>NC_063174.1:61221824-61521824 GCF_023159225.1 Perognathus longimembris pacificus | reverse complement strand
ATGATTCACAAGAAACTCAGATGGCTGGGGTGGCATGGCGGGACATCCTGCCAGGGACCGATGCGGCTTGTGGACCCCAGCTGTGCGTCAGGCCTACAGGAAACACCACAGCCCTCGCCTGTGTTTTTCTGAACTGAGACACAACAACCCAGTACAAGCGCACTGCCTCAGGGCACGAGGTGTGGAAGGAGCAGGCACTCCCAAAGCGCACGCAGGAACTCTGCGATTCTCCCACTCAAGTGCTGGGCCACTGACTATCTGCAGAGTAAGGTGTAAGTCACCCTGTTTCTGCCTCATGTAAGGGTTCTGGACCCTTGTCTATCTGCTATCACGAGGATGACACAAGAAGCAAGTGAGAGCCAGGCACCGGTGGCTCACGCTTGTAATCCTAGCTACTCAGGGAGCTGAACTCTGAGGATCCTGCTTCAAAACCAGCCTGGGTAGAAAAGTCCCCATGATAATCTTATCTCCAATTAACCACTCAAAAACCAGAAGTAGCACTGTGGTTCAAGTGGTGAAGCGCTAGCCTTGAGCACAAAAAGGCTCAGGGACAGTGCCCAGGCCATGAGTTCAAACTCCACAACCAACCAAAAAAAAAAAAGCAAGTGAGAGAACAAACACTTTAGTGCATGAAAGCCAAAATAGCTGTATACCAGGTTAAGCTGATTCAAGACCTAAAACTAAGAAAACCCTAATGTAACAAAATATATAAAAGCTGTGCTCTAGGGTAGAAGTGCATGGTCCCCGAACAACACACAGTGAGCCTGAGTAGGGGTGTGTAATGCTCTACTTCTAGACATGGTTTATGGATCACAGATGGTGTGTCACACTTTCATTAAGGGTACATACACATCTTAAGTACTTTTTCTAAAGATGTTTATTACAAAGAAAGTTGAAAACAAAGGATGAAAAGAATTCTTCAAAGGACACCGAAAGGCAAAATCCAGGAGGGTTCTGGGGGACCCAAAGAAGGGTGATCTTAAGAAAATGCAACTGGCCAGTGTGTCCAGTATCAGGCACTAGGTAAGCTTAGAGCTGAGCTCCCAACTCAGCAAGGAAGCCGTGAGGGCCCTAGGAAACCCCTCTGAGCTGGGTGGGATAGTAAAGTCACACCGTGAGAACAACTGCAGCGAGAGGCAGAGAAAGAGCAGGAAGAAGTTGGCAAAAGCTGTAGAGAAACCCAGAAATTCAAAAAAGACTGAGGTAGGAATCATCTGGTAAAGAGAGATAAGTGAACAGCAGAGGGGACCAGGTCCCTCTGTGCTCTCTCCCCCTTCCATGATAGCATGCGTGCATGTGTGTCCGCTTGAACTCAGGGCCTTGGTGCTATGCTCTACCACTTAGCCACAGCTCCACTTGTGGCTTTTTGGTGGTTAACTGGAGATAAGAGACTCATGGACTTTCCTTCCCTGGGCTGGCTTCACACCATAATCCTCAGACCTCAGTCTCCCTGAGTAGCTAGGATTACAGATATGAGCCACCAACACTGGCTTATGATCACACTTAAAAAAGTTGTATTATCTTCAAGCAGTTGAGCAAAGGGGTTTCAATATGTCACCTTATGAATACAATGCATCTTGATCACTGTCATCCCTTTCATCTCTCTCAACCCCATTCAACCCTTCCATTTACCTAGTCCCATTCTCACCTATGTGCATGGAATGTGATGCCTGCATCTGATCAGCCTTCCTCTCTCCATTCATCTACCCCCACTTCCCTTGACCACACTCCCCCCACCCCATTCATGTTCCAGAATCCTGGTGTTCATTTTGTTAAACATAAGTTAGTTGTTCAAAGGAGTTGTTATATCACTTGAATCCTCCCCTATATATACCATATGCTAGTTAATATGCTGTGTGTATATACATGTGAACTTAAATGTTTCCTGAGCATGTGTGCATATATATGTGTAATTTAGATCCAACTGGCAAAGATGAGAGAAAACATGCATCCTTTGTCTCTCTGAGCCTGACTTACTTCACTTGACATAATTTATTCCTGGTCCTTCCATTTCCTTGCAAATGGCGTAATATCATTTCTCCTCATGGATGAGTAAAGTTCCTCTGTGTGTGTGTGTGTGTGTGTGTGTGTGTGTGTGTGTGTGTGTGTGTATGTAAAGAGACTATGGATAATGTCATATTTTCTTGACCCGTTCATCCACTGAAAGGCATCTAGACAATTTCCATAATTTGGCTATGGTAAATGGTGCAGTGAAGACTATCGTGTACGAGTGTCTTTGCTGCCTCCTAACTTGCAATCTTTTAGATGAACACCCAAGTGTGGTATTGCTGGATCACAGGGTAACTTTATGGTTATTGAGGAACCCTCAAACTGCCTTCCACAATGACTGTGCCAGTTTACATTCCTACCAAGATCTCTGTCAGCATCTGTTGTCTGTAATCTTGATGATGGCCATTCTTACTGAACTGAGATGGAATACTAGAACATATAATCAAAATGGTATTCAAAATAAAATTATCTCCCTTCCCCAGGTGAATCTATAGTTTTGTACTAACCCAAATCAAATAACTTACTTTTCAACATCAAAAAGGTGTAAAACCAGTCCCAATAATTTCCACATGGATGAATTTATGTGGTCAGTTCATAACAAATTCAGCAATTGCCTTCCTTTATTCTTCTCCAACCTTCTTTCCTCTAGCTTCTCTCCCTCACCTTATGTCCTAATAGGTCCTTGCAACCTCAAGTGCTAAGTGCAGGCGTGATCAAATACCAAAGGCCATTATAAACGAAACAAGGGATCCCAACATACACCACTGTGATAAAGGTGGTCCAAATCATTGAGATAATACTCTTCTATCGCATGGGGCTTGCCTTCCACTTCAAAAACATAAGCAGGATTCATCTTGTTCTGAACAGGAACAGCGAAGTAGTCTGCAAACTCCTTGCAGTTGATGGTAGCAGACATGAGGACAACCTGTGGACAAAAAAGGCAATCCAAACACGCAAACAACGTGAAATAAAAGACTTAAACCCCAGGCCTGTCTTCTGCTTCAATCTTGTATTTAATAACTTCTCAGATTTTAAATAGAATATCTTGATTTAACAGCAATTACTGCACTTTAGGAGTAATCAGGTACAAACTTTTACTAATCTGTCAAATGAGAAATCACACATCACTAATAAACTATCACTGCTATTTACAAAAAATTCTGCCTCAGGAATGTGGGATGTGTGTGTGTGTGTGTGTGTGTGTGTGTGTGTGTGTGTGTGTGTACATGCACACTGGTCCTGGGGCTTTAACTCAAGACCTCGTAACACCTGAGCTTCTTTTGCTCAAGGTTGTCACTCACACTTGAGCCACAACTAGCTCCACTTCAGACTTTTGAGTAGTTTATTAGGAGAGTCTCAGATTATCCTGCCCAGTCTGGCTTTGAACCACAATCCTCAAATTTCAGTCTCCTAAGTAGCTAGAATTACAGGCATGAGTCATCGGTGCCCAGCAGAAATTACTGTATTTTAGACAGGTTATTAAATGTGTCCCAGAAAAATAAGGAAATAAACCAGAGAAGAAGAAAAGGTCCAGAAATTTTTCACTGTAAGTAAAAAAGTAGAAAAGACCCCCCAAATAATAGCTGTGCAACAGCCTGAGGAACCAGCCCAGACGGCAGTGAGACAATGGAGGCTCAGGACTGCAAAGGAAAAACAAGACCCCATCTTTAGGAGCGTCAAGTGGACAGGCCAGGAGTAGCAGCCACAACACATGGGACATGCCCACAGAAGACGGCAGCAATCCTGAGAAGGTCATTTCCCAGTCTCCACAAGCTAAGTCGGATTGCACAACTCCCTGGCTGGAAGCTGAGGACCTGTGGCATTTGTCTATTACAAGTCCCTGTGTATAAATCTTAGTAGAAAGTCAAGACTTTACTTAGGCACATCAGCGCATTTTTTCCTTTGATGTTAGACACAAATGATAAACCATACTAAGCAGAACTCATTTTGAGAGGAAATGTCTGAGGTCACAATGTTCTTAGCAGTCATTTGGGGTGCAAGAGTGGCCCTCCAGGGAACTCTCAGTCACAGCTCAGGATTCCTAACATTATCTAAGGAATAGCAGGCCAGCTGACTTCCATTTGGCGGAATGTGGCATGCAAATAAGCTAAAGCTGACCCAGACTCAGTGCTGCCTTAGCCTCCCCACAGAAACTGTTCATTCGGGGCGGGCATGGGCTGGAGGGCAGGGGGTGAGGACAGAAGGAGCCAGAGCAGGGACTCTAGGGACTTTTATAGTCCTGAGTGGGAAGAGGCAGGGGAGAGTTCAGTCCAAGCATTCTTGTTCTGGCATCTAAATCTTCCCACACCAGGGAAACAAAAAAGAAAATAAACTGAGCACCAATGGGTCACACCTATAATCATAAATTACTTGGGAAGCTGAGATTCAGAATCTCAATTCAAAGCCAGCCCAGGCAGACAAATTCAAGAAACTCATCTCCAACTGACAAGAAGCCAGAAGTGGAGGCATGTGGCTCAAGTGGTAAGAGTGCTAGATATGAGAACAAAGACCAAGCAAGAGCCTAAGGCTCTGAGTTCAAGTCCCAGGACTGGGAAAGGGAGAGGAAGAGGGAGAGAGGGAGAGGGAGGAAGAGGATGAGGGAGATGGAGGGAAAGGGAGAGAGAGAAAAAGGGAGAGGGAAAGAGAGGGGGAGAGAGGGAGAGAGAGGGAGGGAAGGAGAGGGAGGGAGAGGGAGGAAGGGAGAGGGAGAGGGAGGGAGGGAGGGAGAGGGGGAGGGGAGATGGCAAGGGAGGAGGAAGAAGAAGGAGAGGAAGGGAGGGAGGGAGGGAGAGAGAGAGAAAGGAAGGAAAAGAAGCCAGTGGAGCTGTGGTTTAAATGGTAGAGTGTTAGCCACGAGGGAAAAAGCTCAGTCCCCGAGTTCAAGCTGCAGGACCTGTATTGAAATTAAAAAAGAAAAGTCTCAATTTGCTGATACCTTCAATGCCATCTTTAAATTAAGATTACCAAATAGGAATAAAAGTCCATTGTCTCATTCACCTAGAAAGGTACTCTATTTACCTAGGGTAGCAAAACTACTGGCAAAGGTCAGGCTGTATTCATCCAGCCACCACCTGAGAATCCTTTATCAATTCCACACTGTAATAAAATGCATATCCCAAATAAATTGCTACCAAGTTGCTTCCCAAGGACCTTTGTTTAGCTTAGCTAGATTAAGAATAACCTATGCTTAAAATTGTTTAGGTTGTCTAAATTATTCTAAATACTTCTCAATTTTGACTTAGTTGATGCTTTTTCATTTCACACTTTTTGTTCAAATAAAAAGAGACATTTACCATTCCCCACAATTTGCACTTAGTTCAACCTGTCCTCAAAGTTCAGAGTCCCCTCTACAAAACCAGTATTGCCGGAGCATTTGCGTGACGAATGCACTGCTTTAAACACGGTGCTTGTTCAACCAAAAGCAGTGCTCCAAAGTCCAGCACGTCACTGCAGCCAACCCTTATGAGCCCATTTTCAGCAACCTAAAGAAAGAGTTAGAATTCAAAGCAACATAATACCAGAAAGTGTCTTATACCGTGACCACTAAAGAATGCTCTCAGGCCGACTTGCTGGTGAGACCTGGAGTAATAACACCTGACACAAACATTAAGAGACTTATCTGTTGAAATAGGGAGAAACAAACCAGGAAGGGTGGTTGACAACAATAATCCCAGCAGTTGGGAGGCTGAGACAAGAAGATCACAAGTTTGAGAACAGCTTGGGCTGGCAACACCTCAGTGAGACCTTATCTTAGAAAAAAGAAAAAAACAGAGAAACATTAACTCTAAATATTTTTGTTACTTATGCAATCAAATTTACCTTGACAAAACGCGAATTTGTTCTTAAAAGTTTTCGGACTACCAAAAGCAGAAAATCCATTTCTTCAGTTCGTTCATGTACCTACGAAATAAAAATATATGTGTTTTTTGTGTTGTTGTTTTTTTTACTTTTGCCAGTCCTGGGCCTTGGACTCAGGGCCTGAGCACTGTCTCTGGTTTCTTTCTGCTCAAGGCTAGCACTCTGCCACTTAAGCCACAGCACCACTTCTGGCTTTTTCTGTTTATGTGGTGTTAAGGAATCGAACCCAGGACTTCAAGGATGCTAGACAAGCACTCTACCACTAAGCCACATTCCCAGACCAAAAATATGTTTTAATTAAAAAAAGAAAAGAAGGGCACCATACAAGATGTCAAGCGATCAGAAGTCATTGAGTGGAACAGGAGATTTTACACACCATGGGAGATGGGAAGCTTAACCAGTTCTCTCAGCTCAGTGCAGCTTTTCAAGGGTTAAGAAAAAGCAAACCCAGCTATCCACAAGCCGCAAGTGCTATCAATGTTTCTCTTTAAGTTTTACTTTTATTTGGGAGGACCAATGTGGAGCTTCGTTCGCTCTGCCCACTTTAGTTCAACAGCACCTGCTTAGGGACCCAGTAATAACCAAGTATAACATCCTTATAATAATATTCTTACAATGTCCATCATGGGGAAGGTTAAAAAATGATGATGATGACAGCAAGGGGAGTAGGGGGAACGCAGGAGAAAAATGAGGAAGGAAATAACAAGTATGAAAAGAACTGTATATGTATTCACTACCTTAAGTATGTAACTGTAACCCCTCTGTACATTATCTTGACAATAAAAATAAAAAAATAACAACAACATTCTTATCCCCATCAAGGACTTGTGGGCCAAACCCTTTCTGCCATAGTCTAATGACTAAGCAAAAGCAGGGATGAAGACGTGCCAGTCTAATGCTAGTATGTTCCATGATATACAAAACTAAAGTTCACAGGTGGGCAGAAAATGGCCCTGAGAAGGTTGGGCTGGTTAAAAGCAGGTGCCCCAGAGCATGATTAACATAGGTCAACAGGCAGAACCTCAACAGCACTGCACAGAAATATGCCCAGGAGAATGAGATGGAGATACAGACAAAGGCAGCCAAGCACCCAGCCTGTGCAAGCCTCCCCACTGCAAGTAGCCAAGGACAAAGGGACTGATTTTATAGAGGAGCCCAGTCACTCCAGGGTTGGCTAGGAAAGCTCAGTATACAAGGGAAAAGAAAATTCTGAGCTCAGCACTGGTGGCTCATACCTGTAATCCTAGCTACCCAGGAGGCTGAGATCTGAGGATCACAGCTCACAGCTAGCGCAGGCAGGAAAGTTGTGAGACTCTTATCTCCAATTAACCACCAAAAGCCATAAGTAGAACAGTGGCTCAAGTGGTAGAATGCTAGCCTTGAGCACTAGTCTTGAGCTCAGGGACAAAGCCCAGGCCCTGAGTTCAAGCCCCAGTAGCAGCCCCTATACACACAAAGATTCTATCTGGAGAAACTCCCTGCCATATGTTTACAGGATAAAGCCCTCTTCTCAGGGACAAGGCCTGTGTGACACTACAGTGCTAGGTTTAATGCAGGCCCTACAGTCAGCCTTACTCCCTACCAAGTAGGTATGTCCAGAGTTATACAGACAAAACCAGAGATCAGGAGCTGCAAGTATCTGGTACTTATGCATAAGCTAGAAATCCTCACAGCCCACCATGAAAGCTCTCTCCTATCCCACCACATCACCAACGCCAGGCACCTCCTCAATAAACCCATCCTACTAACTCGGTGAGAAAGAAAACCAAGTGATCTCTCCTCAACTTTCAGGCCCTATGCCAGGCACCCTGGGGCACTCCTGTAATCCTAGCCACTCAGGAGGCTGAGAATTGGGAACTGGGGCTAGAGAGACAGCCCAGACAAACAAATCATCTCCAAAGAACAGGCAAAATGCTGCAAGTGGAGATGTGTCTCAGGTAAGTTAAGAAGCTGAACAAGAACTCCCAGCCCTGAGTTCAAGTTTCAGTATCAGCATGATCTCGCTCCGTGCGCACATGAACATACATGCGCATGGGTGCGCGCACGCGCACACACACACACATCCCATGCCTGCATCTAAGGTTTGCTTCTCTTCTGAATTTGCACTCTTCTCATCCCTGAGGCCATCCCTTCCTGCTCACTCTTCTGCACACAGACCACCAGTCTCCTCCCGGCCCCCTGCCTTACTGAGCAAAAATGCACACCTCAGCGGGCACTCATTTCCCTGGGTGGGAAGGTGAGGGCCAAGAGCAGAAGCTAGTCTTCCTGACTGTTCTTACAGGCACCTGACAGGGCAGCTCTTTCACATCAATTACTCAAAAAAGTTCACTGAATGTATGAACTGCCTGAAGGTAGCTTATTGTTTTCCAAGAATTCAAAGAGCCCCAAATGTTACCATTCCACTTTTAGCTTCCTAGCTATCTTCAATTTTAGGGCACACATTTCTTTGTAATTTCAAATTATTCCAAAGAGCATGAAAAGAGTGCTATGTACGAGCCTAACGCTTCAGGACTAGCCCATCACTCGCCTCCAGGTGCTGGTGGTTCAGTGACGGTGCAGACACCTTCATGGTGGAGGGCGGAGAAACGTGCATCTCCCGGCCACTCCCAGTGGCCCCACAGGGCAAACCCTTGCAAGGGAGCCAAATTCTGTCCAACCATTTGGGAAAGAAAGCTGTGGATGATGCACTATGGACATACTGTCTGAATCACCTCTGTAGACCAGTTCAGCAAGACATCAGATAGACAGAAAATAAGACACAGGCATTCTTAGCACTACCGGATCTGGAACAAGCTCCAGCATACCACTAGCAACACTATCTGCTCCTGGTAGTCTGACCACAGAGTTTCATGAAGCTTCGGGTTCCTTCATATCAAGTGGGCTCGATTACAGTAAAGGGCTCAGTAACTGACAGCCATTGTGAACTCAAGCACTTTTCTCATACTGCCTATTCCATACAAATTCAATTGCAACCTGAAGACTATGAATCATGTTGTCATCCCTAACACTATTTTGAAGGGACAACCACAGATCCTTTCCTTCTCCTTGCATTCCCCAAGCATCCTTCAGCATGTGGAAAAACCAAGTAAACATGCCCAGACTGTCATTTACCAATGCAGCTCTCCTGAGGATGCCTTTTGCTATCAGTAATGACTATTCTTTACCCTTAGCAGCTGTCTCAGAGGTCGAATTTGAAAGTCAACTGAAAACCCTGTGTATTAGCCAATGTTTCCACTCCTCTAAAACGAGTCAAGTTCTTCAGAACAAAATTCCTGATAAAGTTAAAAAGAAGAGAAAAACAGTTTAGGAGGAAGCCAATATCCCCATCCTTGGAACAATCTTGTTGAAAATATGAACATCAATTAAGTGTTTCGTCCAGTTGAGGAACATCTAGAAAGTGCAAAGGAAGAAAGGAAGCTAAAACAATCTGGGCATGGTGGCACATGCCAGTAATCTTAGCACTAGGACCACATGCAGGAGAATCCCAAGTTCCAGGCCAGCCTGGGCTACACAGCAAGGCCTTAACTCCAGCAAAAAAGAAACGAAGGAAGGAAGGAAGGAAGGAAGGAAGGAAGGAAGGAAGGAAGGAAGGAAGGAAGGAAGGAAGGAAGGAAGGCAGGCAGGCAGGATAGCTGGCTAAGATAAGAACAAAGACAGGGTTTGCAATGTTACTGGAGTCTTCTTTTTTAAGAATGGTAAATAGACAGATATTTTATTCTATTTTCTTTCCTCTGGTGCTAGGAATGGAATCCAAAGTCCTGTAACACTAAGCAAGTGCTCAACCACGGGGCTATACTCTCAGTGCTATTTTTTTAAGTTTCTGTTGTCCTTGCTTTATTAGACAGAAAGTTTCCATGAATGACTAAAAACTTACACACATAATGAAGTTTTTGAACTCTCCGACTGTGAGTAGCACTCTCCAACCAGGGCTGAGACAACTGACCTGCTGGAGACTGAACAGGGTCCAATCTCTGCACAAGTACTCCACTCTGCCCAGAGACAGCCCATAATCAAGTGAGGGAACTTGCTACAGTAAAACCTTAGAGAAGCAGAGGCCAGATCCCATCTGGGGCTGTAGCCTGCTTGCTGATCAACTCTTGCTCTAAATAAAGCAGCATTTTCTACTCAGTATCTAACCCATATTGTAGGACAAAGCAACAATAGAGACAGAAAACTCACTCTCACAAGTGGAGAAAGCAAATGTAGACCCAAAGTATTTGATGGCCCATTTCCAGATACTTGTAAAAACTGATATGCACTGTGTTCTATAAATAAGGCTAAGTACTCACTTCATCAATGAAGATATGTGTGAATTCCATCAAACTCTTAGCACTAACAATCTTCTGAAGCAGGACTCCAGTGGTCATGTAAATTAACTTGGTGTCTTCTGTAGCTATTTTCTCTAGCCCTACCTAAAATTGAGGAGGAAACAGAAAAAAAACAGCAAGTGTTCAAGCTTAAATGGCTTCAATTTCCCTATCAAAAGAGGCTTTGCCCATTTTTTATAATGAAGGCAAGAAAGGGAATAAAAATAAAAATGATAAGCTGGTCACTGATGGCTCAGGCCTGTAATCCTAGCGACTCAGGAGGGTGAGATCTGAGGATCGCCGTTCAAAGGCAGCTGGGGCAGGAAAGTCTGTGAGACTCTAGTTAACCACCAGAAAACCAGAAGTGGAGCTATGGCTCAAGTGGTAGAGCACTAGCCTTGAGCTGAAGGGTTCAGGGAACCTGAAGCCCCATGACCAACAAAAATACATACATACATACAAATTACTACATTTCAGAACATATATAGGGTCTGGATTAGAAGTTAAATTATCAAGTAGATTTTTTAAATTCTTTTCTAGGTGGAGGTAACATTTTCATGTTACAACAACGGTGGGTAAGGACACCTTCTAGAATACAAACAACCACAATGACAAGATTATAAAGGGGAGGAGCCTGAGAATTTTCATTTCTTTCTATTCAATTGAGAAAGAAACTTAAAGTTATTTATTTTCAAGAAATTTAGTTTTTTCTTTGTGGTACCTGAACTCTGGGGTGGGGTGGGGGTGGAGTGTGTGTGTGGTACTGGGGCTTGAACTCAGAGCATGGGCATTGTCTCTAAGCTTTTTTACTCAGGGCTGGTGCTCTACCACTTGAGCCATAGCTCTACCTCTGGCTTTTTGGTGCTTAATTGGAGATAAGAGTCTTATGGACTTTTCTGCCCAGGCTGCCTTAGACCAAGGTCCTCAGATCTCAGCCTCCTGAGTAGCTGGGATGACAGCGCACACCACTGTGCCCAGCTATTATTTGAGTTGGAGTCTCACAAACTTCCCCCTCCTCCCCAGGCTGGCTGTGAACCAAGATCTTCCCCATCTCCCAAGTAGCCAGCATCACAGACATGGGCTATAAGTATCTATCAGTTTCACTATTTTTCAAATTGCCCTACAGTTCTGCTCTGTAAGTAAATGGAAGTCATCATAGAATATAAGACTAAAAAGAAAAGAAAAATAAAATTTTGTCACTGTTTTCTACTTCTGTACCCTTTGTCTTACATATGTTTATCTATTTTGAGGAGTGGAAGGGGAACCACAGAAAAGGTGGGACAAAGGGTGAACCAATTCAACAGTAACACTAGACACTGTGTTAGATATAAACTTTACAACTTGGAGAAGAGGGAGTTTGTGGGGCGAGTGGGAGAAAATGAGAGAGGGTAGCACTATTCAAAAAGAAATGGACTCGTTACCTGACTTATGTAACTGTAACCCCTCTTCTCTGTACATCACCTTTACAATAAAATTTAAATTAAAAAGATACAGGAACAAAGTGTGGGAACTTTCTCTCTTGTGTCTCACCTGGTAACCCACCAAGCCACCCAGAGTCCAACAGCGCTCTTTACTGATCCACCTGGCAATGCTGCTGGCCCCGATCTTCCGCGGCTGGGTAACCACAATGTTGCAGGAGGTAGAGCGCTGAAGGCAACGGTCCAGGACATATTGGGGCAGCTGAGTGCTCTTACCACTTCCTGTGGCACCATGTATAATTACCACAGAGTTGCTTTCTATCAAAGAAATAACCTGGAATTTTAAAGAAAGGTGTATTTTACAATTAGGACAACAGTATAAATTATTTCCAATCTTAAGTCTTGCAGGGATTCTTTCCTTTAAGTTACTCTCAGCCATCTAGATATCACAAGAGGGCAAGAAGGCTCAAACGGTTGTTCTTTTTAAAGAAATTCTACTACGGTAACTTTTTATGTTATAGCAGTAGCAAGGCTTGAACACAGACCCATGATGGTTTGGTTAGCACTCTACCACTTGAGTCACACATCCAGCATGGCTAAAATTGGCTGGTTATTTTGGAGATGCAACATGTCAGACTTTTCTGCCCAGGGTGGCTTCAAACCAGAATCCCCCAGATCTCAGCCTCCCAAGTAGCTAGGACTACAGGTGTGAGCCACTAGCACCTGGCACCATAATTCTTAATAGCTATTAGAGCCAAGCCAAGGTAACTTTAGTTCTATAGGTCTCAATTTTCTTCTATAAAAATAAAATTACCAAGCTAGGCATTGGTGGCTCACACCTGTAATCCTAGCTACTTAGGAGACTATGCTGGGATCCTGGCCCAAGGCCACATAGGTAGGAAAAAGGTCATGAGTCCACTTTTCAATGAAGAGCTGGACATGATGGCTGATACAATAGCTACTGGGAAGCCTAACACAGGTGAACTATGCCCAGGCATACCCTGAGGCAGAAAATAAGATCCTATCTCAAAAATAATTAGCAAAAATCAGAGCTGGAAGGATGGCGCAATGGTAAAAGCTCCTGTTTAGCAAGTGAGTTCAAATCCCAAGAACCACCAAAACGAAAAGAAAAGAAAAAGAAAGCACCAAAGTGGATGTCTATACCTCTAGATATAAATTTATTTTATAATTTTATACACAAAGCTGGGTGCTGGTGGCTCACACCTATAATCCTAGCTATTGAGTAGGTTGAGACCTGAGGATTGTGGTTTAAAGCCAGCCCAGGCATAAAAGTCCATTAAACTATTATCTCCAAATAACCACCAGAAAACTGCAAGTGGCGCTGTGGGTCAAAGTGGTAGAGTGCTAACCTTGAGCAAATTAGCTCAGGATCAGCACCCAGGCCCTGAGTCCAAGTACAGAGGGGTTACAGTTTCATATGTAAGGCAGTGAGTACATTTCTTATCCAACTTGTTACCTCCTCCCTCCAATATACTTGCTCTGAACCACACCTAATGGCATGTAACTGATTTGAAACTTAACCATACAGCAGCTAGATCTGTCCTGGCACTGGCAATAAAATGATGTGTCAGTGAGTGAATAGAAAAGGGGGAAACACCTCAAGGAACCCCAGTGTCATGTAGGGCACATGCTCTCTTTTTAGGGAAACCTTGCAGTGAGTTTCTGAAGGAAGCTGCTCTGGTAGCAGGGCAGGCAGGTTTCCCAATGGATACACACAGGCAGGGAAGGGCAGGTACAAAGCCCAGTGCCCTGCAGGAGATGTGCCTGCTGGGGCAGAAGCTAACCCGGGGCAGAAGGGAACTGAGCAGCAGTCATCTTGCAGCAGCCAGGCTAACCTCCTGAGTCAGCCTCTGCCTTGCACTTCGCAGCACCATGTTCCCCGGGGCAGCTTTCACATTGCAAACCAACAGTGCTGGGCTGCAGGCACTGATTCAAGGCAAAATCAGATTACAGCAAAGATGAACTTACCTCTTCCTTACACCGATTTATAGGCAACTCAGGATATTTATAAGTTGTCTCTGGGATGCATGTCACATTGCTTAATTTAGCCAAAGGCAGCCTTGGACCTGTATTCAGAGAAAACAAATAAAATGCTATATCTATCTGGAAAAAAAGACAAAACAAACATGCCAGTGTTATATATATATATATATATATATATATATATATATATGTGTGTGTGTGTGTGTGTGTGTGTGTGTGTGATATACATTTGTGTTTATACACACATTTGGCATATATACACATATGCAAATGCAATGACAACCTCTACAGACTTAGCACACCAGCAGACTCACTAGAAACTTCTAAGTCAACCAATAATGCAAACAAGCAAATGCAGCTTCCTTCCTTCCATCACAGCCACCAACAGTGGTGGCCTGTGGTGCCTCCTAAGGCAACAGACCTATGAGACACAACACCTGTCACTCGACTAAACAGGATTCCAATAGAGCCACTAACTTATTACATTGCATTCCTTGCTACAAAAGAAGTCAATAATGACATTAAATAAAGCAAGCACAACCTACAAACTACAGGTAGAGTGAAAAGGGATAATTGCACTTTGCTAAAAACATACTAGAAAGAATAACAGAGGAAGTAAATATGACCAAAGGACATTATGTGAATCTGCAGATATATCTCAAAGAAACCGTTGCATACAGTTAATATACACTAATAAAAACAGTAAAGTAAAACCGCTTGATATAGTGTCTACCGCTCCCTACCTGTTCAGTGCCTTCGTGTAAATCCACACTGCTCTGGCTTTCCTATACATCCTCAGGGGCCTCTTGCCCCATGTGACACACCGTGGAGGCATCCAAGTTCATGGGCTATGGTTTTCACTCCAGTCTCTCTCCCAATTCACTCCTCTTTCTGGATATCCCTCTCCCCCCACAGCACCCTTCCTTTATGTCAGTAGCTCTCTCCTGCCATTGTCCCATCTGAAAAACATACAGCTAAGCTTTTCTTTCATAACTGGTCTATTAATATGTAATTTAAGTGTAGCGATTTTTCTATAGGTACTTTTTCTTTTGTAGCACTAAGGATCAAGTCTCAGGTTTTGCATCCCAGTCCCTACCCTATTTTCTCTGTGTGTGTGTGTGTGTGTGTGTGCATGCGTGTCTCTGTGTGTTGTGTGTATGTATGGTGTGTACATACGCATATAGCATGTGTGTATATATGTGTGTGGTGTATATATAGTATGTGTATACATGCAAATGCAGTGTATATACACGTACAGTGTGGGGGGTCTGGGAATGAGCCTGGGAGCTCCAACATCTACAAAAGCAGTCTCCCGCTGAGCCACATCACAACCTCTTCTTCCTGTATCTGAACCAAGGTTCTTGATTTGTTTTGTTTTTTTGCCAGTCCTGGGGCTTGAACTCAGGGCCAGATCACTGCCCCTGGCTTCTTTTTGCTCAAGGCTAGCACTCTACCACTTGAGTCACAGTCCCACTTTCAGCTTTTTCTATATATGTGGTGCTGAGGAACCAAACCCAGGGCTTCATGTATATGAGGCGAGCACTTTACCACTAGGCCATATTCCTATCCCTGAACCAAGGTTCTTATTCTCAATTTCATGAACAGGAGAACCAGTTCTGTTGTAATTCCTGTGTAACAAACACTCCTTGGTGGGAGGCTTTGTGAGCTCAAGGAAAGCTCCTGAAAAACCCAACCCAGTAGAGCTTCCCAGGCCTCTTAACACCCCTTCCCTGCTAAGCTCACTGGGATGGGGTGGGGACTTTACAGGACCACACCTCACTCTCCTCCACCCCCTCCCAGCCTACTCTAGCAGTTAGTATGCCTAGACTTTGGAAAGACACTCAGAAAAGGAGAAGGGTCTGCCCTGTCCTGATAGTGGGGGCCGGGGCAGGGGGCAGCTTGGGACAGACTGGGAGTGAAAGGGAAGAGCCAAATGAGGAAGACAGAAAAAAGAGATAGCTGTATGTTTTCACTAAGACACATCCAGCCCTGGTTCCCAGAGCTGCTAAATGAATCCGTTATTCTTGATAATACAAATGTGACTTCCATGATTTGATTCCATACATTTTGAAGGTTGCTACTTAAGAGACAGAAATTTCCCAGGAAATAAAATGTCAAAAGCCCTTACCGCACTGTCTAAAAGATAACCCATGCCCAGGCAGCACAAAACACCACCCGACGTTTTGAGGTCATTGGCTGGAGCAAAGCCTGCACAGAACAGGCCCCACCTCCATGTCCACTGCCCCAGGGTGGACGGAAACCAAAGAGCGGAGACAGTCACAGAGATGTGGCTGTCAGCCTTGCACCAACACAAAAGGAAAAGGAAAGCATCAAGAATAATCGAAGGCAAGTCAACTAGCTACATGTATCAAAGAGAAGCCCAAAGTAGTATAAAATACCCCCAAATCTCCTATTCTCATTTTTCCTTTATCTCTTTATCCTAGGTTATTAACATTAAAAGGTTTTACTTGAACTACAAAAAAAGAGAAACCATAAAAATAGCTAGTTCTCTTGGCCACCCCAAAATAACATTATCAACTAAATTTAGGGAGAAAAAAACAAATTTCTATAATTAGAAGCTCCAGACAGTATATAATTGACTTAAATTAATGAGTAATATGTTAGCTCATATGGAGAACATGACTATGTCTTGTTTTATAAAGCATACAGAAAATAAGTTGAATAGCTGCATTTCTAACAGCCATAAAATTAAATATTTAAAATAGATAATTACAGGTCTCTTTCTCCAAGGATGAGTGGTATTCTGCATGCGAAGCTACGCTTCACTCCAATGGAGAGGAATTTTGCCTTTTCAGTTCAGAAAAAAAGCTAAGGATGGGGATGGGGCACTAAAAATAATCGCAAACTAAAAAGAAGGCTGTACCGTGGCAATCCGCCACCACCCAGGACAGGTTCTGAACTGTCAAGGAGAACACGAGAGCCCTGAGGAGGCCCTGGTCGGGAGCCAGGCTCTCACGGTGAGGAAAGATTCCACTTTTCAATGCTACTCAGTCACTATATTTAAGAGACAACTTACATTTAACTACATAAAATGATTCTAAGGTGATCTATAGAAAGTCACTGATGTGTGTTCTTCAATTTCTACTTAGAAACAACTTTCTAAATCTAAGTAAAACAACACTGTAACACACCAAAATCAGAAGTATTTTGAAGCAACATAATGGGTATAACCAAATATGTATGTTGAAACCTGTGGTAATTGCATGGCTTTACTACAAAATAAACACACAGGAATACAAACAGCTTTGTGTCCACACATGAGGACTTATACACACAAATACACAGGGTCTCAACTTAGTTTCCAAACCCAAACCTTGCATGCAGCACCACTTTTCCCAAGAAAAACCAGAGCCCTAATAGCTTCCATAGCTATCCTCTGAGTATCAAGGTGAACATTCTTAGTCGTGCCACAGACCCTGCCACCTAACTTCCCTCAGAGCCACGGAACGAGTTTCCTGCAGCGGCTGTAATGTGTTTCTTCACACTTGGGGGCCTCAGAACACATAACCTCCTCCGAACAGTTCTGGAAACACCCAGAGTGCAAAATCAGTAGTCCTACTACACTGCCATCAAGGTGTCCACATTGGTCTGTCCATGGCCCTGTGCCTTCTCAGCTGGTAGAAGTGGCCTGCATTCCTTGGCCCACAGCCCCTTCCTTGTGCCGTTCCAACATAGGAACTGTCACAGATCTACTGACTGATCCTCCGGCAGCCCTCACAACACATGTGACTGCTCTCGGTCATCTGGAAAATCTTCCCCCCTCAAAATCCTTACCTCCCTTTCTTTTACCATGAAAGTAGTACATCTGAAGGTTGTGGGGACTGGAACCTGGCCCTCTCGGGGAGTGCTATCATCCGGGCTCTTCTGCCCATCTCTACTGCCTTGCAGTACTGGCCCTCCTTCAGGGCAGGGCTCTCTCTCTCATCACAGGGCCTCTGCATCCCTTTCCCTCTACCCCAGCCCCTACTCTGCCTTGCTATACCCTACCCACCCTCCCACCCTGGGCCCAACTCTCCCTCACCTGCTAGGCATATTCTGTGCCCCCCAGAGCACGTACACAGGTATCACAAAGCCATGGCCGGCACAGAGCCACACGCCAGGAAGACAACTAAATCACCGGCACTTCTAAACACTGAATAGTTTACCCTGGGGAGGGGAACTTAAGAAGGACTTGTTACATTGTATTTTACACATTTCTGCTTTAATTTTTTATTTTAATGTGTATCATTTAAGACTTTCTTAACAAGTTTATTGATTTTGTTTGTTAACAGTACTAGGGACTGAACTCAGGTCTCTGAGCTTTACTTGCTAGGCAGGTGCTCTACCACTTGAGCCAATACATCAGTCCCTTAATAAGATTTTAAGTGTCTAAATTAATAATTACTAGTTTTCCAAACTAGAAACTATATTTAAGATAAAAAAAACCTATCATATTTATTCCAAAAGACATCCTGAATTACAAAGCAACAAGGATTTCTTACTTTGACCAGTACTATATTCCTTAAGTTTTATTATATAATGTTTTAATGTGTAAACTACTAATGTGTAAACGTGTTACCTGGTCCACTGGTTGGTGGATCACTGCCATACATATCAAATTCTTGTGCTTCAAGTTGTCTATATTTGTTAATGTACTCTGTTTCTGAGCTCTTCTGGCTGAGTGACCTAAAAAGAATAGTAAAATTTGGCAAACTATTTTATATACACATTCATTTAGGTCTTAAATGTTTCTATTTGGTTAATAAGATACAACCTAGAAAAATCATGACAAAAAGAAAATAGAAAATATTTAACAGTATTAACAGTAAAAACATTTGTCTTCTACACAAAATATCCTATGAGGTTCTAATTCATTTGAAATGATTCATTTATTTTAGTAAGTAAAAAAGCCAGTATTAACCTGGTTTTACCATGCTAAACAGAAAAAAATAATAAAAAGTACTTTCTTCTCCTGATCTATAAATATATATGTTCCCCAACTGCACAGTAGTAGGGAACACTTAAGGAAGTGATAATTGTTACTCTTTCACTCTAACAATTTCAGGAGAAATAAGAGAAAATAAAATTTCAAACAATAAGCACATACCAAGTACTAGACAAATTGGTTCATAAAATAAGTTCAAAGGAAGGTTCATACAAATAAGTTCAAAGCCAAGGTGGAAGGTCAAGTTCTGTGAAGATCAGGCACAAGGAGTGGTGTCAGTGGCTACACACCTGTCCGGTGGGTCAAGCAGAGAACGGGAATGGCCTTCAGAGGCGGTGTGGCTTAGCTCACTGACCTTTGAATCTCTGCTACAGGACACATGGACACACACACAGAGTTAGATTTTCCTTGACCCTCACACTTTCAGTACGTTAAATAACAAGTGGTGATCTAAATGACCTCACACTTCTCTTCATTAGAAGGCTCTTAGTTCTGGAGGGCAGTGACTAGGTCTGTCTAGTGTGCTGCATTACCTCCAGCCTACAACCCTCTAAGCCATAACGGACAGCAATAAATATCTGTTGAGCAATTACAGTAGGGGACAATGAAAAATCTAATCAGAAAGCCAGGCTTGGGTGGCTCACACCTGTAATCCTAACTACGACCTGAGGATCACGATTCAAAGCTAGCCTGGGCAGGAAAGTCTGTGAGACTCTTATCTCCCATTAACCACCAGAAAACTGGAAGTGAAGCTATGACTCAAAGTGGTAGAACGCTAACTAGCCTGGAGCAAAACAGCTCAGGGACAGTGCCTGGGCCCTGAGTTCAAGTCCCACAACCAACAAAAAAAAAAAAGAAAGAAAAGAGGGAGAAAAAGAGTAAACTAGAATAGAGTTCAAAGGAGGAATAAAAACAAGGAGAGAATGCTGATGAAGAAAAAATTAGGTTGTAATAATTGGTCTCCAAAAAAGAGAATTACCATGTGGCTCCATGGAAAAGAGGAAGAGTAAGAATTTGAGAACATTAGTGTAATCAACCCTGAGTGGCTGTAAGTGAGCTTGAGAAACACATAGGGCAGGGAGGCTTGGCACTGGCAGATAAGCAGCAGCAGTAACGCAAAACAGCAGAAGGCCTTGGACAGAAATAAAATTTATATTCTATTTCTAATATATGCTGATATTTTGTTACCATTTCAAGGGAAGAAATTCTTAAGCAGCAAAAAGGAGGTGGCAAGATTCTATGTAATTTTGGTGTGAATTTTGTTAGGTTACTTCTGTCATGATAAACTTCCTTTCACAGACCTATCTGTCAGGATAATGAATTCTGACATCTGGCTTTTTCTGGTCTGTAAGTAATAGGAGCTGTAGGAAGACCACACACATCCCTCTTGATCCCATATGGCACACTGGTAGGATGTGAACAATGTATATTCTTCACGGCTCATTGGCAGGAAAAGCAACAGAAGAGACAAGTATTATTAAAAGAAAAGCCACTGTGAAGCCACTACACAGAGTTAGAGAGTAAAGGACCTTTTATACTCCACTCTTTAGCAAAACAAATAGAAAATTAGCACAATAAAGACATTGCATACACTAAATACTGGATACAAGTGTTTCATGTACAGTTCCAAGACACAACACCAATACATTTTGTATCATAAACTGTGAGGTTTTTGTTTTGAACTTTACATATTCTTACCTCTGTTTTTCCTGTTAAGCCATTATTACTTTATTATATATACCCAAAGAGATTAAATATACTTTTAAATTACTAGAGCAGGAGGCATGGCTCAAGTGATAGAACATCTGCCTACTGAGCCTAAGACCCTGATTTTAAACCCAAATGCTGCCAAATATGACATAGTTGTTAGGCTGGGAATGTGTCTTAGTGGTAGAGTGCTTGCTTAGCATGCATGAAGCCCTGGGTTCAACTCCTCAGTACCGCATAAACATAAAAAGCTGGAAGTGGTGCTGTGGCTCAAAGTAGTAGAGTGCTAGCCTTAAGCAAAAGACACTCAGGGACAGTGCCCAGACCCTGAGTTCAAGCCCCAGGACTGGCAAAAAGAAAAAATGTTAGCCACTGAAGTGTTTAAAACGTCCTTTAGCATCTCAACCTGCTTAAATATACAAATTTACTATTTTTCAAGAAAAAGCAAAGACAGAATGTAGCATTTGCTAAATGTTACATGAATAACTGATGTCAGAATGCTCTGCTTATTTTTTTACTCGATTACAACAAGCTTTCTCAGATTGTATATTTTGCAAATAATCAAGTCTGATCTACTTTTCCTGCTTTCATTAGAGGGGACAGTGACCTGGCTTCTAAATGGCCTGAAAGTTAAGCTGAAGAATAAAGGCAACATGGTTATTTTTAGAGCTCTACAGGCATAAAAATACAGCACTAAACTGTGACCTGCAGCTATGCACAGCAAAGCATCACATCATGCGACTGTCTTCACTTCAGCCAGGAGCACATCTGTGCTGCCTCGGCAGACAGACTGCTCCTCAGCTCATCACCAAAGACATGTCAGCATGCATTTGGGACCAGCGTCCAACGCTGCCAGCGTCCTTTCCCAACGCGATGGGCTACGTTTAAAGGGCAGACCATTCGACCGTTTGTGAAGATTAAAGAGTCAGTTATTTTTGTCATTTCTTCTAGCTTACTTCCAAGGTGAATTAATGAGCCTTCTCTCCAAGTGAAGACATCACAACCTCGTTCCTAACATAGAAAGTTGTTTATTTTGAACGGTCTCCGTGGGTAAAGTGGGAGGCTCACGGCCTCCACGGAGGGCATTTCCAGGAGAGCAACGTAAGCCTGACTGAACCACAGCTGCATCATCAATTCACGCAAACGCCTCGGCAACGTCCCAACCACAGACCCAGCAACTTGGCAGGTAAGCTTTAAACCTTTTCGGTACCAAATGTGTCTTCTTGAGACACACTTTTATATAGATAGCACTGTTCAATACAATAGTAGCTTAAAGCATCCTAAGAACTTTTACTGCAAGTGCTATTTCCAGAAATTATTCCATCTGTAGTTATCTCCAACTTTGTCTATTTGGTCTGCTTTGCTACATACAGTATTTTCCAAGCTTGGTTTTTTTACACTGACCTAGTTAGAAACTGAAAGACTTTAATCCGTCGTCTAATCTTACTTTGACCTGTATATCCACCTAGTGAAAAAGTCATATACTTTTCTGGTAATTTTATTTCAAAATATTATAAAATTATTATTATTATAAGAATAAATATTTGCTCATTGGAACCACAGGCTAAAAATGCCACTTTTCAGCTGGATGAAATGGCCAAGAAATGACTCCTACAAACCCACACATTACCCTGGCTCAGACATAGTAACAAAAACTCTGCTTCGGGAGTTAAAGTGGCATCTCAAGGAGCGAGAGAGATTAATACAAGAGATAGAAAATGAACAGAAAGTGAAAAAAACTGGTGTGGATTACAACTGGCTGCGAAGCTACCAGAATCCCCATGTAACTATCCCAGCTACTGAACAAAGACAACTTGAAACCCTTTGCTCCCAAGTTCAACCTTGCCAAACCGGAACCATTCTCAGCAGGTAAAACTACCATGTTAATTCTCTTCTTATGATATGCAGTGTGGCCCAGTCTAAGTCCCTCATATATTCAGACTAGAAATTGTAAGGTTACGTAAAGTTTTCATCAGCAAACCCCTAGATACAGGTGAACAAATCTGTCTCTGGCTATCTCACTGGTAGGAAATTTTTTACAATTAAATTTTCTTTACCAGAAGCATAGTTTTAAAGCATAAACTTATGTGCAGATTACTCTAAAGGTGGGTAATTAGTACACAATGGCATTATATATGTTGTATTTAGGAAATGAGAACATTTATTCTCCAATCCCCTCTAGGTTTCGGGAAGTTTTAGCAGAAAATGATGTGCTGCCATGGGAAATTGTCTACATCTTCAAGCAAGTTCTAAAAGACTTCCTGAGCAGTCCTGACAGAGAGCACCAGCACCAGGGCCCACAGGACCCCTGGGGTGCTCGCGGCCCTGCTCCCGCGGTGCTCACAGGTGAAAGCTCCAAGAGTCGGGACAAAGAGGAAATACCCACGATTTCAAGTTATGTAGACAGAAACACAAAGAACAGGTTCCCAACGTGCTCATACAGAATATGGAACCTGCCATATTATCACCCATCGAATTAAGGTACACATTAGTGGGGCTTTTATGATCATCTTAGGATCAGAACTATTCATAGTATCAGTAAGGAAAATGATAGGTGACTTCAAGTTTCTGTTACAATGCCAGAAGCTGACATTTCTATGGATGAATCCTGTTTTAAATAGTATTCTATGAACATGCAATGTTTTCGTTCAACCATATACTTTTAACTAAAGTGTTTGCTAAATATTTTGAAAATGTTTGAAGTATTTTCTTATACCTCAAACAAATTACGCAGGAACTAAACTTTTCATCTAGAACAAAGGATTAATGTAAATCTTACCTATGCAATATAGCACTGGAATGGAGCTAAAATCCCTTCTAAGACCATTCTCAACAGGGAACAATAGGGAATAGAATCAGAGAGGGAAGGAATGTAATGTAGTTAACATGCAGTTTAGAAACAAAGGAGTGCTTTACTCTGCCAAGAAGATTCATTTTTAATCCAGAGTATTTTTATCTCAACAATAATGGAAAGTATTTTAAAATCATTTTATAATTCAACAGTAAAAGTAAATGGACTGACCAAGTAGCTTGAGGAGATGGATGGTATTTTTGAAAGATAGGGGAGAATAATGGAAGAGATGACACTGATCAACATATACTAGACTTATAAACAAACATGTTGAATTAAACCCTTTTGTATAAGGACCTAAATTTTTTTAATGTAATGGACTAGTTTAACATTATTAGCTATTTTAAAGGAAAACATTCAGGGTTGGGAATGTGGCTTAGTTGTAGAATAGTTGCCTAAAATGCTTGAAGCCCTGGGTTCTATTCCTCAGTACCACATAAACAGAAAAAGCTGTAAGTGGTGCTGTGGCTCAAGTGATAGAGCACTAGCCTTGAGCTGAAGAGCTCAGGGACAGCACCCAGACTCAAGAGTTCAAGCCCCATGACAGACCAAAACAACAACCAAAAAAAAAAAAATCAAGAATTTTTTTGTTTAAAGCAGAGATGAGTATTGAACTCAGAGCCTTGTAATTGCCAGGCTTCCCTGGAGCTAAATCCCCAGCCCAAGAACTTACTCTTGACTGCAAAAACAAAATTTTGTTTTAAGCAGACTTTGGAGTTTGTCTCTGAAGTCAGTACTAGTGCTGGTAACTTCCTTGGTCTCTCGGGAGGGAAATGTCATGTGCATTCTTCCGCACAGCACCTCAGACAACCCAGAGGGGGCCATCCTCTATCCTGACAGGAAGAAAACACTGCATCCAATAAGCTTACCGACTGAAGGAGCAGTAGGCAGTGGTGCCACTCCCTCAGCCAGGAGGAGAATGAGTCCCCTGCTACTCCAAGTTACCCACAGTGCAGCCAACTCATTTTACAGCCAGACTTTGAAAGGGTATGAAAGAAGACGCTGTTTTCGGAGTTTCTCCCTCTCAGTTTGTAGTTGATGCCTAAAAACCATACCAGGTGTGGTGATGCATGCCTGTAACCCCAGCTTAAGGCAGGACGATAAGAGTCCGGGGCCAGCCCTGGCGAAGACAGCGAGGCTCCATCTCAAAAACCAACGAACCCGAGCTGGGTGCCGGTGACTCACTCTTGTACTCCTAGCTAGCTACTCGGGAGGCTGAGATCTGAGGCTCACAGTTCAAGGCTGGCCCAGGTAGGTTAAAAAAAACAACACACAATTCATGAGACTCTTGGCGCCAGTTAACCAGCAAAAAGCCAGACGTGGACCTGCGCGCACACGCACAGAGTGCATTCTGGGACGGCTCAGCTTACGACAGGGAAGCACAGGCGTACACTCGAAGGCCAGGCCTGACCCTGCGGCCCCGGCTCGCCCCCGCCCCGCCCTCCCCCCCCACCCCCCACCCCCGAGCCGCGCGCTCTACCTCCGGGAGGCCGAGGCCAGGCCCTTGGGAGCCGGAGCCCGGGCGGCGTCTCGGGCCGAGGCCTCCGGAGCCGGAGCTGGAGCTGGGGCCTGGGCCTCGAGGCCGAGGCCGAGGCCGAGGCCGGCGGCCGCCTCCTCCTCCGGGCCCCCCGGGGCCTCACTCCGGGACGCCTCAGCCGGGAAGGCGGGCGGCGAGCCCAGCAGCTCCACATTGGCCACCGTCTTCCCGATGGTGAACCAGTCGTTGATCTGGTCGACGGTGAGCTTCCGCAACATTCTGCAAGGCGCGGCCCCGTGCGGGCCGGGGCGGGCGTCAACTGCCTAGGCCGAGTGGCGGGAACACCCCACGCCGCCCGAACCGCCTGGCACCGCCCCGGAAGACCCGCCCCGCCTGCCCGCGGCCCTCCAATCAGAGCGTGCGCACGGCGAGGGGGCGGGGCCAGGCCTCAAGCCATCGGCACGCACGCACGTGGACCGCACGCACCAGCCCCAGCGCCAGGCCTGCTGGGACCACCGTGGTCAGGTGACCAGAGCCCGGCCGAGGGCCTGGAGGGAGGGACCGGGGTCTTGCGCTCGGCTTGCTTATGGAGGTTCGCGGGGCCTGCAGGGCGCCCCCTACCCCCGACTAGATGGAGCTCGGGAAGAGCAGGGCGAGCGGGTGCTGGTGGACGGGTCCCCAGGCCCTGCGCCGCAGCCCTGCAGTCGCGGCTGATCCTCCCTCCACTAGGGCTTGCCCTCAGAGGAGCTGCCCTCCAGCCCACTCACCCCTTTTCCCTTGTATTTTTTTTGGGGGGAAAGAGGGTGTTGGTGTCTGTGCCAGGACTGGGGCTTGAACGCAGGGCCTGGGCCCTCTCCCTGGGCTTCTTCCCTCAAGGCTAGTGTTCCACCACTTGAGCTTTGCTTTCCAGCATTTTGCCGCTGGGTTGACTTCAAACACCCATCTTCGCATCAGAGCATCCCGAGGAGCTAAGATTGGGGACGTGAGCCCACCTCGCTGTGCTCACAATGCACTTGGAATTGGAAGGTGCATCTCTGAAGAGAGGTTGGTTCACATATTTTATGAGCAGGAAGTGGGACCTTTTCCTATCTCTAATCTTTTCTTTGGGGGGGGGGGAGGAGGTGTTACTATCTAATAAAGACATTGCCTTGATGCTTTTTCATTTCCTTGACTAAAACACTAGTCAGCATTCTGTGGGGCACTGGGTGGCTCTGAGCTCCCTCATTTGGCTCTGAGGATCTCAGGACTCCTGTTCCGTCAGGCCCAGATCACCTTGCATTCTTGCCCAAAGTTCAGAGTTAAAGGGCAACAGCTTGACATCACACAGTGCCTAAAAGGCTTGTAAATTTCGAGGCCAATAAAGGAAATGCAAATAAAAACAACACTGAGACACCACCTTACCCCAGTAAGAATGGCCTGTATCCTGAATTCAGACAACAAATGCTGACAAGGTGCAGAGAAAGGAACCCTAATACACTGCTGGTAGGAATGTATACTACAACCACTCTGGAAAGCAGTAAGATCAAAGGGACAGAGACTCTCTCATTCATATATGTGTGTGTGTATATATACATACATATATAATAATAATGGGAGGAGGAGAGAGAAGGGAGGGAGGGAGAGAGAAAAATAGCTATTAGGATTTACCCCCAGGGGCCTTGGAAACCAAACCAATACCCTAAAATGACAAGCATTCCAAGTTTTGCATAAAGCTTCAAAACAGAACCATGTTCACTATCCATCATTCATTCTCTCTTGCATCCCCACCTTTCCATCCTAGCTCATTTTCTTCCAACCTGAATAATGGGCATTAGTGGTAGGGGGTGTGTGTGTTTGTTTCATGGAGCTGTTGGTTATACTTCCCTCCTTGGTTTATCCGGGCTGTATTCCACACTCGTTACTGAACGCGGCTCCGCCAGTGTAAATAGCACACTACACATAGGACATGTATCCATGGGCAATCACTGAACATGTTTGCTTTGTCTTCCGTTGGCCTTGGGGTGGGGTTGGGAGTTTAACACCGGGACTGCACCCTGACCTTCCTAAGCATGCCCGGTGAGCACCCTGCCATAAGGACTTGAGAACTGGGGGCTGCCTTGGAAAGCCACTTCTGGAACCTTCTCTTCAAGCACCTCCGCCCGGCTCCGTTCCGCGCCAGGAAGGCGTGGAGGGGCAGGGGCTGCCCGCACGCGCTTCCCGGCCGCGTGGCCGTCTGTCCGTCTGTCTGTCTGCTGGTTAGGCTTCTGAGTGGCTTCTCCTGGTCTTCATTCAGCGATTCCTCCGCCCCGGGAGCCGCTCGTTCGGCTCTTACTATGCCATTCCTATGGCCTAACTGGCTCTCCGGGCGTCGGCGGCCTCCCCTTCTCCGGCGACGCGGCGCGCAGCGGGCTGAAGTCCTTAGGCCAGGCGCGCGCACGGGGGGCCTCACCGCGGGGCGGAGCCCAGGGAGGCGCGGGGGGCGGAGCCCAGGGAGGCGCGGGCCGGGGGGCGGGGCGCGGGGGGCGGAGCCCAGAGAGCCGCGGGGGGCGGAGCCAGGGACGCGGGGCGGAGCCTCCGGACCTCCAGCTCCGCACGGCCGCCGGGGGCGCTGTGGGCGCAGGCGCGGCCCGCGCCGCTCCGTCTCGCGCCTCGCCGCTCCTTCCGCCTTCCCGGCGGGCCCCGCGCGGCGCCTGCGCGGCGCGTGACCTTTCCTGCGGACGGCGCTGCGGTCGGGCGGGGTCCGAGCCCTTGGTCCTGTCGCGGTGAGAGCGGGGCCCGGTCCCGGGCGGCCGGGGCCGGAGGAGGGCGGGACCCCGGGAGCGGGGCGGGAGGGCCGGCCCGCCCTGGCCCCCAGATCGCGGAGGCCTTGCGGGCGGTTAGGCCCGGACCGCGGGGCGCCCGGCGTCCGGACGAGCGGCTCCCCGGACGGGGACGCCCTGTCCGCACGCCCGACCCCCCCCCCCGCCTTGCACACCCAGCCGTGTGTGACGGGGCGTGCGGGGCCGAGCCGGGCCGCGGCGGCGCTCGGTTGGCCTGTGAACGGGAGCAGCTGTTTCCCTCCCTCCCGCCCCCCTCTCATCTTTGGTCGGAGTCCGGGGCTCCAAGCCGGTATCCGAACGCCTGCTTCCAGCTCATCGCCCGACGTTTGGCCTCCCGGGGCGAGGTCTTACGAGATGGGCGCCGTCAGGCCGACTGAGCTAGGAAATGTGGCCGGGACGGAGGCCCCTCGCGGGGCGCCCGCCTGAGCCTGCTCCTGGGTGGCCCGGCCCCGCCCCGCCCCGCCCCGCAGGGACCGTGGTGCTACTGTGAGGTGAGGGACGAGCTGAGGCGTCCAGATCCAGGGCACAATACCGGAAGCGCGGAAGTCCCTTGGCACCCTCACCGCGTGCCCGCCCTCAGTCTAACGAAGACCTCCTTGCTGTTGTTTTTGCCGGGCCCGGGTGCCGTCCCTGAGCGCGGCAGCCCAAGGTCGGTGCTGCACCGCTCCAGCCACGGCACCGCCTCCCTCCCGAAGACGAAGTCTGAAACGTGTGAGCACGAGGCTTTGAGCTCTCCGCTCGAGCCTCACTCCTAGACCTCTCCTGCTTTCATCACTTTTCGGAGGCCTGGGCCGCAATGCCCTTTGTTTCGGATGTGAGTGGGATGACGGGCACGTGCCTGTCGTCCAGTTCTTTTTGGTTTGGGTTCTGTTTCCGGACCGTCATGGGGCTTGCACTAGGACTGTATGTCGTCCCCGAGTTCTTTTGCTCAAGGCTAGCCTTGTACCACTTTGAGACACAGCTCCAGTGTTCTGGTTCATTGGAAATAAGCGTCCCACAGACTTTCCTATCCAGACTGGCTTTGAACCATGATCCTCAGGAATCAGCCTCCCTGAGCAGCTAGGATTAAAGGCTTGAGCCACCCAGCACCTGGCTATATCCAGCTTTTTTATTGGTTGAGACTTGATGTCCCAAACTTTCCCTGTGGGGCTTTGGTCCTCCGTCTCATTAATCTCAGCCTACTGAGTATCTAGGACTATAGTCATTTGCTGCTGCTGCTGCAAGCAGTGAGGCTTTTTGTTTGGGGGGGTTTAATCTTTGCTAGAAATTCTCGTGGCTCAGGATTACTGTTGTTGGCTGAGTATTTTTAGCCATTGTTTCTGTTGCTGCTGTGACCCTTTACTGAGTTCTCAGGTGGGGTCCTTTGGGTTCTCCCCTGGATTCCATGGAGAGCTCTGTGGGGCAGGTGGAGGGCCCTTGTGAAGCAGCGGCAGCAGGGACTTCTGAGGTTGTGAGCAAAGAAAGCAGTCATAGCTGGTATTGGGTCCCAGGATCCCCGGCTTCCAACCTGTTGGTCTCCAACACCATCCCATTCTTGCTGTCCCAGAGGGGAAGGATTCACTCCATGCCCCAGAATCCCCTCGGAGTCCTCCTTGGACTTTGTCAAGACAGGGCTGTTGACAGGTTGGAACCTTTAATACTCTGTCACAGAGTCCAGGTATGATGAGAAAATAGGAAATTTGACCTCAGAGCTAACCCACAAGGAGTTCCAGGTGACGATCGCACACCCATCCCACAAGGTGGCACTCAAGGCTTATGAGGACGGTCAGGAAACCAGGCATTTAGTCGTACAGTGGCCAGACGGCTCCCTTCCACTCCTTTCACTTCTCCACGTTCATTCTGGCCTCTAAGGCCTACCCATGCCTTGCCTGAGGACATTTCTCTAGGTAGCCCAGTTCTGTTTCTTTGCTCCTAAGACTCATGGCTTCTAGCAAATACCTAATTCACACAGGTTTGGACAGTTTCTTGTGTTGCCCATGCTAAGCGAGCCACTGTACCACCGAACTGCAACCCCAGCCCCGTGTTTTAAGATATTTAAGGGGAGCCATTGGCCTTTAATTGGGTTGGGCCCTCTAAGGACACGGTACTACAAAGCAGACATGCTGGGGACATAGGGAAATCCCAGCAGGGGAGAGAAGTAGAATCCTGTGTGTGGTGGAGAGGTGAGAGGTAATTGTATTTAATGTATTTAGCTAACGCATTTAGCGGGCGGGGCCAGTGCGTGTGGTGGCCAGGTGAGGAAGTGTGCTGGACCAGGCCAGACACGGCAGCCAAGGTGCAGCTTCCGGAAGGGAAGGCGCGCTCAGCGCCGCCGGGATGACTGCTGGCTGCCTTTCCTCTCCAGGTGAGAGCAAGGCAGCTCACGCCGAGTCTGCCGGGGTGCATCGTCGGTGCATTGGGAACATTCATCAGACACCTGAATGTGAAGAATCCATAAGTTCAGATGGCAGTGGCTTTTCCACTTAAGTCCAGTTGGCTAAATACTATTTATTTATTGAATAAACTCACATTTGGGCTTTCGCCCTGCGCCAACTGTCGGGTAGGGAGCCTTGGGCTTTGGGCGTGAGCTGCCACTGGCCAGTGTAGCCAGACCCGGGTGTTGGTTTCTTGGGGAAATCACACTCTGACCCTCTTGTTTCGCTTGGGGTGCCAAGTGTGCTCAACATGGTGGTGAAACCACCAAAAAGCGGGACGGGGTGTGACTTGGGGCAGTGCTTAGTGGAAGGCAGGCTGATAGGTGTCGCTGTTCACTTTCAGATGCTCCAAAGCCTGATTAAGAATGTCTGGGTCCCCATGAAACCCTACTACACCCAGGTTTACCAGGAGATCTGGCTGGGGGTGGGGTTGATGAGCTACATCGTCTATAAGATCAGGAGTGCTGGTAAGTTTGGGGTTTTGTTGGGGGTTCTTTTGCTTTGTTTTTTGAGCTTGGGAAGAAAACTGTTTTCTGAAAGAATCAGTTTACCTTCCAAGGATCTGTAGCTCTTAACTGGGTGTGAACATCTCCGTGGGAGCCACCTAGGAAAAGCCTAGGGGCAGTGGGCACACTGGGCAGCAGCCTTGATAGCCTGGGTTTGACGATGACGTTCATGCGTGTGGGAAGTGCCTTTCATCTTAAGAGACCTGGGCTGGGGCGCCTCAGGGCACAGTGCCACGGGCGGTGCCTTCTCCTGAGTTTTTCATCGCCACGTCTTCATAATGAAATGTGAAACGGAGGAGCAGGAATGTGGTTCTCAGTGGAACAGACACAGCCCCGTAGTGTAGTAACGTGTCATGAGCCCTTGGTTGAGGAGAGGAAAGGAAGACGTGGATCTGCCGTTGAGGGTGTGGAAGGAAGGGAGGGTGGAGAAGCACGTGGAACGGAGCCCCGAGCCCTGCTCTTGGCTGCTCTGGGGGCATCCTCCGAAACCACGCCTCTGGTGACTCCCCTGTTTTCCCAGGGCTTCCTCTACTGTTTTACCTGACCTATGAAGTCATGTTGATTCTGACAGTTATCAAAAGGCATTTTTGCAAAGAATTGATACAACCAATTTTTGTTTTGATTTTAGATAAAAGAAGTAAGGCTTTGAAAGGTAAGTTCTTTTTTTCTTCTGTGAGTGGTTGGGAAATGAAAAATGAAAATGAAAAACACCATCATATCTTTTCAAGACTTTTCTGTTTGTTTGTTTGTTTTTGGCCAGTCCTGGGCCTTGGACTCAGGGCCTGAGCACTGTCCCTGGCTTCTTTTTGCTCAAGGCTAGCACTCTGCCACTTGAGCCACGGCACCACTTCTGGCCATTTTCTGTATATGTGGTGCTGGGGAATTGAACCCAGGGCCTCATGTATACAAGACAAGCACTCTTGCCACTAGGCCATATTCCCAGCCCCTCAAGACATATTGTATCAGTTCTGAATTAAGATTAATCCATATTCAGTGATTGTGTCAACTAGAGTAGAAATACTTCGGAATATGAAGTTTGCTATAGAGAATTCTGAATTGATGAATGATTTAAAAGTCAACATGTGCCAGGCACAATTGGCTCACACCTGAATTCCTAGCTACTCAGGGGGCTGAGATCTTAGGATCACAGTTCAAAACCAGTGAGTGCCCAGGAACGTCTATGAGACTTACCTGTGGTTCACCACCGAAAAGCCGGAAGTGTAGGTATGGCTCAAGTGGCAAAGCTCCAGATTTGAGCAAAAGACTAAGAGACAGCACCCAGGCCCTGAGTCAAGGCCTCAGGACCAGTACCACCAGACGCTTCACCCCAGTACGTCCAGTAAAACTTAAAAGGGCAATAGGGGAAGCAGGAATCGGAGACAGCGGATGCCAGCGACAGAGGAGCACCAGTGAGCTGGGTGAGCCTGCCACCCTGCGAAGTTCCTGGTGGCGTGAGGGTGTTGTGCAAGGAAGCCCCTTCGTGGAATCATGCCTGGTTCTGGCTGGGTGTCTCTCTCTGTTTCTCCACTGTGGGCCACCGGGGCCATTCCAGGCCTCTGCAGATGAGCTGCTGCCGTGGCGCGTGACACACACAAGCCAGGCCAGCTGTTCCCGGAGAAATACTCCTCCGTGCTTCCTTGTACACTTTCCAGTTGTTGGTACTTAAAGGGGGAATCACGGTGGTGCTGCTTCCCTTCTGAATCGAGTCTTCCTTCGTTGTGCCTCTCCCTGAAAGGTTCCACCCCTGCGCCTTCTCACGGCCATCACTGAGCGCATGAGGCGACACGCCGGTCCGCCCGGGCGTTTGAGCGAGCTTTGTGAGACAGGAACGCGGAACGTCGCTGTGCGCCTGCTTGTGGGAGTGCCACCTCTTCTGTGGCGGGAATAAAATGTGTCTGTGAGATGTACCCTCCGTGCAGCTCGTGCCTTCAGTGCGTCCGTCCTCCCGGGTCGCCTGGCCCCCCTGCTGGGAGGCCTCCGGGGCCTTGGATGTGGCCCTGGTGACAGTCTAGGGATGGTCACGTGCCACCAACGCTCTGTAGACGGTGGTTCTGCAGCCCGTCTCCCAACCTCGGAGCCTGTTTATGCTTTTGCGAAAAGGAAACATTAATTCCGTAAATTCCAGCCTAGAATTATTATGAAGGCCAATAAGAGAAGGCAAGGGACAGCATTGTTTGTATTGTGAAGTGCTTTAAAGCATTAGATCACATGGTAGGCAAAATTAATGAGCTCTGGGACAAATCTTTATCTTGAACTAATCACAAGGTAAACCATACTAAAAAGCCAATTGAGCTGGACACTCACAACTGTTACACTAGCTACTCAAGATCTGAGGATTGTGGTTCAATGCCAGCTTAAGACAAATCCAATCAACCAGCAAAAAGCCAGAAGTTGAGGTGTGGCTCGAGTGGTAAAGTCACAAGCTGAAAAAGCCAAGCAGAAGCTCGAGGCTCTGAACACAAGCCCCGTACCAGCATGTATGCACATACACACCTAAGCACACACGAGCTAATCGAGAGCCAAGAGTGCTGTGTACCTGTCCCAACACTCAGGAGACTGAGGCAAGGCTACCCAGGGCTATGTAAGAGACCTTGTCTGAAAAGAAAAACAAAAAGCCAGGCTGGGAATGTGGCTTAGTGGTAGAGTGCTTTCCTATCATGCATGAAGCCCTGGGTTCAATTCCTTAGTACCACATACACAGAAAAAGTCAGAAGTGGCGCTGTGGCTCAAGTGGTAGAGTGCTAGCCTTGAGCACAGAGAAGCTCAGGGACAGTGCCTAAGCTCTGACTTTGAGCCCTGGGACTGAAAAAACATCCCAAGCCAGCCACTGGTGGCTCACACCTATAAACCTAGCTACTTAGGAGGCTGAGATCTGAGGATCTAGGTTCAAAGCCAGCCCAGGCAGAACATCCCCATGAGACTCATCTCCAATTAACCACTCAGAAACCAGAAGTGGTATTGTGACATAAAGTGGTGGAGCTCAACCCTTGAGCACAAAAAAGCTCAGGGACAGTACCCAGGCCCTGAGTTCAAGCCCAACAACCAGCAAGAAACAAATAGCCAGCTGATACTACTTCTACTTGAGTTGATAGCAAATGAAGAATCAATAATACTTATCTTCAGGGGCTGGGAATATGGCCTAATGGCAGGAGCGCTTGCCTTGTATACATGAAGCCCTGGGTTTGATTTCCCCAGCACCACATATACAGAAAATGGCCAGAAGTGGCGCTGTGGCTCCAGTGGCAGAGTGCTAGCCTTGAGCAAAAAGGAAGCCAGGGACAGTGCTCAGGCCCTGAGTTCAAGGCCCAGGACTGGCCACCAAAATAAATAAATAGAAATAATACTTATCTTCAGTTAAAGCATTTCCCAAGACCCCTTGAGTCATGGGCGAAAGGGTTGAGCAGCACTAATCATGAGGTAGGACTGCATCCATTAGGAACTGGGCGTTTGGGGGGTTCTGGGGGCTCCACTGTGTCTGAGTCTTGTGTTTGCTGGGCTGTTGGAAGCCTGTGTGAAAGCTTTACTTGACACCAGGCTCTGAGGCTTCGTTTTTAGGTGTGGGTGTGTGCACGTGTGCACATGCACGGGAGTTCACACACACACACCCTTATCAGAGACTTGAAATCACAGCTTCCCGCCCCTCCTAATGGCTGGAACTTTGCTACTTGAGCCATGCCTCTAGCCCTGCTTTGTGCGGGTTCGTTGGAGATGGAGACCGCCAAGGCTTGCCTCCAACCATGGACCTCTAGGTCTCAGCTCCCTGTAACCAGGAGCTGCAGGCATGCGCCGTGCGCACCCAGGCGAGGCTTCGTTCTCACCCTGGAGTCTCACACCATCAGGCACACACTTCTCTGCTCAGCCTCCAGAGGAGGTCCTGTATCATGGTAAGAAAAGACCCTTCAACATGACTGATACAGGCCTGGGAATGGGGCTCAGTGGTAGAGGGCTTGCCTAGCATGCACGAAGCCCTGGGTTCCATTCCTCAGCACCACATAATCAGAAAAAGCCGGAGGTGGTGCTGTGGCTCAAGTGGCAGAGTGCTAGCCTTGAGCAAAAAGAAGCCAGGGACAGTGCTCAGGCCCTGAGTCCAAGGCCCAGGACTGGCCACAAAAAATCGGATAGAGTCTCCCGAGGCCACTGGGCTGACTCGGTCCCTAGGACATGCTGATGCCCGGGCCAGGCTTTGGGAAGTGCAGATCTGTGAAGGACAGGCGCGGCCCTGCCTCGACACCCACCAGGGTCTGCCGGTGCTGCCATGCAGCTTCGCATGTCCCCCCTGGGACCCAGTGGGGCGTCATTTCAGAGTGGGAGGCGGGCTGAAGGTGTGAGGGCTGGTGAGCACTGTCAGGGACCGCGCTGTGGTAGTCTGAGCTGGTTGGGAGGAGAGAGCGAGGATGGCCCTGGGTTCCACTGGAGCGCTTCTCACACAGGCCGGCCACTGCTTTCCTCCACGCCTAAGGTCAGTGTGCTCCTGTTCCGCACTCGCATCCGCAGGGCTGGATGGGCGGCGGTTTGAGCTGCATTTGCTTGTCCAGAAGGGCTTACTGAGCCGACTTGTACTGAGAGCGGCCTGTAGGTGGAGCCAGCGTGCCTAGCTGTGGTCCTAAGGCCTCCCCTGGGGGCAGGGAGAGAGGGTGAACGGCAGCCGTGCGGGAAGGGTGGTGGGGAGGAACCCAGCCGGTGTCGGGGGACAGTGGGGGGAAGGCGTGCAGAGGGCACCTCAGAGGGCACCTCAGAGGGCACCTCGGCCCTGGCGCACGCCTGCCATCCTAGCTACTCAGGAGGCTGAGATCGGAGGCCCATGATGGAGAGCCAGCCTGAACAGGCGAGCCCATGAAACTCATCTCTCCAAAAAAAACGAAGCTGACTCAAGCGCTACAGAGCCAGCTCAGAAGCTGAGTTAGGGCTGCTGGTAGCTGACGCCTTTAACCCTAGCCACTCGGGAGGCCACAATCGAAGGAGCACATTGTGAAGCCGGGCAGGAATGTCCGTGAGACTCTTACCTCCAATTAGCCACCAGAAAACGGTGACAGGGAGGGCCCAGGCCAAGTTCAAGCCCCAGGACCGACCAAAAAAATAAAAGCACAGGAACAGAGCCCAGGCCCTGAGCTCAAGCCCCAAAACCAGCACCAAAAGGCGGGCCAAGTGAGAGATCGCACCCCAGCCTTCCCCAGGAGAGGGAGCAGCAAGCCTCAGGAAAGGACCCGGAGACCCACCCCGCGCCTCTCCGGGGTTGCCACGGAGGAAGGAAGGCACATCAAGGTGGGGCTTGGTTGGTTTGCGGTTTTCGTTGTTGTTTTGTGACAGTGGGGCTTGAAGTGAAGGCAAGGATAATATTAAGATATTTAAGGGGCCCATAAGTATCCATTAGCATTTGAGTAAGTAAATGAGGTGGTAATACACTTTCTAATCTAGAAACCCAAGCCGAAAAGATGGAGTGAATTTGTAAGCATTAAAAATAAGGTGGGGGAAATAAAGATGCCATCTTTATGAGGTTTAAATTATCGGCATGCTTTATCTTTAATCGATTGCAAAGTTTTCTAGAGCACCCTTTTTCTCCAGTGAGTGAGGTTTGAATTCAAAAGAGGATTCAGTTAGGATTGATGCGGAAACACAACGCCCTTAGCACAAAGCAGAAGACTCTGCAGTGGCCACATAGGAAAACCGCGAGCTTCTGAACGCCTTGGCACCACACCTGCTGGGAGGGCGGAGGGGCTGGGAGCGCCCCCTGCTGGAGAGAGTGCGCGCTCAGCGCCTCGGAGGCAAAATCGCTTTCCACAGGTCTCCCTGCGCGCCCTGCCTGGAGCACGCTTCACTCCAAGACCAGGAGCGCCGGTTCTTTCTGAGCCAGCAGTCCGCTGGTGATCATCTATCTCTTCTTGGTCCCCCCTCACGGGGAGCCCCGGAACTGCCCCAAGCCCTGAGATAGGATGGAACCTGTCCAGACGCCTGCTCAGGGCCACATGCGTCACAGGTGCCCTTCTGGTGACACAAAATTCATTACACGTCTTGCTTCTTTGAAAAAAAGAATTCCAAGGATGGTTTCCTGCTTGAAGAGCCCAGGAAGGGCCAAGACCACCCCGTCCCGACTGAGACCCCTGGGGCTGCTCGGTCCCTGAGCTCTCCTGGCTTTGCTGGCTCTTCAGGGCAGAGCCTGGGGTGCTGGGGTGCGTGGCTGCCCAGACCCAAGCTGGAATCGAGCTGCCACTCTCCCAGTGACGTGGGCCACGAGGCCCCCAGGCCCTTCCCGGACTGGCTCTTTCTTCTTCCACGAACAGAGACTCAGTCTTCATGTGGGAGTCGCTTCCCACAGCCTACCAGGGAACTCTGGACACCTAAAACAGCAACCCCCCCCGCCCCCCTGTCCCCGCCCGCTGGGCCCCACCGTGCTCTCCTCTGCCTCTTCTGCCACCTGCCTTGGGGCAACCTGATAGCTCCAGATTGAGGCTTGGGAGCATCACGATGGGCCTGCCAGTGTCCTCAAGTATCTAGGAGACTGGCAGGAGGCCCGCCCCCCACCCCACCCCACAAAACCCTGGCTGTGGGGACAGCTTGGAGCCAGACCAGGGCTGCCTGCCCCGGTGGCGGGCTCAGGTTCTCAGCAGGCTCAATGGAGACGCTCTGCTATAGAAACGCAAGCTCTCTCTCTTTTGAAAAGGGACAGAAAGGGAGCCTGTGTTTTGTCCCAGCTCTAGCCTTAAACGCAAGTGGCTTTTCCAGTGAACGTGGCCTTTGTGGCCCTGGCCTCCCTCCTCACCTAGGAAGCCTCTCCTGCACCGTGCACCTCCCCAGCCACTGGCCCACAGGAATGGGGGGTCCTGCCCTTGCCCACGGTTCCCTCCCCTCCAGCCTAAGCTCCACGGAACCGGGCACCGGGCTGGCCAGGTGGTTTTCTGGGAGCTGACTTCTGAGAGGAGCTGCATAGACGGTGCATCCCTGCCAATCAAAGCCTAGCTGCTGGCCTTCAGTCCCGGGCTGCATCAGGCCCTGGGGGGAGGGGCAGCACCCCGTGCCTGGCCGAGCCCTCGAGGACAGTGACACACCCCAGTTCCCAACACCCTGGCCAGGAAGAGCCAGCCCTTGGCAAAGCCTTTGCCACTGTCCGCAGCTCGGTGGCGAGCGGAGCAGACATTGGCCTAGCAAACTTTCCTAACAGACACTTGCTTTCAAAAGAGCAGTTCCCTGGGGCTCTGCGGCCAGACGCCCTGAGGAGAGCAACTCCCCGGGGGCCCCCCGTCCAGGCGCCCTGAGGAGAGCAGCCCTGGCGTGAGAGCTGCCACGTAGATGCCTGTCCTGCCCGCCCACCCTGCTGAGAATTGCTGTCCTGACCAGAGCAGAGTGCAGACAGCGTATTCCGTGAGCCACCCAAAGCTCCGTTTCTGGAAGGCCTGGAGGGAGGCTGGGCTGGCCTTAGTCTCCTTCCCTTCTTCCTGCGTGGGTCTGGACAGAGCTAGAGTTCCTTCCTGTTTTCCATCATTAACCTGAGCATCAGGCGGGGCTCCAGAAGAGCCACTTCCTCCTGGGCCCTTCCCTTTAAGGAGGACACAAACTTTACTCCAGTCCCTGGTTTGTAGTTATAAGAAATGCAGTCAGGCTGGGCACCAGTGGCTCATGTCTGTAATCTCAGCTACTCGGCTGGCTGAGACCTGAGGACGGAGGTTCGAAAAGCCAACCCGGGCAGGAGAGTCCGTGAGACTTTTATCTCCAGTTCATCACGGAAGAAGCCAGAAGTGTGGCTGTAGTTCAAGTGGTAGAGTGCTAGCCTAGGGACAACAAAAGGAGCCCAGATCCCGAGTTCAAGTCCTAAGATCGGCACCAAAAACAGCAACAACAAAAAAAAAAATATCGTCCTTCCGCACCCATAGGTTCTACATCTCCACATTGAACCAATGGCAAGGTATAAATAAATGAAGAAATTGCACCTGCAGCAAGCCCATGCAGGCCTTTCCCTGGATATTTCCTAAACAACCCGACACGATTATGTGCATAGTGCACACATGGTAGTAGGTCCCGTGAGACATCCAGATAGGATCCTGAGTACAGGGGAGGGTGGGTGGGGTCTGCAAACTCCACACCTTTGCCTCTGGGGGTTCCAGTGGCCCCCGCGGTGGGATCCATCCTTCTAACAGCAAGGGCCACTGTGTCCTCACACACACAACAAAGACGCAGCCAGTCCCTGCTGAGCCGTCTCCCAGTGGCCCTGCTCACCTCTGCTATCCCATACTGCCCTGGTCCCATGGGCAGGTGGCCGTTCCCTTCCAGAGCCAGGCTCAAACCCACCTCTCTCCACGTACCACTCAAACAACCAGCACATCCCAGCACGTCCGGCGGTCCCGCTAACGTAAGTTCACCCAAGTGTGGCAGAGGTGAATAACTGACCTGTTCCCAGCCCGCCACTCAGCTCAGATCCCTTCCTCGGTTCCCTGCCCAGGCACCCAGGCAGTCGTGGGGGCCTGGGGGGAAAGCAAACATTGGATCCCTAGACCTCCATCCCGAAATGTTTACACCCAAGGTCTGGAGATGCCAAGACCACAGGACACAGGATCCCAGAGAGAACAAAGGAGACGCTGGGCGCCAGGTCCCCAGAACCCCAACCCGAGGCTAGGCCTGGACGGAGCAGGTCTAGGAGATGGCGGCTGTTTGCCCTCTCTGGGGCCTTCTTCCTGTTGCCTGCCCCCCAGAGGCCGGCGTCACCGTGCCCCTGTGAATCCCGCGGGACATTTGCCCACATTGCCACCCGTGTCTTCCTCTAGGTTTTTAAAGTTTGACTGGGGAGAGAACCTAGGGCCTGCCACGTGCTTGGTGTGGTATGTCAATCACGACCCCAATCGAGCAGCCCGGGTAGGCCAGCGACGGCCCCTGTGGGTGCCAGACCTTGGGGCGGGAAGCCTGGCATTGGACGCCCTCTCTCCACGGTAGCCCATGCTGCTGGGTCTCTCCCAAAGTGACTGGCAGGGATTTGAGGGAGGGGGCTGAACAAAGAAGTTGCTAGGCCTCTATTTCACTGTCCTCTCCCTTGGTCCTTGGAGAAGGCTGATGGCATGGCACCATGTTCTGGTTCTCAGGGTCCCAGTGACCGTGACCTTCCCCCCCCCCCCCCACCTCCAGCTGCTTCTGGGCCACCAAGGGGTTGATTAATCAGCACCCAGATTAGCGGTGATGACACCTTCCCACCAGGAAATGAGCTCAGGAGAGCTCCACAGCTCAGATCCTGTTGCCTGTTAAAGAGTAACTTACACCCCACATTACATTCAGTCCCGGAGTAAATATCCAGGGGAAGTGTTTATTTTGGTGCATGAACAAAGCATCCTTTGTCTGAGGCCGGGGCCGCAGCAGTCTCTTGTTTGATAGGAACCGGCTGGCTCAGTCCCTGGAGAATGTGCGGCCTTGTAGTCAACCAGGTCAGGGTGGGCTCACCCCACAGGGCTGCCCTTGGCCCCTGCAGAGGCAAGGGGGAGCTAGACTCTCCCTTCTGGCCCTCCAGGAGCGGCAGCACCACGGGGCAGGGAGGGGGGCAGCCCAGGAAGCACCCCATTTTATAGCGGCTGTTCCCGGAGGAAGCCCTGGAGGGTCCCCATCTCTCTGGCCGGCCCTGGGGTCTCTCTGTGCTCCACTGGCTTTGCCTGGTCCCCTGGATCTTTCCCTGGAGCGGAGCTGAAGGCCTGGGATGAGAGTGTGGCACTGGTAAAGTCTGTGCATTGTGTCAAGATAACGTGGGCAGAAGGGATGGAGACGAATAAGAGCAGCCAGGCTGGGAGCTGCTCGTGGCGGGGGGCAGGTTCGTCCTCCGTTCTGTCTGCTTCTCTGAAAAGCTTCCTGTGTGGACTGCCAACCGTGGGCCAGCGCTTCCACGAGGAACCTGTTTCTCAAATGCTTCTCAAGCGGCTCTGCCATGCGCGGGGAGACCCCAGTGAGCCCCCCACCCCCATCCCCGGCTCCGCCAGGTCTGGGGCTGCCCGGGCAGGTGCAGGCTTTGACGGCTGGGGACGGGGCTCCGCAGCCCCGACGCAGGGACCTGCCACAATTCCTCTGGACCCCAGCCTTCCACGCACCGAGGCCGAGCTCAGGGTCCCCGTCTAACGTACTCGTGGTCTTTATTCTTCCCTTTGAAGGCAGGGAGGGATCTGAGGACTCTGGGATCAAGCCTCCGCCCGAGGGCTGGGACTCGGCTTCTGGGAGCTGCCCAATGCGCACGCGTCCTGCGTGGTGGGGGCGGAGCTCGTGGGGCAGCCTCGAGGCCGGGCGGCCCGGGGCTGTGGTACCGACGGGCCACAGAGCTCCCCTGCCCTCATTAATCAGCCTGGGGCCTCCAAGGAAACCAAAACAAGGCAGTCAGGTGGGGCCCAGCCCTGGGAAAACAGGCCTAGCTCTGTAGCCACACCCCGGCCACACCCTGAGTGTGTCCCCACCCCTACCAGGGGCTGTCCCTGACCTTGGTCTGCCAAGCCTCAGGAACAGAAATTGTAGGTCAGCTGAAGGAAGCCATTGGAGAGGATGGGGCAAGATCCAGGAGCTGGCGGGGGCTTCTGAGCTTAGGGCTCGGGTGGCTTCCAGCCAGAGGGCGCCGGGCCAGCCACTGAGTCAGTAGGAAGCAGTCGGGGAGACAGGAGGTCACTTCCCAAGGTTCTTCCTCCCTCTCCTCCTCCTCTGCAGATGCCCTAATTAGCACCTTGGTCAGCTGGGCCTTTGTGGGAAGCCTGCGGGTCAAACCTTCACCCACCTAGTAACCTGGCCTTTCCAGCTTGTGCCTGGACCTGACTCAGGTCTTAGGGGACGGGCACCCAGCAGAGAGGCCGCCCCAAGCTAATGTGGCCAGAGGATTGACCTGCTGTCCTAGCCAGGCGGGCAAGAGGACCCGGATCCAGCTGGCACGAGGGTGGGAGGGCGTGTGGAGAATAGGCCGGCCAGCGGACGCGGCTCAGGGAACTGGGTGGCTGGAGGGAGACCAGGCTCCTCCATCCCATCCCGAGCTGCGACTCGAGTCCCAGAACACTGTGCCCCAAGAACAACGCGTGGAGTCCACAGCATTCACCCCGCTCTCGCGCCCCTGCTGGCTGCTCCTCTCTCACCGGTCATGGCCGCCCCCTCCAGCCCTCACCCGGCCCACTGTGAGCGTCCGCAACGTCTTCATCCCTGAAGTGGAGCCCCACTCCCTGAGGAGGGCGGGCCGGCCATGGCCCCCAGCATACCGCAGATCGGGCTCGCCCAGAGGAGAGGCAGATTCACTCGGCCATCCACCACACACACACACACACACACACACACACACACACACACACGCACGCACGCACACACGCACACACACGCGCGGCCGTGTACCATCAGACTGAAAACACACAGGACCCAACGTGTGCTGGGGACTGAGCTCAAGGCTCTGCACTTGCTAGGCAAGTGCTCCTCTTCCACTGAGCTAAATCCCCAACCCACATTGATGTTTGTGTGTACCGCTCCTGGGCTGTGAACTCAGGGCCTGGGCACTATTCCTTAGATTATTTTTTTTGGCTCAAGGCTGGCACCCTACCACGTGAGCCATAGCTCGACTTCCAGCTTTTGGCGGTTAATTGAAGAGTCTCATGGACTCGACTGCCTGCGCTGACTTCCAGCAATGATCTTCAGATCTCAGCCTCCTGAGTAGCAATGATTGCAAGTATGAGCCACCAGCACTTGGCTATCTTAATTAAGTTTCAATTCAAATAATACGTATATTTTTATAAATATTAGTTTAAAATATTTTAGGGCTGGGAAGGTGGCTTAGCGGTAGAGTGCTTGCCCAGCATGCATGAAGCCCTGGGTTCGATTCCTCAGCACCACATACACAGAAAAAGCCGGAAGTGAAGCTGTGGCTCAAGTGGTAGAGCACCAGCCTCGAGCACAGAGAGGCTCAGGATAATACCCAGGCCCTGAGTTCCTAAGACTGGCAAAAGAAAAAAGAAAAGAAAAAGAAAACATTTTAAAATGCCTATGATTCAAGGTAAAATTTAAAATAGGATCTTCTAGTAAGTGGGTAGGGAGAAGGAAAGGTCCCCAGAGCGTTTGGGGAGGAGCTGGGGTGCGGGCCTCCTGCCAGGCTCCGCTCAGTGCTCCGCCTCTGCTCAAGGTCACTTACTCAGGAAACAAGCACGCTGTGCAGTCAGCTCTCTGCTGGCCCCAGGCTGGACTCTGGGTCCGAGAGGCTTCTGTGGCAGCCCAGCCCGGAGGAAATCTGGTCCCGTCTGAACCGTCGGGAGGGCTGAGAACTGCAGCAAGAGTCTCCTGTGCACTTGAAGAGACCCCTTCCCCACCCCAGCCAACCAACCCAGCCTCAATAAACCAGCGATCGCATTTTTATTTTTGTGCCAAATACCCATGAATGCTTCCTTCCAAAAAAATAAAAAAAAATCCTGAGCACGAGTGACCAACCAGAAGACAAAATTCCCAGCAACACCGAAAGGAGGCTAGGGAACTGGCTTCCCAGCAGGAAAAGCTTAGCAGAAGGCAGGCGCCACCCAGCTCCCCGCCCCGGCCTCCTCTCAGACACTCCCAAGTACCCCTCTCCCAAGTCCCGCAGCCGGGCCTCTTCTGGACAGACGCCCGCCCTTCCCAGTGTGCGTTCCTTAAGCCTTCCTCCAGGCTGTCTAGGCCAGCCACGCACCCAGGACGGGCCCATGGTGCCATGTGGGCCCATCGGACAGACATCCCCAGATACCAGGCTGGCCGGATGGTACGTGCAACCTCCTCACTTCAGGAGGAAGGAGAACTGCAGGGCTGGCAGGGGTGTGTGTGTGTGTGTGTGTGCCCCAGAAGTACACCAGAAAAAAAGTTCCAGGGGCACCTTCCCTGGAAGCTGCCCCCTTAGAGCATCCTCTGACAGACAGGCCCATCCCCGGCGTGGAGCACCCTCCGACAGACAGGCCCAACCCCGTCGTGGAGCACAGGAGGGGAAGCAGGAGAATGTCCACCGTCAGGCAGTACAGCGTCCATGACCAAGCGGGGCTTGAGCTTAAACTAGGTCCTGCCGAGGCCTGGCAGGGACTGCGTAGCCGTCCTCACGGAACGCCTGGCCCTGGGCTAGGCTCCCCCCCGCCAGAGGCGCAAGTCTGGAGCTCTGTGTGAGCCGGGCTGCTGCCCCACACCCCCCCCCATCCGTCAGAAACCAGCGACCTTGGCCAAGTGAGCACCACCTCCACCAGGACCCTGTGGCCTCGCAGGGATGAGGTGGTGATGCCATGTCCGCCGGCCACGGGACGCCACGCACCAGTGGGGGGCGGGGGAGGACAGGGAAGGAGAGTCGGCCTGAGGTCAGTGGCAGAGGACTCGCATGGCGGCGCTCTGTCTCCCCGGAGGAGACGATGAGGGGTGAGCTGTGCAAGCTAGAGGGTGGCACGCCCCGCAGGAAGGTCTCCCCGTGGGCCCGCCGCCAGCAGGCTCACCCCCGACCTCCGTCCTCCCCGGGGCCGTCCTCTCTCGGCCCCACTCGGCTGAAGCTGGAGGTGAAGCAGGTTGAGGATGACCCCAGCAGTGGAAGAAGGTGAGTCAGCCTTTTCCAGGCACGGGACGTGGGTCACTCCCAGCAGGGCCACCCTGGAGGTCAGCGCGGGCAGAGGCCGCACGCGGGGAGCTAGGAAGCACCTGCCAGCCCCGCGCCCCGCCCCCACGCCACGGCCTGCCCCGAGCCCCGAGGCTGAGAGGACCCGCCCGGGAGGGGGCCTTGTCAGAGCTCAGGGGTCGGCCGCTCCTGGGGCCACCTTCACCAGAGACTTCAGCTCTGTCCCCGCCTCCGGCCAGGCTGTGCGTGGCGCGCGCTCGGGGCCAGGGAAAGATGGCTCCCACGCAGGCTCCGCGCCGAGTGACGGCCTTATCGTGGGCTGCCAGGAATGAGGGTGAGTCACCTCGCGGACTCCCGCACGCCCGCGGGGCTCCCAGGCACCAGTGACCCCACGGGGAGTTCACGGAGCCCTGCCCCGGTCATCTCCCAGCCTGCACCGCCCCGCCCCGGCTGGGGGGCTGCCGCGTTCTTGTTTGTGAAGTGCCCTCTTGTTGTTGTCTGATTATGAAGCCGATGCGTGCTCACGATCGTGAGGAGGAGGTGCTGTTGCCACCCGCGGCCCCGTCGTCATTCGGCAGGCGTGTCCCTCACCCGCGTCCCCCTGGGCAGGCGGCTGGGCCGCTGAGACCCCGGGGGGAGAGGAAGGCGGAGGTGGGGGGGGGGCAGCCCCACCCCTCCCGCCCTGGCATCGGGGGCCCCGCCCTCCACTCTCTTCTGGACCACGGGGTAGGCTGGGCACGAGTAGGGCTGTGAGCGGCACCGGCCGCCCCCGCCGGCCGCCCCGCCAGGCCGCCCCGCCAGGCCGCCCTGGCCACCGGCACGAGGCCTATCTCGTTTCCCCAGCTGCTTCCTGCCCCTGGGGAGGGGGGCGAGGGGGAGGGCCGGCCTTCCCGCCAGCTCGGCGCAGCTCCGGGCCGCTTGGTGACCCGGCCCTGCCCAGGGCTTGGGTGCCGGGGCGAAGGCCCACCCCACCCCCCATGGCCCGAAGACTCAGCCCCTCCTAGTGCCCAGTAAGAGGTGCCCCGTGCCACACTCAGGCTCCATGAGGCTGCTTCCCACCAGGAAGGAACCGGACCCTGCCTCCGCCCTGTCCTTGGCATCCGGTGGGGGGGGGGAGCTGGGCAGCTGTGCTCCACTGAGCAGCATTCCCGACCCTCCTCGCCCATGTGGGCGACACCAGCCACCTCCTCTCCTCCACACGGAGGAGCCGGGAGAACTGGGACGGGCCAGGAAGTAGGGAGTGGCTCGTCCCAGGCACCGTGTGGAAAGGGCCGCCCAGATACCAGGCGGCCCCCAGCTGATGTCCAGCCTGCCATCTGGGGCTTGACTGCTGCACCTGCTCCCCAGCCTGGGTGCCTGGCCCCCCTGAGGGGCTTCCCAGGGGCCTCAGGCCAGAGCCCCTTCCGTCATCTACGTGAAAGAGAAAGCAAGGGAGACGTCCACGTCCGGGCCAGGGCCGCGGACCTGCAGCTTTCTCGCGGTTTGCCGTTCACAGCACAGCACAGTCCCTCCTGGCCAGGACCCCGGCTCTCCACGGAGGCCTGGCCTGGCCTCCGCCACCAAGGGCCCGGCCTGCCCAAACCAGAGGCTCCTACAGGCCTGGACAGGGCCTTTGCCCTGGCTCTGCTCAGCCTTGGGGCTCAGGGCGGGCCTGGGCACAGAGGGTGAGCAGGGGGAGACCCCGGGAGCTGGCAGGTGCTTCCTATCTGTCAGTGAAGTCACCACTGCGATGATGTCACCGCTGCGTGGCCTGTCCCCACTCCCTGACCTCGAGAGCAGCCACTCCACTTCCCGTTCCTGGAGAGGTCGACTCACCTTCTTCTTCTTCCGCTTCTGGGGTCAGCGTCACACCTGCCTCACCTCCGACCTCCCCCGGGCGGGGCCTGTGGCGAGCACTGAGGGCAGGAGGTGAAGGATGGCTGCTGGCTCACGGGGAGACCCCTGCGGGGGTGCGCTACGTCGCCCCCTCCTTCTCTCCCGGGGGCCAGGCAGAAGCTGGGGTTTCCACAAGACTCCAGGGAAGTAGAGATGCCAGGAAGCCTGGCCGCAGCACGGAGTAGGGGCCTGAAGGGGGCCCGGGGGAGGAGGGCCAGAGCACGGCGGGAGGTACCTGCAGGGGGCGGGCAGCAGGGCTGAGCCCCTACCCACCAGATGGCTAGTGTGACCCTCGAGGCAGGAAAAGGTGGGGGATGTGGGCTAAGGCGAGGCACAAACCCCGTCTCCCGCCGCTGCGCGGGGACCGAGGGAGACTTCGCCTGTCCCGGCGTGCGCGGTCCACAACAGCCGCCGGGCAGGTGGCTGACACCCAGCGGAGGCTCAGGTGTGAAACACCCGGCCCAAGCCGCCCGCTGCAGAGCCTGCCCGGGCCGGCTAGCTCTCAGGGGCCCAGCCTTGGGGGCCGGGCCGGCCATCCTCGGGGATCCGTGCCCCCGCCGCAGGGTGGCCCGGGAGGCGCCTGGGAGCCCGGGGCGGGAGGCTCAGCAGCCCCAGGCCGCGGCGGGCCTGCGGGAGCCCCGCCTGGCCCGGCGGAAGACGGGGCGCCGCGTCTGCAGGCCCCGGCAGCCGGGCTGGAACTTCTATTTTTACAGCCGCACTTCCTATTTCGTTTCCAGGTCTAGGTAAAGGCGTGCGCGCACTTCCTGCTGCGTTTCTGGTTCTTGGTAAAGGCAGGCGGCTCCATGGGGTCTGGGGGTGTCCTGAGGGGCCCCTGGGTTTCTTCCCATCTCTGCACAGAGCCATGCCACGCGCAGCGCCCCCACGTTGGCAGAGGACCCTCCGCTCCAGCTTGGAGACGCCGTGGCTGGCTGGCGCTGAGCCGTGGGGGCGCTCCAAGATGCTGGAGGAGCTAGCCTGTGCCCAGATGGGGGGGCACCCATGGGGAGCCCCAGCAGCCCCGGCCCACCGATCCCTTCTACCCTGCCCACACCCCACTCATTCTCTCACACCAGACCTGACTGGGGAAAACCACGGAGGAAGGGAGGGTTTGGGGGGGGATGTTACGCAGCTTTCTTCACAAGGAGTATTCTGAGCATTAACCCGTGAGCCCCCCGACTTTAGATCCAGCCGGGCTGACCGCTCAGTAAGTCCCTCAGTCTGTCTCTTCCTGGGAAGTGGGGACTCCGAGGCGTGGTGGCAGTGAATGGTACAGCCGCCTGCTCGTGGCACAGTCGCCGTGGGAGGTTTTCTGAATGCCGGAGCCAGGGACAGGGGTGTGGAAAGGCACCTTGTGTGGGAACCGGTGATTGGGGGTGGTCGGAAGGGGGCCCCAGGCTGCCGGGGCCGCAGGAAGACCGACTGTGGACAAGCCACATGATTCTTCTGGAAATTCACAGCGCCGTCTGAGGCAGAAGCCGCGGATGCAGCCTCCCTTTCTAGATAAGGGCAACGGGTCCAGGGAGAGGAAACGGTTCCGGTGGGGGTGCACCATGGACAGGGCCACCCCAGGAAAGGAGGTCAAGCCTTGGGTTGAAAGCCCCGCCTGTCTGGGGCCTCTCTGACACGGCCACTGCAGGGGCGGGGGCGGGGTGGAGAGGACCACAGACACCAGTCACGCTCAGCTCACCACCTCACAACCTGTGCTGTTGGCTGAGTGCTTGCCAAGAACCTCTCGGAACCTTCCAGTAGGAGCTTCAGGCAGGAACTCCCGCTTCCCTCCCCCTTCCCTAGAATCTCTATTCTGTCCCGTGGGCCCGGCTACCCTGGAGCTCCAGCCGCCACACAGGCCTCCCGGGGCCCCGGGGCGTCTGCGTCCCGCGCCCTCTGCCACACGACGCCTTGGTTCATGGGGTCAGATTGTCCATCCGTGTAGACCGGCACAGGACTGCTGTCCAAACCGACGAGGTTCCTCTGCACCCCTCCCCCCGGGGGGCACAGCCGGGGCTTGGCTAGGTGACCCCGGCGTCCTGCGGCAACCGGCAGGGGTGCCGACGAGGGGGTGGGGCCGGGCTTCTGCTGAACGCTGGTGTGCCGGCCACCTCCGCACAGAGCTCACCGCAGAAGCAGGCTCCTCTTGGCACTGAACCGGAGTGGGAAGCACGGGGGTGGGGGGGAGCGGGCCCCAGTTGGGTGGGAGTTCATGGAATGAGGCTGGGCCTCCCAGGGCTGGTCTTCCCAGTCCCCACCAGAGGGTGACCCCACCCAGGCTGCTCCATCCTGCCCAAGGGCCTAGGCATTGCCATTTGGGGGGTGTGTGTGTGCGTGTGTGTGTGTGTGCATGCACGCAGACACAGACACACACACGCTGCACACGCACAAACGCACTCACACGTGCACACACACACAATGCCCAGCAGGATCTCGGAGCTGGGGCTGCGTAGGCCTGGGCGTGGGAGACAACTCCCAGCACATCTGGGAAGCGTCGGCCTCTCCCTGGCAAGCTGGAGATAAGGCAGCCTGCTGGTTGGGGAAATGTATGTTCCTGGACACGCCTGGAAGGCCCTGTGTGGGGCCTGCAGCTACATCGTGTTCCCAGGGATGATGTCCAAGGAGGAAGCCGGGGTGCCTGGCCCCGGGGGCTGGGACTCTTCTCTGGAGTAGATCTCTATAGATGGCGTAGAATAGTCTCTCTCTGTCTCTCTGTCTCTGTCCCTCTGTCTCTGTCTCTGTCTCTCTCTGTCTCTCTCTCTCTCTCGCCAGTCCTGGGCCTTGGACTCAGGGCCTGAGCACTGTCCCTGGCTTCCTTTTGCTCAAGGCTAGCACTCTGCCACGTGAGCCACAGCGCCACTTCCGGCTTTCTCTGTGTAAGTGGCGCTGAGGAGTTGACCCAGGGCTTCATGCGTGCCAGGCGAGCGCGCTACCAATCCCTCTACTTTTTTGCGGTAGTGGAGTTTGCCCTTAGACCTCATGCTTGCTAGGCGGGAGCTCCATCACTCGAACCATATCTCTAGGCCAGGAGCCCCCTGTTCGTAGCTTGGACCCTAACCCCAGGGGCCAACGCCTGGCCCGGCTGGTCCCTGTGCAAGAGCAGAGTGGGTGTCCTGCAGAACGGCCACTGTCTTCCTGTGCTCGGGGGATGCAAGACAGCAGGGGTGCAAAAGACAGATGGCGGACGCCGGGCACAGGTGGCTCACGCCTGTCATCCTAGCTACTCAGGAGACTGAGGTCTGAGCACCACGGTTCAAAGCCAGCCCGGGCAGGAAAGTCCGTGAGACTCTTTATCTCCAGTTATTCACTAGAAAAATGGAAGTGGTGCTGTGGCTCAAGTGGTAGAGCGGTAGCACTGAGCTACAGAGATCGGGGACGGCGCTCAGGCCCAGAGTGCAAGCCCCACAACTGACAACAACAACAACAACAACAAAGATGGGGAGCAGGGAACGCAGAGGTGCTGTCCCCAGCCCTCGGTCCTGAGAGCCTCTTGCACGCAGGGTTGGTTTGAGGGCAGCGGCCCGGGCTCCCTGGCAGCAGGGCAGAGGAGGGGCTGCCGGACCCCTCCAGGAGCTCCTGCCTGAGGCTCCGATTTCCCGGGCTCCGAGGAGGGTCCTGAGGGGTGGTCAGCAAGCCCTAAACAGGGCTGTGCCCATCCGGCAGCTCTGGTGAGCGCTGGGTGGAGTTTCTGGGAGCGTCTGCTCTCCAGAGTGGGGGCCGGCAGGCAGGAAGTTCCCCAAGCCTCACAGAACAGCAGGAAGTGGAGCCCGACGGGGCCCGCCAGGAAGACACAGGGGTATTTGGGGTAGGGCAAGCAGGTGGGGTGGCTGGAAAGCAGACCCTGGCCCTGACGCAGTGTGTGTGGCCCGCAGCTCAGGCTGGCTTCCGACGAGCCGCCCTCCCGGCTCCGCCCTCCCGGCCCCGCCCTCCCGGCCCCGCCCTCCCGGCTCCGCCCTCCCGGCCCCGCCCTCCCGGCCCCGCCCTCCCGGCCCCGCCCTCCCGGCTCCGCCCTCCCGGCCCCGCCCTCCCGGCTCCGCCCTCCCGGCTCCGCCCTCCCGGCCCCGCCCTCCCGGCCCCGCCCTCCCGGCCCCGCCCTCCCGGCCCCGCCCTCCCGGCCCCGCCCTCCCGGCCCCGCCCTCCCGGCTCCGCCCTCCCGGCCCCGCCCTCCCGGCCCCGCCCTCCCGGCCCCGCCCTCCCGGCCCCGCCCTCCCGGCGCGGGGGCCACGGGCCGGCAGGACGACGCCCAGCTCTGTGCGCGCGCCTTCGCCCGCGTGGCCATCCCGAGCGCCCGGCAGATGCCAGGGCCGCGTGGGGCCCTCGGGCACGGATGCCGGAGGCTGGCGGCACGCGGGGGGTGGAGGCAGGCTGGGAGCGGTCGGGCTCAGGGTGAGAGCAGGGCTGGAAAGGCAGAAACGCAGGAGGGCAAAGGTGGGCAGACCCCAGGGGGCTTCCAGGAGCCCCGAGTGGGGGGCTGCAGGGGTGCACGCGGAGGGAGCAGCGGACGTCACAGGGCCACACCTAGCGGGGCTGTGGTGAGGCTCAGGCAGGAGAGCGGGGTGTCGGGGGAGAAGACCGGGCGGGGCACCCCCGCCCTCCTCGGTGGGTCTGCTCCTTGCTGTGAGCCATCTCCTCCTGCACCCGCGCAGTCCCGCGTGGAATCCAGGGCGCGGGCTGACGCCTGGATCCCGGCCAGGCTGCCCTCCTGGAGGGACGAAGCAAGAACAAGGTCCCCAAAGCGAAGGACCGGGGGACCAGCACCACGACACCCCACCCCACCCCCTGCCTCGGACGCTCTCACCCCTCAACCCCAAACTCTTCGCCTATGCGGCGCATGTCTGTGCCTCAAGATGTCTGAAGACGGGCTGTCTTCCGTACATTGTTCTCTACCTGGCACCCTGTCAGGGTCAGTGGCGGGACCTGGCATGTGAGACTCCCAGGTCTAGGATCGAATCCTTTGGGCTCGGGAGGAGGAGGAGGGGGAGGACGGGGGGCCCGGGCCCTGTGCGGAGGCCAGGAGATCAGCTAGACACCCCGTCTCTGTGGAATGCTCGCGGGCCGGGCACCCAGGAAGGGCCCCCCTCATTGCTGCCTGCACCTCTGGCTTCGGCTAGGAGGGGGGAACACAAGAAAAGGGGGCAAAGCAGAGGCAACTTCTCCCCAGCCTCCGATACGGCCGTGCAGGAAGGGGCGCCGCCCCAGCCTCTCCAGCCACAGGTGGGGCGGGGAGGAGGCCGCTGCCTCAGGCAGGGCCTCGCGTTCAGCAAATGTTCTAGAGGAAAAAAAATGGCTCCTCGTGACCTCCCGGGGAACCTCAGACGCCAGCATCGGTGAATGGACCCCATTTTATTTTAGCTTTATCAGCTAAAAGTGATTTTACACAAAATAATGTGTCAGAGATAATTGCTCCTGGGCACCGATCCCAAATTCCAGCCCGCCACCAGAGGCTAAACGTGCGCATTAATGATTAAACCTCTGGAACAGTCTCGGGGGACAGGGGACAGGGAGGAGCTCCCCGCCCCGCCCCAGGGTCCCGGCCAAGGCCCAGCCCTGCCCTGCCCCACAGGAACCAGTTCCTGCCCGGTGGGGGCCAGGGCACGTCTCCACCGAGGGAAAGCTAAACACGGGCTCATTCCAGCCGTCCACCGCGGGACGCAGGCTCCCCTGTGTCCGCCACGGAGCCGAGCCTGCCCAAGGGCGGGCCGGAGGCCGCCCCGCCTTCCCGCCCCCACGGACGGATGTCGTTCTGCAGAGCGGCCTCAAGCCAGGCGCCGTCCTCGGGTCCACGTGGGCACTAGCCTAAGGACCCCTGCGTCTGGCCACGGGAAGCAGACGCGGGCTGACTGGGCTTGGGAGAGGCTGTTCTGGGAGACGGTCACGTTTCTAGACTCAGAGCTGGGCTGTTGGGCTACACGAGTGTCTGTCACCTAGTGCTTCTCTCAGACTCATCTGTAGCATGGGGACAGGACAGTGGTTCGTGAGGTCATGGTGAGGTGTGTGTGTGTGTGTGTGTGCATGGTGAGTGTGCGCGTCACGAGCATGATCACAAGGTTCTGCTCCATTTCCACCCTGAGCCTCCTGCCCTGTGCTGCTCGCTGTGTGTGTGCAGGTCACGGGGGGGGGGGGAGGGGGGTGATGGTGTCAGGGGTCACGTTCAGGATCTCAGGCTCACTGCGTGTGTGCAGGTCACGGGGGGGGCAGGGGTCACGATGGGGGTCTGGGGCTCGCTGTGTGTGTGCCGGTCACGGGGGGGGGGGGGAGGGGGGTGATGGTGTCAGGGGTCACGTTCAGGATCTCAGGCTCACTGCGTGTGTGCAGGTCACGGCGGGGGCAGGGGTCACGTTGGGGGTCTGGGGCTCGCTGCGTGTGTGCAGGTCACGGGGGGGCAGGGGTCACATTGGGGGTCCGGGGCTCGCTGCGTGTGTGCAGGTCACGGGGGGGGGCAGGGGTCACATTGGGGGTCCGGGGCTCGCTGCGTGTGTGCAGGTCATGGGGGGGCAGGGGTCACATTGGGGGTCCGGGGCTCGCTGTGTGTGTGCAGGTCAAGGGGGGGGCAGGGGTCACATTGGGGGTCCGGGGCTCGCTGTGTGTGTGCAGGTCATGGGGGGGCAGGGGTCACATTGGGGGTCCGGGGCTCGCTGTGTGTGTGCAGGTCAAGGGGGGGGCAGGGGTCACATTGGGGGTCCGGGGCTCGCTGTGTGTGTGCAGGTCATGGGGGGGCAGGGGTCACATTGGGGGTCCGGGGCTCGCTGTGTGTGTGCAGGTCACGGGGGGGGCAGGGGTCACATTGGGGGTCCGGGGCTCGCTGTGTGTGTGCAGGTCATGGGGGGGCAGGGGTCACATAAGGGGTCTGAGGCTCACTGCGTGTGTGCAGGTCACGGGGGGGGGGGGCAGGGGTCACGTTCGGGATCCCGCGCTGATGGGGTGGACGGCTAGGAAGCAGAGGGGCAGGACTCCCAGAACCTGGTACCCCGCAGAGCGGGCCTGGCGTCCGTGTCCCCGCGCTGGGCACTGACTTCCCGCCGCCACGGTCCTCCTCCACTGTGCGCACCGCGGCCGCCCAGCCCGACCCCACCAGGCCATTCGGAGTCCCCGCTGGCTCCTGACTGCCGGCCGGAGAGTCTGACCTTCTCGCTCGCTCCAGCCTTCGTCTCTGCCTCCAACAGCTCCGGTGCCGGAGCCGCAGGCAGGAGGTGGCGGGGCTGCGCCTCGTCTTCCCCCAGCCCCGGCCTGGCCATACGCGGGCGATGGACCGGGTACGCTGTCATTAGCAGCAGCTGCCCGCACCCGACCACCCCCACGTGAGCTCCCGAGGTCTCACCCGGGCTTTGAGGGCAGGCTCCTTACCACCAGCCCAGCCGTGAGGGGAGGGAGGGTCGGCGGGGGGCTCGGTGCCCGTGAGGAGCCAGCCGCCTGCCTGGGGCGGGAGTGTAGACCCAAGCAGGCAGGCAGGGTCGAGGGGGTCAGAGCAGGCGGCCAGGCGGCCTCGCCCGGAGCCTCGGGGGCAGCCCCGACCTGCAGGTCCCTGAGAAGGAAGCTCCTGGACCACCGTCCTCCCCACCAGAGGGGTGGCTGGGCCCCCTCCACCCCCCCCCCCCCACCGGTGTGCGTCAGGACACACGCGGGCCGGGCTGAGCCGGGGCTAGGCAGAGGCGCGCTGCCTTGGAGCCAAGTTGATTGTAACTAGAGAAGACGGCACTGGCAGCCTCGGGGCTCCGGAGGGCAAGGAACGGAACGGGAGCCAAGGCTGGGGGTGGGGGTGGGGGCGGCGAGAGGAGAGCTGGGGGGGGCGGGGAGGTTGGGGGGCACAGGGCCAGCCCCAGCCGGCGCCCCTCTGAGGAGGGGGCGTGGTTCTGACGGCGGCAGATGGGCCCCCCCCCCACAGCCCCCAGCCTCCACCTGGCCGCACCCCCGCCCGCCGCCCCGGCACCGCCCGGCACGCGGCTCCGCTGGCCCTCGGCCAGGAGGCTGGGATGGACGGCAGAACTGCAGCCCCAGGTCGGGGGGCACGGGGAGCAGAGCGGGGCGCCAGGGGCTCCAGCCTCGCTGCCCTGGGCCTGGAGAGCACCTCCTAAGGGGTGGGGTGCGGGCGGGGCAGCGCGGCTCCGGGTGTGTGGGGTCCGGGGTGGCTGGGCAGGCTTCCAGGGGGAAGGACCCCCCACCCCCCCACAGCCTCCCCTCCTCCAGGCACAGCCCAGCGGCCTCTCGCAAAGCCTGCCGGGCCTTGTGTGGTCTCCCCGGGCCTTCGGGGCTCGTGGAGCTGGGGCAGGGCCGCAGCCGAGGTGGGTGATCCCACCCCAGTCCTGGGAGCACGGGTCCCTCCACGCCCCGTCCGAGGGAGGGCCTCCAGGCCGCGTCCTCTGGGATGGGGGGGGTGGGGGAGGCAGGCAGTAGTTCTGGAAGGCTCTGGAGAAAAGGAGGGAGTTCCAGGTTCTCGTCAACAGCCCTCAAAGCACGTGGTGGGACCTGGGCTCCGCCTCACAGGCCGTGGCGGGGAGGGGGGGGGGCATGGACCCCCGTCCACCCCGCCCGAGGTCTGCAGGGCCGGCGCTGTCCATCGCGACCTCACAGCGGGGCATGCGGCCTGTGGCCCAGGTTCAAGTCCCCACCTCGGCACTTCGCAGCCCTGTGGCCTAGGCCAATTTCTCAGCCTTCCCCGCGCTGTTTACTCCCCTGGAGAGTGGGGGTGGCGGCGGCGGCTCCGGCGAGGGAGGGCTCCTCAAGTTGGGAAGGGCGGGGACGGGAGCCGGCCCCCCACCAGAGCCCGCAGGGAGCCAGGGCTAAGGAAGGGCGGGCAGGCACTGGGCGGGCAGCGACACCCGGCAAGTTCTCAGGAGCAGAGACGGGGCGCTCCCCGCCCCCTCCGCCTCCTACGCCGCCCGGTGGGATCCCGCTAACCTTTTGACCAGGCTGGCCCTGTACAGAGATCCTTCCAAGCGCAGCAGCTCCCCACCTGGCTTCCCAGCCGGGCCGCAGGGGCTGTCGGCAGCCTGGGGGTTGCCCAAGAGCGGCAAGCGCGCTCACAGACAGTGCCCCCTCATGGCTGTGCATGGGGGAGGAGCGTCCCATATTCTGGTACATCGCGTGGAACCCTACCCCCTGCCCTTCCCACGCAGGGCACTGCCCACTCGGTTTGCGGTAGGTCTTGGCCCTGCTCAGATGGGATCTGTGGGCAGATCAAGTGCAAAGGCCCTGGGGTGGGAGTGTGGCCCCGGCACAGGCCACAGCGGAGCGTTTATTATGCCGCGCTCGCAGGCCGTGGAGGGCCTTGGCTTCTGAGACGGAGAACAGGGGAGAGGGGGCTATTGAGAGGTTTCCCTGGGTGCTAAGTTGAGGGTGGGCTGGAGGATGAGGGGTGTAGGGGGTTAATGGGCGGCCAAGACAGAGGCGTCTGGGGGATTTTGTCGCGAATTACCCAAAGAAGAGATCGCCCTAGTCTGCTTTCTGTTGCCGTAGCAAAGTGCCTGAGGCTGGGCGTGTCATCTTAGCCACTCAAGAGCTGTGAGCATCTTAGGACGATGGTTCAAAGCCAGCCTGGACAGGACAGTGAAGTCTGTGACACTCTTATCTCCAACTAGCCAGTAAAAAGGCAGACGTGGAGGTGTGGCTCAGGGGGTAGAATGCTGGCCATGAGCAAAAAAGCCAAGTAAGAGCACAAGGCCCCGAGTTTAGTTTAAGTACTGGATACTGGGAGAGAGAGAGAGAGAGAGAGAGAGAGAGAGAGAGAGAGAGAGAGAGAGAGACACTATTGCAAGCAACATGCACTTGTTCTCCGGTAGCTCTGCTGGCGATGTCTGAAGCGAGCTTCTCCGGTCTAACGCCGGGAGGGGGGCCGGGTCCCTCTATAGAACGCCTGCCCTGGGCTGGCCTGCTCCCGGAGGCGCCGGCATCCTTTGGCCCTGAGCCTCCTCCTCAGGTCCTTGGGATCACTCCTCTCCGTCCTCCTTGACCTCCTCCCCTTGCGCTCACGGGGCACGTGACGGCGCGAGGGCTGGCCTCCCCAGGCAACCCCGACTCATCTCCCCGTCACAAGGTCCCTGGTCACGCCCGCAGGCCCCGGGCCATTCCCACAGCTCACTTCCGAGGCCCCACCACAGCCTGCCGCAGGGGCCTGAACGCGGGAGCTTAATCCAACATGCCCATTAGATGTGCAAGGAGAAATGTTGAGTCTTGTGTCTGGCTTCTTTGACCTGGCGTGGTTATGTGTGTGTGCTGGGGGTACTGGGACTTGAATTCAGGACCTTGCACTCTCTCTTGGGTTTTTTTTTTTTTTTTTTTGCTCATGGTTGGTGCCTCTACTTCTGGCTTTTTGCTAGTTAGCTGGAAATAAGAGTTTCTGGGATTTGTCTGCCCAGGCTGTCTTTGAACAGAGCACTTGCACATTTCTCAGTCTCCTCAGTAGCTGGGATTATAGGTGTGAGCCACAGCTCCTAGCTAGCATAATGGTTTTGGATGGATGTCCGTTTTGCCATAGCAATGTGCTCTGTATTTCATTCCACAGACGTTCTGCCCCCACTAGCTGGATGGACACTGGGTTGCTCCCGGTTTGGGGTTCCTATGGCTAAAGCTTCTCTGAATATTTACATATAGGTCCGTGTGTGAACGTGTTTTCATTTTAAGGGTAAATAGTGGGGCAGGCGTGGTGGGTCGCACCTGTGATCCCAGCTACTCAAGAGTCAGACATCAGGAGCATCTTGTTTCATAAGATCCCATGTCAACAAATAAGCCAGGTGTGATGCTGTGCCCCTGTAGTCCAGGCTACTAGGGAGGCATAGCTAGAAGGACCAAGGTTTGAGGCTGGCCAAATATGAGACCCTCGATGAACAATATCTAAAGTGAAAAGAGCTCGAGATCGGTGTGGCTGAGATCGTGGAGTGTCTGCTTGGTAACAAGAGGCCCTGAGCTCAACCTCCAGTGCCAAATGAGGGTGTGTGTGTGTGTGTGTGTGTGTGTGTGCGCACACGCGCGTGTGGAAGGGCCACAACTGGCTCTGTCCACACACCCATGAGGAAAGCACCCAGCCATTTTCTGAGGCGCCCACGGCCTGCCTTCCCGCGGTGGGTGTCTCGGCGTGCTGTGTCTCCTCTCCGGCCCACGGCACCCGATTCCGACTCGCTCCGGCCTCGCTGCCGGGACCTGGCTGGTGACGAGCGATCGCCTTCTCCTGTTTCTCCCTGGCTCACATCTCTGCCGAAGTATCTTCAAGGTTTTTACTCGCTTTTAAAATCCGGTTGTGTGTCTTACTGCCCGGTTACGCATGCTCTTTCTGTGTTTTGGATGTAAGTCCTTTATTTGGCTTGCATTTTGCATCTGAGACCTTGTAACCAGAGCTCCACAAAAACAACAATGATACCAGTAAAAATAGCAGCACAGTCACCTCTCCTCGGGCAGCAACATTAATTACTATAAACTGGAGCTTCCTTTCCAGGCTGAGCCCCGAGGCGTGGGCTTCCTTCTCCGAGGTGGAGATCCTGAAAATGTTTACCTCTAAAAGAAACCAGTATCATCAACATTAAAAAAAAATAGTAGAAAAAAAAACAGCTGGGTGTCGTGGCTCACCCTTGTAGTTCTGGCTACTCGGGAGGCTGAGATCTGAGGATTGTAGTTCAAAGCCAGCCTGGGCAGGAAAATCTGGGAGATTTATCTCCAATCAACTACTGAAGAAAAACCGATAAGTGGAGCTGTGGTTCCAGTGGTAAAGCACTAGCCTTGAGACAGAAGGCTCAGGGACAGCGCCCAGGCCAAAGCCCTAGTACTGGCACACACACGGGCGAGCGGGCGTGCACACACACACACAGAACATTAGAAGCAATCGGGAGGTTGTGTCAAGTGTGTCACGCCCTGTGAGCTACGCCAGCGAACACAAGCAGGACGCACATGTCCAGAACATGCGTGCACAGATCTAGACCCTGGGCCCAGTCGCCCTCCGGCAGAGCGCTGGGTCTCCGGGGCACTGCCCCTGGCCGCACCGACCCCGGCTCCGTGCGGGGCCGGGCAGCTCGGGCGGAGGGCTGGGCCCCGCACAGCACCTTCCCAGCTGGCTTCCGAGGACCTGGTAGAACCCCAAACGCCTCGCAGAACGCAGCTCCAGAGCAGAGCCAGATTCATTATCTCCAAACACTGGGAGGGCCACCGGCTGCCAGCTGCCTTCCCGGTGCTGGCACGGGGGACAGGTCACCCCCCTCCCGCCTGGGTCTGTGTGGGGAGGGAGGTGCGGGCATGGAGGGCCAACGCTCCGCTGTGGGGACATCTCAAGGTCAGGCTGGCTCTGAAGCACCTAAGGCTGCCCACCAGTGAATCAATGGGGGGGGGGAGACCTGGGCAGCGATACCCCACACCGTGCAGGGCACCAGCGAATGCCCACAGGCTCTGCCCGCGGGGAGGGGGACCATTCTGACCCCACTTTACAGATGAACAAAGGGGAGGCACAGGCTTACTGAAGGAACATAGTCTGAATTCAGCAGCAGGTGGCCAAGAGGACAGAGGCCCTGTGAAAGCTCATCGCATGGACAGTAATGTCACTATCCACACGGTGTGCACACAGTCGCAGCTGGATTTGAATCTCGGCCCTGGGCTCAAGCCGGGGACGTTCAAAGCCTCCATCTCCTCTCTGTAAGGAAGCGGGAGTGCTCTCCACGCATGGGGCCTGAGGCTCAGGCAACGGAGGGAAAATCCTCTACCCCTGAGAGCAGCACCTCAAGGTTACACGCCGGCCTTTAAAAAAAAAACCCACGAAAGGGCGCTCGGAGGCGGCCTCGACTCGGCCGCGGCTGGGAGTCCCCGGGACAGAACCCACCAGGAGGTCAGGGAAGCTTCAAGATGGGTGTTCTGTGTGAAACGGAACAGTGCTGCACTCCTGGTAGGTGGCCAGCCAGAGTGGACCGGGCAGGACTGGAGCCCCAGCTGGAGGCGTGGCTCCTGTGGTAGAACCCTGAATGGAAAGGCCGAGGGGGGCTGGGAAGGTGGCCCCGTGGAAGAGAGCTCACCTTGCGTACACGAACCACAGATATAGAAAAAGCCAGAAGTGGCACCGTGGCTCAAGTGGCAGAGCGCTACACCACACACACACACACACACACACACGCACACACACACGCACACACACACGCACACACACACACACACAAAGATGAAGTGAAAGGAAGGGAGAGGAGAAAGAGAGGGAGGGAGGAAGAGAAGGAGAGAGAAAGGAAGGCCCAGATTTCAAGCCCCATGACCAACAGAAACAAACAAATCCATCTTGTGAATAAAGTACTGTATTGGGAGGCATTACGTGTTATGGAAGAAAAGAAAAAGGAGAGCAGAGTACCCACACCGTTCCCGGCGGTCTTTGTGGGGGTCCCTTGTGGGCCCCTGGCCTGGCTTGACCCTGGAGAATTGCCCGATGGGCGGTGGGTGATGGTCTGCGGTGGTGGTCCCCGAGGCGTGGTCCTCGCAGAGTCTCTGCTGGGGCCTCCTGCATCGCCAGCCTGGCGCCCGCCCAGCAGCCTCCCGCTTCCCAGAGCCGACACGGGGGGCCCGGGGGCTGGGGAGGCGTCATCGCCGGGCCACACAGGGTTTGGGGAGTGGTAAGGGTGTGTCTTCGTTTGGGTCGCTGTGTGTGTGCGCGCGCGTGCGTGTGTGCGTGCGTGCGTGTGCACGCGCGCTCATGCCAGTCCCGGGGCGTGGACTCGGGGCCTGGCTTCTGTCTCCCAGCCTTTTTGCTCAAGGCTAGCACTCTACCACTGGAGCCACTGTTCTACTTCTGGCTGGATTGGTGACTAATGGAGATAAGATCTCACTGACTTCCTGCCCAGACTGGCTTTGATTCCAGCCTCCTCCACAGCTAGGATTACAGGCATGAGCCACCTGTGCCTGGCAGACATTCATTTCTTACAGTTCTGCAGTCCGGGAAGTCCCCTGTTCGAGTTCACCGACAGCTTCTCGTCACTGAGTCTTCCCTTGACAAGAGGGTTAAGTGCTCTCTTCCAGCCTTTTTTTTTTTTTTTTTTTGCCAGTCCTGGGGCTTGACCTTCTTGAGCTCAAGGCTAGCACTCTGCCACTTAAGCCACAGAGCCACTCCCAGCTCTCCTGTTTATGGGGTACTGAGGAATGGAACTCCATGCATGCTAGGCAAGCGCCCTACCCCTGAGCCACGTTCCCAGCCCCTCAGCCTCTCCTATGATGGCAGTAATCCCACCCAGGACTACTCACGACCCAGCCATCTTCCAAGGGTTCCGCCTAAAACGCTATGGCCTGTGAGGCAGGACTTCAGTATATGAGTCAGGGGAGGGGCACAGAGGTGCGGGGCACAGAGGTGCAATATAGATGCCCAGTTACCAGGGGCATGTCCCAAAGGCCAGCTGCCCCTCCCCCCCCACGCTGGGCTGCTCCGCGTCAGGCGTCCACAGTACCACCGTAGTCCTAGCAAAACAGTGGCATGTTTCCAGCTTCATTAAAGAGTCTGGCTCTCCAACGGAGGGGAATTTAGCCGACAGAAATCCCCTACAAAGAAGGAAAAAAGCAGGTGTCTCCTTCCAGCCCGGTGCCTGGTGGCTGACTTTTCTCTCCCTCTGGGCTGGGGGCCCTTCCTCCTCTAAGTTGCTGCCTCCAAACAGGCGGTGGGGGGGGGGGGGACGGCGGGGGAGCTATGGCCAGTGAAGGCTCCAGCAGGAGGTCAGGGCAAAGCAGGAGAGTGAGGTTAGAAAATCGATCGGCTTTCCTTCTGTGGGGTCACCTAAAACGGTATGCCGCTGTTGACCCAACGCCATCGCTCTGGCTCCCCTCCCACGCGTGGGCTCACCCCGCCCTCTTCCTCTATCTCCTGGGTCACACAGTCCTTCCGTTCACAACCCACTGGGGTCACAGGCCCTGACCCGCTTTGCCAATCGCCCTCCCCAAACTTCTTCGATTCGAGGAAGCCAGAGTCCTGAAAAACAGGGGAACCTGGAGGTGAGGCGGCTGTGGGCTAGGTGACCCACACAGCCCCGCCCAGCTGTGGGTGGCAGGCGAGAAGAATGCGAGGGACAATCAGAAAGAGCTGCATGGTAGATGCTTGGGGTGGCAGCCAAAGGCAGGACACGAAACTTGGGGCATGGCAAGCTTCCTGAATAAATGGGTGAATGGTGGGTCCAGGCCTAGCATCGGCCCCTTTCCTCCACACAGGAACCCCAGAGAGATCCCAAGAGGAGGGGAGAAGGCAACTTAGATACCAGAGGATCTAAAGCACATACGAGATCTATGCCAGAGCATGCCTATGCGTGTGTGTGTGTGCGCGTGTGTGTGGGCGCGTGTGTGCGTGCGCGCACGCACCCAGTGAACCCTCAAAGCAAAGGGGGGGCCAGGGGTGGAGCCGCGCCCTGGGGAAGCTCGTCGTGGATTCTGCTCGTGGTGGCCTGGTGCCCTCTAGCCAGGGCCAAAGCCTCTCTGGGCTCCGCAGACGGCCTGGCACTCTGGGCCTTGCGTGATGGGGCAAGGCCGCTGAGTACCGGCTGCATTCTGGGCCTGGGGACGCCACCTCCGCCCCGCGGTGACCCTCTGGCTCCGTTCCCCCAGCCGAGCCCCAAGCTGCCGGTGGGACAGGCTGTGGGCTCCCCGAGACTCAGGATTTGTCTCCCAGTGTGTGGACAGGCACACCCCGCTGCCACGGAGGCGGGCCGGGGCGTTCGGCCGGGTTTTCGTGGTGGGTGCAGCAGTGCGCCCCACTGACGTTTATTAGGTGCCTCCCCCGTGCCGGAGCTGGGATCGAGGGGAGGAGACACAGGCACAGCCCTGCACAAAAATGCTCCCGACCGGCAAGATCACCGGGCGTGTGAGCGCCAACGCTTCTAAACCTTGATAACCAAAAGGGCTGGTTCGTAGCCAGCAGGGGTGGAAACAGGTTTCCCCAGAGAGGGTGGGGGGTGAAAGCAAGTCTCTGGTTTCCATTGTCCCTTTGCCCCAGCCCCACCCTTGGGCCGGTGGGACTTGGCACAGGTGAGGCTCGGGCTCCGGGGCCTCACTCCCCCTGCCCGTTTGGGGAGGCGTGGAGGCTCCCAGCCCAGAGCGGCCAGGTTTGCTCTCCTCTCGAGAAGTCCTCCCTGGAGGAGGCAGACAGGCCAGAAGGCAACGGCGAGGACTGAAAGGGGAGGGAGGGCATCCGCTGGGACCCGAGGAGACGCAGGGTGGCGCGGACGCGCACCCCTCCTTCCTGGAGGAGCAAAGCCAGTGTCAGCGCTGAAGCGACCACTGCACAGGCACCCGGCTCCTACTCCTGGACTCCGCCGGCACAACCCCCCCTCTCTCCAGGTCACATGGTTGAAGCCACACCCCGGATGGGAAACGGGTGCCCCTTCCCCACCTACGTGAGTCCTCCGCTCTGTGGCAGGCTCCACACTGGCCACTGGCCACCGAAGCCCCAATCAGAGCGCTCCATCTTCTTCTCTCCCCCCTCTCCCCTGCGATGCGGAGTGGCCTTCCCTTGGGCTCTCCTCCTCCGCAGCCCCACGAGGCTGCCTCCTCAGAATTCAGGGCCCAACTCAAAGCCCCCTTCTACTGGCAAAAGCAGCTGTCGTACTGGGCGACTTTATCAGTTTAACAATACACTTGCAGGGAAAGTGAAGAAGGGGTGGCATTGTCCCCCCAAATAAATGTACTCCTTACCTGAGATACGAAATGGTAGCCCCTCTATACCACACCTTAATGATAACATTATACATATATATATACTATATTTGGAAAATGCATTTGTCACCATGCCTGGTGGCTCACACCTATAATCCTAGCTACTCAGGCTGAGATCTGAGGATCGTGGTTCAAAGCTGGCCTGGGCAGGAAATTCTGTGAGACTCTTATCTCCAATGAACCACTAGAAAGCCAGAAGTGGGGCTGTGGCTCAACGTGGTAGAGCGCTAGCCTTGAGCAAAAGAGCTCAGGGACAGCACCCAGGCCCTGAGTTCAAGCCTCATGACCAACAAAAAATAAACCCACAAAACATTCTATATGTGTGACAGAACACAGGCTTCATGAAGACAGGAAGTCAGCTGTATTGCTCAAAATCGTGTCTCTAGCACCTGGCACAGAGGAGTAAGTTGGTGTTAGCTGAACTGGCTCCTGGGGGAGACAGAGACATTGACAGGTGGCAGGCTGTAATCACTTGGGGCAGTCTGGGAGGAGGCAGTGAGGTGCGCTCTCTCTGGGGAACTGGGAAAACCTGCAGAAGGATTTGCACTGGAACCAGAACAGTGACATGGATGAACACGGACTTGTGAGAGGGGCGGGTGGGGATCTGGAGCAACCGCGCCACCGGATCTAGGTGTGGGCCGTTGGGAGTGTGAGAGACAAACTTGAAAAGGCAGGCCGCAGCTGTGCTATGCAAGGCTTGCTACGGACTGGACGGTGTGTCCTCATTCTCTGGAAAATTTGTATGTGAAGTCATAACCCTAGTAGACCTCCAATGGGACTCCATTTCCAGACAGAACACTTAGGGGAAGAAATTAAGGTTCGATGAGGTCTTGTGGCCGGGCCCTAATCCAATATGGCTGCTGCCCTATTAAAAGGAGGAAGTACTGGGGATGTGTATCAGAGACAAAAAAGGACTCTGGGAGAGTCAGGAAGGGGCCGCAGGTCCCTAAGAGAAGCTTCAGAGGAGCCCACCCTACCACCACCTTGATCTTGGACTTCTAGTTTCTAGAACTGATAAAACATCATTGTGCGGTCCAAGCAACCCTTTTTGCTGTATTGTTGCGGCAATCCTAGTAAGCGATGCAGGTCTGAAGTTCTTTATGTTTTGTCTTAAAATAGACGTATGTTTTCTTAACTCAAAAATCAAGCCTAAAATGGAACAGGAGTCTAGGGATGGAAGTCAACATCCACAGCAGTAGCTCCTGTTGACAGTAGGTGCCCTTGACGTGTTGATGAGGATGGTATTCACTTCTGTGGCCTTCCTTCAAAACACTTCCAACCTCAATCTAACCACGAGCGCAACATCACATGCCCGCATTGGGAACCTTCAATTAGGCAGAACAACTGACCAAGATTCCTCAAAATAAGAAAGTAGGGACTGTGTAGCGATGTTTTGATATTGCTTTATTGCACTTCACTCATATACTATGTTAGTAACTAGAAGTGCTGGGTGCTGGTGGACTTGCGAGGCTGACATCAGAAGGATCATGGCTCAAGACCAACTGGGGCAAAAAAGTTCATAAAACTCCATCCCAAAGGAAGAAGCGGGACATGGTGACCCGAGCCTGTCATGTCCCCTGTGGGAGGAAATGTAAACGCTGTGGTTCGTGGTCCAGGTGCATGCCTAACTAAAAAGGCAAGACCCCACCTCCAAATAACAGGTGCCAGGGCGGGGGGGGGGGGGGCGTACATGTGGCTCAGCGTCGGAGCAGCTGCCTGGCAAGCCTGAGGCCCAGGACTGCCAAAAACTAGTAAACAGATAGAATTAGAGGGAACCGGGCAGAAGGCATACAGAGGCCCCAAAATACAGTGGTTCTGCTTGCCTTAAAAACAAACAAACGAAAAAACAACTTTACCATCGCATGAAAGTGATCACTAGAACCCAGACTGAATTTTGATCTTTTCCTGGACTATCAGTATTCGTTCTAATATCTGCTGTGACTCTGGGCAGAGAAGAGCTTCAACTTCTCATCCGCTACACAGCCGTCACTGTGCAGCTCTGTGGAGTACTGCTAAGCCCTACTGTTTGGTAGGTTAAGGTATTAAGGGCATTTCCCGCTTACAATATTTTCAACTTTGATAAGCATATTGGGACTTACAAACCCATTGCACATTGAAGCAAATCTCTGCAGCATCTCCGCAATTATTTTGTAAATCTAAAACTGTTGTAAAAATGAATTTTATTTTTCCAAAAGTTGTAGCGAAGTCCCACTCTAATTTCTCCAGTCTCTATCCAAATCCCATTTCCACCTACAATTGTTACTTTATTAATGTTCCATGGACCCTTCCAGAATTTCATTATTCACATACATACTGATGTTCTCCTCAGGGGCCCTTTAGGTGCTTTGAAGAGTGTTTAATCATTTTAGCATACAACACTTGAAACATACAAAGTGCAGAAGGAAGTGCAAGAGAGTCCCACAGGCCAGAGTCAACGGCTTGGAGAAGTTCCCACTTAGGCTCAGCCATTCCTAACTGTCTCACTCTTTCCCTCTACTTGTTTCCAAGCACATTCTAGATCCTCTCGTAGGGGATGCAAGGATGTGTTTCTGAGCAATATGGGTTTCTTACATTACCCTAATTCCTGTGTCCTACCATTAACCTACTTCCCGCTGGGCCCCTTGTGAACATCAGTGTGTGCTGGGGAGACAAGGGGGGCTTATGGGGTCTGCACACACGCACTCGTGAGAAATTCTGTATGTGCTCCAGGAAGACAGAGACGGGGATGTGTGGAGGACTGACGGGGTATGCAGGAAGCTGAGGGGGGGGGGGGGAGGGAGGTGTGTTATGAATGCTCTGGTAAAGACCCAGGGCGATGGGGATTGATATTTGATGTGGCCCAGAGAATGAAGAGGGCCTTCGGGAGAGGAGCCACTGGCCAGTCCGAATTTGACACCGTCCCGGAGGCTAGCTTGGAGCATGATCTGGGAAGTCTCCGTGTCACCGAAGGTGGCCAGGCAGTTGTCACTGTCTGCAGCCACAGGTCCTGCAGGCAAGAGTGAGCTCCTTGCTGTCAAGGCGCCCTCCTCTCTGTGGCAAGGGCGCTGCCGTGGACCATCTCACCCAGATGACACCTCTGTGCGGTGCCCGGGCGGTGCAGTCAGCTCAGAGGCCGGCATCAGATGCAAGACCTTTGGAGATCACAGAATGGGGCCTTCTGTTTCAGAGCAGGAGGCCTAGCAAAGCAGTTTTCTGGGGCCCCACAGGGGGTCAGAAGCAGAGCCCAGGCTCTGAAAATCTACCTCGAATCATTCATTTCTTAATCTCTCCCACATCTCCAAACGCTGCTCCCAGAAGCGCGGTATCCGTAGCCATTTACGTGCTGGCCAGTGTGGATAAGTGGAAAGCTCCCAGAGCCCTCTGAAGGGAACCCCGCTGGACAAGGATGACGAACCCACAGAGCACGGGGCAGGCACCCCAAGCCACCGGGCGAGGGAGCAAACTTCTCAGGCCGCATCTGAGCACCCCAAGTCAGGCTGCTCTCCTTAGGCTCGAGCCTCCTGCGGTAAAGGCCGGCCGAGGGGACCCAGCCAGGCGGCTGGCCTAAGATCGCACTAGGGCGGGGCGGAGGTGGTGCTGAACCGAGTCCGTCCAACTGGAAAGTCCACGCTCTCAACCACTAACCCCCGTGGCCTCCGAAGCGCGGGTGCGGCTTCCCAAGAAGGGGGCTGTGGTGACTACCTCCCAGGCCTCCGCCCTCTCCGGGACCCCACCTGGGAGCGGCCTCCAGCCTCTCACACAGCCAGACGGGCTGCGGGCTGCCCCGTCGACGGCTGCGGGCCTCCCCGGGCGCGTCCCCCCCGCCCCCCCGCAGCGCTCGCTCCGGCATGGAGGACCAGCGCTTCCCCAGCGGGGCCCACTAGCCTCGCCGGGTCGCCGGCGCCATGCGGGGCGCGCAGACAGGGTGCCTGCCCGCTCGGCCGCCTTTCCTCCGGGTCTGCTCCGGCCTGAGGCTCTCGGGCCCCCCGGCGGGAGGGCGAGGCGACGCGGACGGCGGCACGCCGAGGAGCGACCTGGAGCCCGGGAACGGGCGCTGGGCCCCGCCCGGGGCCGTCGGGGCCGGCCCTCGGAGGGGGCAGGCGCAGGTAGGCGCCGGCCTCGCGGGCGGGGGTCGCCGGCTGCGGCTCGGGTGCCCAGGTGCCCGGGGCCAAGGGCGTTGAGCCGGCTTCGGGGATCCCCTCGGGCCCGGCCGAGTCGGGTCGCCGGGGCGCGCCTGGGGCGCCCCGCCCGGGCCGGCCGCCTCCCGGGGCGCCCGGCAGGCCCGCATGGGCCGCCCGCGCGCCGGCTCGCGGCGGCGTCCAGGTGGGCGCTCCCATCTCGGGCTCGCGTCCGCCTCCCGCCCGAGGCGGCCGAGGCCTCCCGCCGTCCCTCCGCGCCGGGCCGCAGGGACCCGGCCGGCCCCGTCCCGGGTCTCCGCGCGGAGGCCGGAGCGGCGGCGGGGCGGGGCCGGCGTCGCAGCGCGCCCCGCCCCCGCCGCCGGGAGCGCGGACGCGCGCGCTGGCGCGCTCGCACCTGGCCGCTCCGGGGCAACCCCGCCCCCGCCCCGCCCCCGCCGCGGACCAGCCAATCAGGGGCGGCGCCAGCCCGCGGGGGCGACGCGCGGGGCGGGGCCTGCGCAGCCCGGGGGGCTAGCCCGGCGGGCGGCGGGAGGCGGCCGGCTTCGGCGGAGGCGGCGGCGGCGGCCGGTCCGGGACGGCGACGCGGCACGCCGGCGGCACGACCCGACGAGCGAGAGTTCCGCAGCCCGCCGCAGCCGCCGCCTCGCCGGGGCCGGGCCGGAGGGCGCAGCGGCCGGCGAGCGGCCTGCGAGTCGGCCCGGGCGGCGGGCACCGAGCCAGCGTCCTGTCAGGCGGCCGAGGGCGCCGCGGACCGCGCCAAGATGATGCCGGTGGGTGCGGGCGGCGGCGGCGCGTCCGCGGCGGGCCGCGCCTCCTTCCCCGCGGCTCCCCGGCCCCGCGGGCCCGAGCGAGGCCGGGCGGCCGGGCGAGGAAGGAAATGGCCTGGCGGGCGCGCCGGGGCCGTGAGGCCCGGCGGGCAGGTGGGGGCGGTGCCGGGCTGTCAGCGCCGGCCAGGGCGGGGACCGGAGCTGCGTGCCGGACGCGGGGGTCCGGGCGAGCGGGGGGCCGGGCCGGCGTGGGGGGGTGGGGGCGGCCTCCCGCAGGCCCTCCCGCCGAGCCTCCGCGGGGCTGCCCCGGAGGTGGACTGCGCCGGCCCCTGGGTGGGGGCGCCCGCGGCCCCGCGGCGATCTTTCGGGGCGTCCTCGCGGCCGGCGGCGCGGGCACCCCCGTGTGGCGTTCCCACGCCGGGAGCCCCGAGTCTCCTCCCGGGTTTCGGAATTGGTCTGTGCCGAGGCTTCACTTGGTGCACGGATTCTGAGAGCCATCTTAGGAACCCCCCCCCCCCCCCGACACACACACTGTGCATTGGGCTCCTAAGGGTGTGCTGCCTGAAGGTTGCTTCCTGAAGGTTGACTGGGGTCGTTAGCGCTGCCGCCGCTTTGTCCTGCCCTCGGTGATGCTTTGGGTTGGAAAGGTAGATACTGGCTATCGGGGTTCTCCCCCTCTCCCCCCCCCACACCTTGTCTTTTACCTGTGATCCAAATAGCAGAATATACTCCCTTCTTATTTTTTGAATTTGCCTTTTGCGAGGGAGACATCATGGCTTAAGAAAAAAAATGTAGGGCTGTTGAATGGATTCATTTTTCTGTGTGCCTATTCGAGTAAAATTCTCATTTACAGTAAAGAAACAACCAACAGTCTTTTTTTTTTTTTGCCTACAGCTACTACATTGAAAGATCACATTTCAGAGGGAAAGTACTGTATCTTTGCCATTACTGCTTGAATAATGTTGTTCTGCTACGCTGCACCCAAGGACGTTTAGATTTTGTGCCCCTCCCCCCCCACACCATTTTTCAAGCAATCTTCTGTGTCTGGATAATCTCCTCACCCTGTTTCGACCTGATTCCAACCCCTGACATTTCTGACTTTTAAGGTTTGACCTAGTTGATCCTCAGATCTTTTGTTGGCATTTGTCTTTTAGAGATTCTGAACGTGTTTTCGAATGAAAGATTATCCTATAATGAAGGAGATCTGAAGTCAAATAATGGTTCTACTACTTTTTAGCTAATGTGACCTTGAGCAAATCAAGATCCCTGAGCCAGAATTACCTCAAAAAAGTAGGGCTAAAAACAGTCAGATAACCTAGGGCTGGCCTGGAACAAATAGGATGATGTGTCCCAAATTGTCAAACAGAATGCCATCCATGCAAGTATTTATTACTGTTAATGAGGCTTTGAATTTTCAGTTCCTAATTTTAACCTCAACAAGATAAGGTATTTGGAAACTGTTCCCTCCTTAATTCTCACTGGCTGGATCTTGGAAAAGGCACGTGGTACTCTGGGATTTTGAAAGCAGTTTTAGTTAGATCCTGTGGTAGAGATCTGTGTGTTTGTGCTGTAGTAATATTGAGGAATAGCTACCAAAATTTTGCCAGGTTTTATCATTATATGGCATTTATTTAGAATTACTCAGCTAAGAAACTTGGCATACATCTTCCATGTGGCAATTCAGACATTTTTACTTCTAGTCCACATGATTAGAATCTCTAGTCCACTGTAAATAGGTTTCCATTTCAAATTTATTTTGCTAGCAATTTGGGAAATTTGGTCAAATTACTCAATATAATCAATGTGGGTTTTTTAAAAAAACAGCTCTATTATCAAGTACTTAAAAGTTTTTGTTTTTAAATGCAGCTAGGAAACAGGTAGTATATTTCTTAATAATGCCCCTTTTGTGGCTCTTACTTTGTTTTTCCTTTTCGATTCCTCAAAATATTATTGATTGAGTTCTTCCTCTGTTAGCACAGTTGGAGGTGTTGTAAATTTAATATAAATTTTAAGAACATGCTTGATAATTTTTTTTTTTTTTTGGCCAGTCCCGGGGCTTGGACTCAGGGCCTGAGCACTGTCCCTGGCTTCTTTTTGCTCAAGGCTAGCACTCTGCCACTTGAGCCACAGCGCCACTTCTGGCCGTTTTCTGTATATGTGGTGCTGGGGAATTGAACCCAGGGCCTCATGTATAGGAGGCAAGCACTCTTGCCACTAGGCCATATCCCCAGCCCATGCTTGATAATTTTTTACTTGATACTGTCTTAAACTGTATCCAAAGTGCATAGGATTTTTCTGGCTTTATTGTAGTAATCATAATTATTTATCATAATGGTGAATCATCAGAGGAATCATCATAGTTTTGTTTGTATAAATATAAAGTAGTACTAGCTGATAGAAAAGTAACATAAGCTGCAAGTGTAATTTAAAATTATATAGCTACATTAAAAAGTACAATGTTCATCTTAATTTCTTCATTAATGCACTGTATCCAAATTATAACTTCAACATTGATACAGAAAAATCACTGTTTTTTTTTTTCTTGCTGGTTTGGGATTTGAACTCAGAGCCTTGAGATTGCTCGGTGTGCTTGCTTACCTATTGAGTGCTCTAGCACTTGAGCCATGCCTCCAGTTTGGCATTTTGCTGATTAGTTGGAGATAGACTATCTTGGACTTATTTTCCTGGGCTAGCTTCAAACTGTGATCCTCAGGTATCAGTCTTCTGAATAGGATAACAGATATGAGCTATTGGCACCTGGCTTTCAGTAGCATACTTTCTTAAAGAGTGGACATTTGGAAGTTGGTAAAACTTTGTGGAGAGTTGAAACATAACTGGGGAGTGGAGCTAAGGATAGATTTTTTTTCCTTTCCAAAAGGATACTGACTTGAGTCCAGGAAGTCCCGTAGATCTGAAGTGTTTTATTCATAAGGAAGGAGTGGGGCTGGGCATATAGCCGAGTGGCAAGAGTACTTGCCTTGTATATATGAAGCTCTGGGTTCAATTCCCCAGTACCACATATATAGAAAACGGCCAAAAGTGGCGCTGTGGCTCAAGTGGCAGAGTGCTAGCCTTGAGCAAAAGGAAGGGACAGTGCTCAGGCCCTGAGTTGACTGGCAAAAATAAAATAAAAGAAGGAAGGAGCTCTGGTGGTGGTATTCAGTACTGTTTACAGTGGGACACCTTAACTTCCACCGGATAGCATATAGTAAAACTCACTAGTAACCCCCGTTTCTGTCCAGGGAGTCTTTCAGCATATTCTCTGGAGGGTATGGGTTATGTTAATTTGTGGTCAGTACTTAAATTTCATTTAACAGTTATTTCAGGTGTCTGAGTGAATGATTTTTTTTCTCAACTGTATACAAACTTTTTTGTTCTTATTTATTGTCAAAGTGATGTACAGAGAGGTTACAGTTTCATACATTAGGCCTTGGGTACATTTCTTGTACTGTTACCTCCTCCCTCATTCCCCCTCCCCCTTTCCCTCTTTCCCCATGAGTTGTTCAGTTGGTTTACACCAAATGGTTTTGCATATACAAACATTTTGAGGTCGAGTATTTTCCCTTTTTAAGCAATCAGCTCTCAAAGAGTTGACAGTGAGTAGAAAGTGAGAAACTTGGACTGTAGCTCTCACCTATAGTAACTGTGAACTAAATCTATCTGGGCCTCAGTTTCTCGTCTCTAAAACGGATTTGGAATTGGTTCTGGTGATTTCCAAACATTTGTGGTTAGTGTGGTGGCTGATTTGCGGCAGATCCTTTGAGGAAGGTTCATACTGGCCACATCAAAGGTTGAGACAATGTGACTGGTTTTGGCAGCCTTTTGGTAAACTTCTTCCCAAGAATCTTTGGGTGATAGAACAGTTAGTAGAGCTCAGGAAATGATTGATACTATTACTAATTAATAATTCAGTCATTTGACAAAGCTTGACTTTTTTACACTTAATTAGGCAAATAGAACACTAAAGACTGAACAATTTTTTAATTCTTGGGTTTTTTATTTTTGTTTTTGTTTTTGTTTTTGTTTTTTGCCAGTCCTGGGCCTTGGACTCAGGGCCTGAGCACTGTCCCTGGCTTCTCTTTGCTCAAGGCTAGCACTCTGCCACTTGAGCCACAGCGCCACTTCTGGCTGTTTTCTGTATATGTGGTGCTGAGGAATCAAACCCAGGGCTTCATGTATATGAGTCAAGCACTCTTGCTACTAGGCCATATTCCCAGCCTTCTTGGGTTTTTTTTTTTTTTTTTTTTTTTTTTTTTTTGGCCAGTCCTGGGCCTTGGACTCAGGGCCTGAGCACTGTCCCTGGCTTCTTCCCGCTCAAGGCTAGCACTCTGCCACTTGAGCCACAGCGCCGCTCCTGGCCGTTTTCTGTATATGTGGTGCTGGGGAATCGAACCTAGGGCCTCGTGTATCCGAGGCAGGCACTCTTGCCACTAGGCTATATCCCCAGCCCCTTTCTTGGGTTTTTTTAAAAATTGCATTTATAATGTCATTTAAGTAATCCATTTCTAGCCTTCAATTACTCAAAGGTGTTGTTTTGTTTGTTGTGCTGGTCCTGGAGCTTGAACTCAGTGCCTGGGTGCTGTCCCTGAGCTTTTTTACATATGACTAGCTCTCTTATCACTTGAGCCACAGATTTACTTCTAGCTTTGGGGGTATTTAATTGAGATAAGGGTCTCACCAACTTTCTTGCCTGTCTTGGCTTCCAGCCTTGGTCCTTATATCTCAGACTCCTGAGTAGCTAGGACTACAGGCGTGAGTCACCAGTGCCCAGCTACTCAAATATTTTTACAGTGAAAAACAAGTCCTCAGCGAACCAAAGATGTGAGTATAAAAGCTTTTGTTACAGTTTTACTGAACTTCAAAATAGTCTAAATAGATTAACTTCTTTTAGGCTACAGTCCAACCCCAAAAGCTTTATAGTTACTTAACTTCCTACAATTCAATTTGGTAACAGTGAGTACTCAGCACATATATTTGTCCCTGTGTGCAAAGGCAGTGTGTTACAGGCTTTATGGTAGTCACTGTGTGAAGAACTGAAGCATACTAGGTAAGGAAACTTGGCTCTGATCACAGCTAGAAAACAAAGGGTCCGATTCAGTTACCTTTGCTCCTAGTCTTTATAGGGGCACTTAGGAGTTTGCTGTAGTCGAAGCATGTTCTGAGTAAATTGAATGTGACAAAAAGCTTTTCCATTTATGCTTGTGTCCAGTGAAAATCTCCTTGGTAAGAAGAAGTGACAGGTTGTTTTTTTTTTGTCTTGCATTTATATTAAGTGTATCTCCCTTCCTTATTCACGTTGCATTTACATGGATCCATCTCCCTTTTTTAGCTTCTTACTTTGAACTATGGATGCCAACATACATGCTTAGCAATTAGGATCTTTTTTGTATGACAGAAGCTTAAAATATCACTAGGTTATTGTGTTGAAGTTATGTAATGGTTGTCAGCATGAATCTTTGTGTGTGTTTGCCCAGATGGGGAATAGTTTCTCAGCAAAAGTGTGGCAGGCTTGGGTGTCTTGAAGTGCTGTTGCCATAGTTATTTCACAAACTGTGCTTCTGGAGCCTGCCTAAGGACTGGTGATAATCAGGTTCTCTTGTGACACTTTCTTGGCTTGATTGCTTTGCTTTATTTCACGGCAAAGAAGCTGTATGAATGTTGTTCATACTAATTGGTAAGCAAAAGCTGCTGTTACTAGATTTTGTAAAATAAAAAATCCACATGATGACATAATGAAGAACAATAAAAGTCCTGGAAAAATGAGGTAGTTTTCAGAAAAATTAATAAATAGCATTTGAAATGTTAGTGTACCGTTCAGTGCAGGAATTTGTTAATGGCATTGTTGGTATGTTTACAGAAAACAACACTGAAGATTTGGCAGAATTATGGTTTATACCGTATGTCACAATTTTCATCATCATGATTTTAACAGATACAACCACCCTGTGGCAGGAGTATGCCCACCATGCTAGCCACACAGGTACACCTATATAACTAAATAGAATTAGGGACTGAGGAGGTAAGGTCAGAAAGGTAGTGGGGGATGGGAGAGGATGCTCTGTGTTTGATCTTTTTTTTTTTTGCCAGTCCTGGGGCTTGGACTCAGGGCCTGAGCACTGTCCCTGGCTTCTTTTGCTCAAGGCTATCACTCTGCCACTTGAGCGCCACTTCTGGCCATTTTCTGTATGTGTGGTGCTGGGGAATTGAACCCAGGGCTTCATGTATATGAGGCAAGCACTCTTACCACTAGGCCACATCCCCAGCTCCTATGCTTGATCTTAATTAAATAGCCTCAAAGGCTATGATGTAGCTGAAGAGGGTGGTAATGAGGGAGAATTGAGTTATAAGAAATGAAACCCTGGTTAATTTACTGATCTCTGTGTAGCTTCAAGTAGCAGGCAGTGCCTTGGTTGCCATTGATACAGGTAAGAGTGGACCGCTGTGTCACCATTTATTATTAGCTCTCTTACCTTGGATAAAGTTATGTCATCGACTCCTCGGTTGTTAGAGCTGCGGATGGCAGTAACCTTTGAAGACTGATAGGTTTACTTGGCCTTTTCCTGTGAATGGTGCTGGTGCTAGGCATATAGTAAATGCTCAGTAAATGCTGTTTGTAAAAGGGTTTTGTTTTGTGGAGGAAAGCTTTTTACCATCTTTGCTTTGGCCAAACCCACTATTAGAGACACTCTGCTTGGTGTTTCTTTTATCTTCTTTTTTTTGGAAGAAGAATATATAATTCATATACCACTGGAAAACTTTATCATGTGTTCTGTGGTTTTTAGTGTACGTATAAGATTGTACAACCATTACCACCATCTAATTCCAGAATATGTTATCTGATGTATTTTTTTGCAGTATAGGTTAAGTGTCCCTTGTCTAAATTCCTTTTGATCAGAAGTTGTTTTAGATTTCAGGGGGTTTTGTGGTGGAGGGGATATTTGCATGTGTGTGTTTGTGTGCGCGTGCGCATACATGTACACACATACACAGTTATTTGGGGGATGGATCTCACATTTAAATGTAGAATTCACTTGTGTTTCATATACCTATGGGTGTTTTTGTTTTTGCTTTTTGGTAGTACAGGAGTCCAGGCCTGGTGCTTGTTAGACAGATGCTTAGCAGTTAGCCACACCCCCAGCCCTTTTATTGCATTGGTTACTTTTAAGGTAGAATCCCTCAGTTCCCTACTTGTGCTTCCCCATGTCACTGGGGATGTAGGCAAGTGCCACTGTGTCCAGCCATTGGTTGAGATGGAGTCTCATAAGCTTTTATAAGGCCCAGCTGTATTTCATAGATCTCTTTCTTTTGTGTTTATTGCCAGGCCTGGGCACTGTCCCTGAGCTGCTTTTGTTCAAGAATAGCACTCTACCATTTGAACCAAAGCACCACTTCTGGATTTTCCTATGTGGCACTGAGAAATCAAACCCAGGGCTTCATGTATGCTAGGCAAGCATTCTGCCACTAAACCACATTCCCAGCCCCCATAGATATCTTTCTCTCTCTCCCCCCCTCTCTCCCTCCCCCCTCTCTCTCTCCTTCCCTCCCTCCCTCCCTCCCCCCTCCTCTCTCTCTCTCTCTCTCTCTCTTTCTCTCTCTCTCTCTTCTTTTTTTTTTTTTTTGGCCAGTCCTGGGGCTTGGACTCAGGGCCTGAGCACTGTCCCTGGCTTCCTTTTGCTCAAGGCTAGCACTCTGCCACTTGAGCCACAGCACCTCTTCTGGCCGTTTTCTAGATATGTGGTGCTGGAGAATCGAACCCAGGGCTTCATGTATACGAGGCAAGCTCTCTTGCCACTAGGCCATATTCCCAGCCCTCTCTCTCTCTTCTTTTTTTTTTTTTTTTTTTTTTTTTTTTTTTTTTTTTTTTGGCCAGTCCTGGGCCTTGGACTCCGGGCCTGAGCACTGTCCCTGGCTTCTTCCCGCTCAAGGCTAGCACTCTGCCACTTGAGCCACAGCGCCGCTTCTGGCCGTTTTCTGTATATGTGGTGCTGGGGAATCGAACCTAGGGCCTCGTGTATCCGAGGCAGGCACTCTTGCCACTAGGCTATATCCCCAGCCCTCTCTCTCTCTTCTTGATCAAGGCTAGCACTCTGCCACTTGAGCCACAGCGCCACTTCTGGCCATTTTCTGTATATGTGGTGCTGGGGATTCAAATCCAGGGCCTCATGTATACGAGGCAAGCACTCTTGCCACAAGGCCATATCCCCAGCCCTCTCTCTCTCTCTCTCATGTATTTTTTTCTTCTTTTTCAGAACTGGGGATTGAACCCAAGACCTTGCATTTGCTAGGCTAGCACTTTGCCACTGAGCTACTTCCCAACACAGATCTCGTGTGTGTGTGTGTGTGTTCTGGGGTTTGAACTCAGGACTTGGGTACTGTCCCTAAGCTCCTTTTGCTCAAGGCTAGTGCTCTGCCATGAGGAGCCATGGCTCCACTTCTGGGTGTTTTTTGTTGTTGTTTTTCTATGATTAATTGGAGATAAGAGTCTCAACAGACTTCCCTGCCCAGCAGGCTTCAAACTTCGATCCTCAGATCTCAGCCTCTTGGATAGCTGGGATTACTGGTGTGAGCTGCCATTGCCCGGCTCAAGTACCTATTACACACAAATTCTGAAGGCAGTATTACTGGGTATTTTTAGTGCCTTTGAATTTTTTTTTTTTTTGGCCAGTCCTGGGGCTTGGACTCAGGGCCTGAGCACTGTCCCTGGCTTCTTTGTGCTCAAGGCTAGCACTCTGCCACTTGAGCCACAGCGCCACTTCTGGCCATTTTCTGTATATGTGGTGCTGGGGAATTGAACCCAGGGCCTCATGTATACGTAGTGCCTCTGAATTTTGACTGAAATGTCACATGAATCAGGTATAGAGGTTTTTTAAATTTTTTTATTATCAGTCTGAATTACAGAGAGGTTACAGTTTGATACATTAGGCATTGGATACATCTCTTGTTGAGGTATAGAGTTTTTCACTTGTGGCTTTATGTTTGTACCAAGAAAGTTTTAGATTTGTGGAGCACTTTAGACTTCATATTTTATATTGGGGATGCACAGTGTGTAAGATATTAATTTCTGTTGTCTTGTTCTATATAAAACTTTTTTTTTTTTTTACCAGTTCTGGGCTTGAACTCAGGGCCTGGGCACTGTCCCTGAGCTGCTTTGCTCAAAGCTGGCACTCTGCCTCTTGAACCACAGCGCCACTTCCAGCTTTTTCTGTGTATGTGGTGCTGAGGAATGGAACCTAGGTCTTCATGCATGCTAGGCAAACATTCTACCACTAAGCCACATTCCTAGCCCCCTATACATTTCTTGAAATCTGTACTACCACGGTCTTAACTCAACAACTGTCGTATATTTGGTACCCAGTAAGTATTTGCTGAATGAAGAAGTAACATGCAAAGTGGTGTTGGATCCCATTGTGCAGGCTTGTGTTGAGGGGGACTCATGCACAAGCAGGCAGGTGTGCTGGCACACAGCTGGATCTGATCCTGTGAGTAATCAAACTGTTGATGCTTGCAGACACTAGAGTGACACAGTCAAATTTGTATGGTAGAAAGATAATTTTAGAGCTGTAGAGCATAGAGGTTCTTTGGAGAAAGAGATTAAAAGAGCATGGAGAGAAGTTAGGACATCAGTTGGTTCAAGTTTTCCTTGAAGAACTATAGAGAGGAAGTCCCAGTTGGCAGGTCAGTTAGAGTATGCATTCAGTGCTCCTGTGAGTGTGTGTGTGTGTGTGTGTGTGTGCATGTGTGTATGCATACACAGATATGTCCGTGAGGAGAGGAAAAGGAAGGAAGTACAGTGGCTGGAGCTGAGGATAACAGATTTATTGCTTCAGTGGCTGGGCTTATCTTTCCTTTAAGACAGAAAATAACTGAGAAGGAATGGTTTTAAAGGGCCATGAGGAAAAAACTTGAGTTTTATTTTGGCTGTTTGAGTTTGAGATGCCAGCTGTATTTAGAAAGATGTCCCTCTTAAATCTGAAAGTTAAGTAAGTCACATTAACAAGACTTTTGCTTTACAGTTAGTAGTTTTTCGTGCTGTTCTCATACGTTGGGTTGCTGCCTGGGCATCTGTCTACCGTGCCCTTTACATCGCCTTGTATTGTCAGGCTTGCTCCAGGCTTCCCTGGACAGTGGCTGTACTGGGCCTTCCCCGGGTGCCACAAGCACGAGGTCGAGTTTCTGTGTACTTTTCTTTTTTTGGTGCTGGTACTGAAGCTTGAACTCATGGCCTAAGCACTGTCCCTTAGCTTTCTTGCTCAAGACTGGTGTTCTGCACTTGAGCCACAGCTCCACTTCCAGCATTGTGGTAGTTAATTGGCGATGAAAGCTTTATGGACTTTCCTACCTGGGCTAGCTTTGAACCTTGTTCCTCAGAGCTCAGCTTTCTGAGTAGTTAGGATTACAGGTATGAACGATTGGTGCTGGTCTCATTGAGTGCTTTTGTTGGGGGGAGGGTCCTGAGACTTGAACTCAGAGCCTGGAACTCAGGGCCTAGATGCCATCCCTTAGCGTTTTTGCTCAAGACTTGTTCTATTGCTTGAGCCACACAGCTTCACTTACAGCTTTTTGGTGGTTAATTGGCAGTAAGAGTCACTGACTTTCCTGCCCTTGGCTGGCTTTGAACCGTGATCCTCAGATCTCAGCCTCCTGAGTACATATACAAAGGTAGTTTATGTCTGTACGGACAGTTTCTAGGGTCTTTTCTTGGAAGGAACTTGAACTCCTAATCTCAGACTCTTTCTTGGCTCACTTGACTTTTTGCTCAAGGTTGTTGCTCTACCAATTGAGCCACGCCTCTACTTTAGACTTTTTAATTGAAGATAAGAGTCTCTGGTATTTACTAGGGCAGTACCCTGGCACAGTACCAGCACTTGAAAAAAAAAAAAAAGCCACTGCCCAGGTTAGGCTCCGACCATCAGTTCTCAGATCTCAACCTCCTGAGTGCTCAGAAGTATAAGAGTTACCTGTCACCCGGCTGTGTTCTGTTTTGATCTACTTGAGACAGAGTCCCATAGCCCACGCTGACCTGGAACTTGCCATCCTCTTGCCTCCACCTGCTGAGTGCCAGTATCAGATGCTTGCCCCACAATCCTGCCTACATACTCTCTACATTCCTGAAATAATATGAATAAACAAGAGTTAGCATCATAAATGACCAAAGAGTAGACAGAGGTTTTTGTAGTAGAATAAAAAAGTAGAAGTGAGTTGGTTAAGATGTGAAGAAAGATGAAGTAAAGTTTGGTAACTTTAGGATCATAGGGTAAAATAACACAAAGAACAAAGAACACTTTATGTTGGGAAATACAATTTTTTTTTCCTGAGTTTTTGAGGCAGGATTTTGCTGTGTAGCCCAGGCTAGCTTGGAACTTGACATACAACCCAGGGTGGTCTTGAACTGGATATCCTCTTGATCCTGAGTGGAAATACAAATGTGAAACTGCATAGTGCATTAGTTATTAGCACAGCCTTGAGAGCCAAGGAAGTCTTCTTCCAGCTCTAGTTTTGCCACTAGCTACTCTTTGAGAACTTGTATGGATTGTGTAATTTTTTGTGTCTTTCTCTTTAAAATCAATTAATGACAGTGTATTTCATAATGCTGTTGGGAGGTTTGACAAGTGCTTTGAGCTTTGAGTGTTAATATACCTAACAAGCACTCAATAAATGTTTGTGTAACCATAAGCCTTCATGGCAGGATAGGATTCACTCAGAAAAAGGTCTTTCTTGTACTTAACACAGGGTATGTTCTTTCTGTTGAGGGAAGCTAGAATGTAACTAGTAAATACCTAGATAGTACCTCCAACACCACCTGTAGGAAATACCCCTCCCCTTATTGTGCTCAAGTCTTTTTTTTTTTTTTGGCCAGTCCTAGTCCGTGAACTCAGGGCCTGAGCACTGTCCCTGGCTTCTTTTTTGCTCAAGGCTAGCACTCTGCCACTTGAGCCACAGTGCCCCTTCTGGTCATTTTCTGTATATGTGGTGCTGAGGAATCGAACCCAGGGCCTCATGTATACGAGACAAGCACTCTTGCCACTAGGCCATATTCCCAGCCCCTCGAGTCTTTCTTTTCTCTTCTTTCTTCCTTTCCTTTCTTTTTTCTTTTTTTTTGGTACTAGTAGTTGAGCTTGAATTCAGGGCTAGCACTCTTATCACCTGAGCCTCAGCTCTGGCTTTTTGGTGTTTAAGTGGAATTAAGAATCCCATGGATTTTTCTACCTGGACTGGCTTTGAACCATGATCCACAGATCTCAGCTTCTGAGTAGCTAGGATTACAGGTGTGAATCACCAGCACTGGGCTGTACTTTTCTTTACAGTGCTGTGCCTGCCTAGCATTTATTTGGACACTATAGAAGCAAAACTTTGTTATTCCTTTGTCGTATTCCTGTGCTAAGGACATTGCAGGCCCTGGTAGACACTCAGGAAGTACTTGTTTACCAAATGAGCTCAACAGGTATTTAGGGTGCATTAATTATATGCCAAATCTCTCCCTACTCTCCAATGAGCTCATGGTGTGAGATGTAAACAAGAAAATATAATTTGAAAGTTAAAGTGGCAGAGTACCTGGTACAGCAGAATATGTGGTGAGAAGATTCTTCATGACTTTGGGATGTCAGGGGAAGTTTCAGAGGAGGTGACATTGATTGGTCCGTAGAAGGATAAAGAGGTTGGGGCAAGAGGATCACAAGTTCAAGGCCAACTTGGACTATAGTGAGACTGTCTCAAATCACAGTAGAACAGAAAGGATGAGGGGGGAGTGAGCAGGTAGGGCTAGTAGGTAGAAGGGGTGATGTGGCCTCACTCAGAAGTCTGAATTGGCATGGTGTCATTGAGAGATGAGGCCAGAGAGGCAGGAAGGAAAGGATGAGGCTAGGAAACTAGGTGGAGGTAGGACCTGAGTGTCATCTATATGCTGCATTAGAGTTTGAATTTGGTTTGGTCCTGAGGATACTATAAAAACTGGTTTAAATTTTTTTTTACTGTGGTAAAAGTATGCATGATAAATGGACTATACATTTAACTGTCCAGTTCAGTGGCATCTATCCAGTACATTCATTCACATTATTCTGCAGTTTCCACCACCATCCATCTTGTCTTCTTAAACAGAAACTACCGTTACAAACTACTGTTGAAGCTACATTCAACTTGTCGGGGAGCTTCGTTGTAAAGTGTCACACAGCTCCCATTGACCTAGCTACCTGAGACCTGGGGGCTGTGAGTGAGGGTCCCGGTGATACAGAGCTGTAAGCAGACAGACAGCTGGAGGCTGCTGTCTCAGGCTGGAAGTCGTACAGATTCAGTCTTGCCCAGAGACTGCGGTCTGGGGAGGAGAGGAGTCAGCCTGACCCTGTCAGCACCCCAGCATCACAATCATAGATCACACAGAGGGTGTAGTTAAAACTTTTTTCTGATGCCTGAGTCATCAGAGGGAGTAAATACCAGTGATGTATACAGCTGCTAGGTACATTTTAGAGAACTATGTGCAGTACAAACATAATTGGAGTCACAAATGCAATTAAAAATTTGCTAGGAGCCAAGTGCCAGTGGCTCCTACATGGAATCCTAGCTATTCAGAAGGCTGAGATCTGAGGATCATGGCTAAAGCCTGGGCGGGAAAGTCCATGAGACTCTTATCTCTAGTTAACCACCAAAAAGCCAGAAGTAGAGCTGTGGCTCGAGAGATAGAGCCAAACCTTGAGCAAAATAAGTTCAGGGACAGTGCCTAGCCCTGAATTCAAGCCCCAGGAGAGGCACAAAAACATCCCCCCCCCCCACGAGTTACAGTTGGGTTTGGTAATTAGAGTGATTAAAGTCTTTTTTTGGTGGTACTGGGGTTTGAACTCAGAGCCTTACACTTGGGAGGCAGACATTCTCCCACTTAAGCCACACCCCCTTGTCTGGAGTCAGTGTGTTATTTTAGAAAGAATTTACAAGAAGACTTGGTATGTGATAAGCACTATACACGTGCTAAACTCAAAATGTTTATCTCTGAAATGTTAAGTAGTTTTGATTGTGTACTTGTCAGATGTTCTTGCTTTGGAGACTGCATAATTCTGGATAGGTACTTTATAGTGAAGCATACCTGTAATCCCAGCAAGTCAGGTTCAAGGCCAGCCTGGGAACAGTAGTGAGATTTTATATTAAAAGACAAAACAAACAGAAAAAAAAGATGAGGGAAATAGTTCAAGCAAGGTCTTAGGTTCAGTCTTCACTATAGCAAAGCAAAAGAAAAAAATAGGTGTTTATAAAAATGTTATTTGTGTGTGTGTGTGAGGATGCTTCCAAATTGATGTCTTTGGGTAACTAATTTTCATGTTTGCTACAACGTGTGAGTCTGCCTGCCAAACACAGAAGTAGCATAATTAATGATTAGAGGATTTAGGATTATAATTAAAAATAGGAAAATTTTGAAGGGATGAGTTTAATCAACATTTAGTTGCTGGTACTCCTATAATTAAGCTACTCATTCTCTCTGAAATACTTTATTAGTTCTTCTGTGTCTGGGGAGATTCTCTAGTTCTAATTTTTTTTGCAACTGTTATATTCTTTTTTCTTTTTTGTAGTCCTGGATCTTGAACTCAGGGCCTGAGCACTGTCCCTGGCTTCATTTTTGCTCAAGGCTAGCACTCTGCCACTTGAGCCACAGCGCCACTTCTGGCCTTTTCTATTTATGTGGTGCTAAGGAATCGAACCCAGGGCCTCATGTATACGAAGCGAGCACTCTTGCCACTAGACCATATTCCCAGCCCGCAACTACTATATTCTTTTACATAGAATTATTTTGAATTTCATCTCCTTTTTTTGTAAACAAAAAAGTAGCAAAAAATAAAAACCATTATGTAAAAACATGATTGTTTAGCAGCTGGAAGGCAGTGGAGAAGAGCTTTTGCCTGCATCTGATGGGGCAGAGTGAAGCAGGCTGGATTTGTAATTGTGTAAAGGTGTGCCTGCCTTGCTGCTCAGTGTCTGTTAGACTGCCGTATCTAATGGGGCCATGGAGTCAGGCCGTTTGCCACCTGGCCTTTCTGTCCAGTCTATTCTCCGTTAGAGCAGTCTGCCAACCCCCATTCCCACTCAGCCTACTTGTTGCTTCCTTGGTGAAGTCTGCAACCAGCAGCTCTCCTGTGGAATCTCACAGCTGTTCCTCCCTGAGGAGGGTGGGGGTTGCTGGGAGTCTGATGCATAAACGAGTGGTCCTGTAAGTGCATCCAGTTTATGCTGTGTACAGAGTAGCATTGGTGTGACACTGTGGATAGTGACTTTTCCTGACTATAAAATAACTTTGACTGGCTATTTGTCTCTAGAATTAAGCCCTCAAACATTCCTGCGAACAAAGAATACCTTGTAGTTCAGTTGATTTCTTGTCTGTCTCTGTCTCTCTCTCTCTTTCTCTCCGGATCCCTCTTCCACATGAGTTTCACTGGGTAGCCTCTGCTGGCCTCCAACTTGAACTCTGACCCCTCTTGCCTCTGCCCCCTGAGTGCTGGGATTACAGGTGTGGACCACAATACCTGTCTTCCCCGTCCTTTTATCCTTTTCAAGAGTTGTTAGTAAATGGATACTTAACGCTTATATAAGGTAACTGGGAATGGAGGTGGGAAATGGGTTTGGATTTAGGGGCAGTGCTCTACTGTTTGAGCAATGTCCCCAGCCTGGATTTTTTTTCATTTCTTTATTGTTAAAGCGAGGGGTTACAGTTTCATACGTAAGGCAGTGAGTACATTTCTTATGTTACCTCCTCACTCATCCCCCCCCCACCTCCCTCTCCCCATTTCCACCCCTGCAGTTTTGTTTTTTTTTTTTTGGCCAGTCCTGGGCCTTGGACTCAGGGCCTGAGCACTGTCCCTGGCTTCTTCCCGCTCAAGGCTAGCACTCTGCCACTTGAGCCACAGCGCCGCTTCTGGCCGTTTTCTGTATATGTGGTGCTGGGGAATCGAACCTAGGGCCTCGTGTATCTTGCCACTAGGCTATATCCCCAGCCCTCCACTCCTGCAGTTTTTTAAAATATGATTTTATTGTTATTTTAAGGTGTTGTACGGAGGGGTTACTGTTTCATAAGTCAGGTAATGTGTACATTTCTTTCTTTTTTTTTTTTTTTTTTTTGGCCAGTCCTGGGGCTTGGACTCAGGGCCTGAGCACTGTCCCTGGCTTCTTTTTGCTCAAGGCTAGCGCTCTACCACTTAAGCCACAGCGCCCCTGGCTTTTTCTATATACATGGTGCTGAGGAATTGAACCCAAGGCTTCATGTATATGAAGCAAACACTCTACCACTAGGCCATATTTCCAGCCCATGAGTACATTTCTTTTTTTTTTTTTTTTTTGGCCAGTCCTGGGCCTTGGACTCAGGGCCTGAGCACTGTCCCTGGCTTCTTCCCGCTCAAGGCTAGCACTCTGCCACTTGAGCCACAGCGCCGCTTCTGGCCGTTTTCTGTATATGTGGTGCTGGGGAATCGAACCTAGGGCCTCGTGTATCCGAGGCAGGCACTCTTGCCACTAGGCTATATCCCCAGCCCAGTACATTTCTTTTTGGACAATGTCACTGCCTCCTTAACTTCTCCCAGCTACTCCCTCCTTATCCCTGCCCACAAGTCACATAGTTCATTTTCTACATATTATTTACTGAGTACTGTGCCTGCATTTGTTCATATTTTCCTCCCTCCATTTCTGTGTCTCCCTCTTGCTCCCCAAAAGACAGAAAAAAGAACAAAAAACAAACAAACAAAAAATACCACCACAAACAACCACAAAAAACTGTTTCCATTTCCTGGAATTCGTTTCAGTAAGTAATATTTTAAATCTTGTACCTTTGTGTTCCTCCCCTAAGAGTATCTTCCTTCAGTCTCACTGTGTGTGAGTGTGAGTCCTATATCACACACACCCTGTTGTATTTTAGTTCTCTCTTCTGCATATGAGAGAAACATGGGCCATTTGTCTCTCTGAGCTTGGCTTATTCATTTAAGATCATTTGTTCTAGGTCCATCCATTCATTTCCCTACAAATGATGTAATCTTATTCTTTCTAATGAATGAATAAAATTCCATTGTGTATAAGTACCACATTTTCTTGATACACTCATCTGTTGTAGTGCATCTGCACTGTTTCCATAACTTGGCTATTGAGAATAATACAGCAGTGAACATGGATGTGCAAGTTTCTTTATGGTATCCTGACTTGTAATCTTCTGAGTAGATGCTCAAGAGTGGTATCAAACTTCAGTTTAAAAAATAACAACAGTGGTAGTTGTTCATGCTTCTGATATAGTTGAAAGTAGTTGAATTTGGACTCAGGATGTGAGGTAAGTGGTAGAAAGACCTCTCAAGACCATGAGTTCAAATCCCAGTCCTATTGGGGAAAAAAAAAAAAAAACAAGGAGGAAAGGCAATATTTTTGTAGCGTAGAAAAGGCATGAAAGGACATATACTAGCTACAAAGTGTGGAGCACAAAAAAACTTCTTTAAAATTCCCTCTATGTGGCTGGGGATATAGCCTAGTGGCAAGAGTGCCTGCCTCGGATACACGAGGCCCTAGGTTCGATTCCCCAGCACCACATATACAGAAAACGGCCAGAAGCGGCGCTGTGGCTCAAGTGGCAGAGTGCTAGCCTTGAGCGGGAAGAAGCCAGGGACAGTGCTCAGGCCCTGAGTCCAAGGCCCAGGACTGGCAAAAAAAAAATAAAAAATAAAAAAAATAAAAAATAAAAAAAAATTCCCTCTATGTTTGATACTTTAAAAATTACATATCTTGGGGCTGGGAATATGGCCTAGTGGTAAAGTGTGCTCGTCTCGGATACATGAAGCCCTGGGTTCGATTCCTCAGCACCACATATGTAGAAAAAGCCGGAAGTGGTACTGTGGCTCAAGTGGCAGAGTGCTAGCCTTGAGCAAAAAGAAGCCAGGGACAGTGCTCAGGCCCTGAGTTCAAGCCCCAGGACTGGCAAAAAAAAAAAAATTACATGTCTTGTCACACTTACTTTTCTTCGACAATCTCCTTTCCGAGATTTCTGGCAAGACTGGAAGACATTTCTCATGGAGAGTGCTCAGCAGTAGGTCTGGCACACAGGAGAAGCTAGCAGATTGGGATTGGTTCAGTAGGTACTGCTGGAGGTGTCAATGGAGGAAGAGGACTAATAGTTCTTGATGACTGAAATTGGGTGCTGGGGTTTTGATAGCCAGTTGATTTCCCAGGTGTAGAACCTTTTGGGGTCCTTCATATGAAAAAATCAGCGCTTGGCTGGACATGGAAAGTCTCAGTAGATGTCTGCCCTTCTCTCACTCTTCACCCTACCTGAGGTTTCTTTTTGAGAATGACATCCGTAACCCCATCTTACCTTGGAGGGAGGAAAGAGAGTGACCTGCCAAATTGTGCCGGCCCTGAAAGATACCTGGAGTTGCTCCTGGGCATCATGCTATATAGGAGCAGACTTTTGCACTTATCTCTGAGTTTAGATTTTGGTCCAGAGTGAAGTGTCAAAACTATCTCTCCATAAAACAGGTTGATGTTGCCTTCCTCACTACTTGTTCCTGTTGCATCAGGGAATCTAGGAGAGGATTTTGTGAGCAGGAATTGGTGAGGCTTCTAAGGTTTATCATTCCTTTTCTGGTGCAGTAGATAGTTAATCTCAATATTCATGAAAAGAAATGGAGCTTTCGTGTTTGCTTTTAGACTTGGTTTTGTGGCACTCATCTCTTGGAAAGTTTTTGTTATGGATGAAGCAAAGTAGTTTTTCATGGGCATAATTTATATTAGGTGACCATATATCCAGACATGCAAAGGAAGTTCAACCCAAAATGTGTTGTCCTGAAAATCTGTCCTGGTAGTTCTTTTAAGAAAAAAAAACACCATTTTTTTTCTTTCACATTGTGTTCCTTAATCCTCCCTCTTCCTTCTTTCTTTCTGTTTTCCAGTTTTGGCATTTGAACTCAGTACCTTGTACTTGCTCAGCTTGATTGATTCGATGGCACTCACCATTTGAGCCATGTTCCCAGCCCAGGGCTGGTTTTGAACCACAATTCTTCATCCTCCTGAATAGCTAGAATTGCAAGCATGAGCCATTAGCTCCTGGCTTGTGTTTGGTTCTTAATCATATGATAATCTCAGTTATATCCCAGCCAAGTGCTTTGGATTATTTATTTATTTATTTTGTGCCAATCCTAAGCCTTAAGCTCAGGGCCTGGGTCCTATCAAGGACTTGTGGATTTATAGGCATGAGCCTCTGGTGCTTGGCTAGATTTATTTATTTATTTTATGTTTTTGGTGCCACTCCTGGAGCTTGAACTCAGGGCCTGAGTGCTTTGCTCAAAGCTAGTAGTCTGGGGCTGGGGATATAGCCTAGTGGCAAGAGTGCCTGCCTCGGATACACGAGGCCCTAGGTTCGATTCCCCAGCACCACATATACAGAAAAACGGCCAGAAGCGGCGCGGTGGCTCAAGTGGCAGAGTGCTAGCCTTGAGCGGGAAGAAGCCAGGGACAGTGCTCAGGCCCTGAGTCCAAGGCCCAGGACTGGCAAAAAAAAAAAAAAAAAAAGCTAGTAGTCTGCTACTTGAGCCACAGCTCTACTTTTCACTTTATGGTAGTTAATTGGAGGTAAGAGTCTCATAGACTTGGGCTTCAAACCATGATCCTCAGATCTCAGCTTCCTGAGTAGCTAGATTTATAGATATGAGGCACCAGTGCCCAGCTTGGATTTACTTATTTATTTATTTTTTTGTCAGTCCTGGGCCTTGGACTCAGGGCCTGAGCACTGTCCCTGGCTCAAGGCTAGCTCTCTGCCACTTGAGCCACAGCGCCACTTCTGGCCATTTTCTACATATGTGATGCTGGGGAATCGAACCCAGGGCTTCTTGTGTACAAGGCGAGCACTCTTGGCACTAGGCCAGATTCCTAGCCCTGGATTTACCGATTTTTATGAGGCAAGCACTTTTGCCACTAGGCCATATTCCCAGCCCCGATTTACTGATTTTTAATAAAGTGTTATTACTTAAATTGTATTTCCTAGGATCTCATTGGTATTTATGAGTCTTCTTATATTTTAAAAGCATATTTTATCTTTATTATGATTTAGCTACCTTTTATTTATCTAGACTTTATGGTATACTCCTAAGACTATTTTGTTTCATGATTCTCTTTTGTGGCAAATTCATTTCATTTCTATAGTTGTTGAAGTGTGCAGGAGTGGAGGGCCGGGAAATGACAACAGTACCCACAAAAAGGGAGGAAGGAAATTAGATTTGAGAGGATAGTGTATGTCAGGCTTTATGCCTGATATTTCACAGACCTTGGCATTTAGTTAATATAACAGTATAATATAAGTTAATATAACAGTATCAAATAAATGCTGAGAGGGAGGTTGTATGCTGGGCTGAGAATCAAGAGATGTAGATTTCAGTCTTGATTTTCTTACTAGTAAGGTATATTAATGTGTAGGCTTCTGTTCCCTCATTTATAAAGAGGGGAAAGAGTGTTGGTTAGGTTAGGCTTCGGTCTGGAGTTAAGATTTTATGGCTGATCTTTTTTGATTGTTTAAATTTGAAATTCTGAGAGATCACTTACTTGATCATGAACTGAAATTACCAAAAAATATTTTTCTTCTTTCCCCCCAAAACTCGAGTGACTGTGGAAAAAAATTAAGACACTTGTGAGGTATAGCCTCAGATTTGCTTCTCTTTTAATAAGATTGGACAAAAGTCTTATTTTTATGCTAAAATATGGATCCTGTGAGAACATCCTGAGTGCCCGGCCTATCCTAACATGTAAACTATTTTTGAGACCAGAGAGGAAACTTCTTTTCAGTGTGTAAAAAAGACAAAAGGGAAGGTGGTCTGCCATCCTTAGCCCCATTTTCTCTCCGGTGCCTGGAGATAGTGAACGCTTTCAGCCTGTGAGAGCTGATTTCCCTGTTGCTGAGCAGGGTGGGGAGCTGGGGCCTTGACCCGGTGGGGTGGTGGGAAGGGAAGGGCGTTCCCATAATCGCACACTCCTGCTTCTCAGGCCTGCTTGGGAGTTGCTGGGGCTGAAGCCAGGATTTTACTGCCCTCTTCTCCCCACCCCTCTTCTTGTTGTTAAGCTCTGTACTCTACTGTTAGCCTGCACACAGTTCCACAGGGCCTCTGGTGCAGTTTGTTTTCAGAAGTGCAGCCTTTTGAGCTAGTGACATTCATGTTTACCATTGAACTCTTCTGTAAAAGTAGCTGCCGTACCGTACTGGCAAAAGTTACTGAACCCTTTTTTGACCCCTCAAGTTTCTGCTGTAAAGTGCTGATAGTGGTAGCAGTCAAGTTTTTCTAGGATGAAAATTGCACAAAGCCACTGGGGGAGGGCGGGGAGGAGTGCGTGTGCATGTGCGTGTGCATGTGCATGAGACTAAGGTTTGAACGTAGGGCCTCGAACTCACTTCCTGGCGTGGCTGGCTCTCTGTGAGATGAAGTCTCATGGACTTCTTATTTCTCATGGACTCTTCTATCCGGGTTGGCCTTGAACAATGATCCTCCAGATTCCAGCTTCTTGAGTAGTCAGGACTACAGACCTCTGAGGTCTCTGGCCAATTCTTGTTTTGTAATCTTGTTAAGGAGAGGTTTTACTGGAAGGACGCTACTTGTGTATCCTCAGAGCCATCGCCAGCGCCTGCCCGGCCTCCTTCTGTTGCTGTCTCCCCCTGATTCTCGCATTAGCCCCTGAGAGGTTTTTGTATTTTGTACTTTTGTACTTTCCTTTATTCACCGCAATGCCAGAGTGAACCTGGAAGTCCCTGTGTTAAAATACTCCAAAACAATTTCACATTCTAGGGAATGTGGCTTAGTGGGAGTGCTAGCCTTGAGCAAAAGCAGCGCAGTTACAGTGCCCAGGCCCCGAGTTCAAGCCCCAGGACTGGCAAAAAAACAAAACAACACAAAAAACACTTTCATAAACACTTAAACTACTAACTAGTAAGTATCTACTAGTTAGTAGTTTATCTCGCACCTTCTATGCTTTTTTTGGCTTCTGTGCTCTGCCAATGCTGGGCTTGTTAGGAAGGCTTGCCAAACCCTTTCCCGCGTTCTCTTCTCCTGAGTGGCTCTTGCCATGGCTTACTTGGTCACCTTTTTCTGGGAAGCTTTTTCTCTCCCCACCCTGTTTAAAATTATGCCTGCCCTGATTGCTAATCTCTTTTGCCTACTGTATGTATACTCATAGCATATATCATCATCCACTCTGTCTTTTTTTACCTGTTTTACTTTGTCTTTCATTTGCAATAAACTTGTACAAGTACAGAGCCTTATTTGCCACTTCAGTGCTGTCTCCAACCTATAATCGGCTCTCCAGAATACTTGTGGATTGAAGAACATTTCCCATCTAGTATCTTGTTGTGCTAGCACTGGCTAGAAGGAGGGACAGCATAAAATCAGCATGAGCCCTGGAGAACAGTTGTCACATTGAAAGCAAACCAATTTGGGGATGGAGCTCAGTGGCAAAGTGCTTGCCTAGCAAGTGCAACGTTCTGGATTCGATCCCCAGTACAAAAGAAAAAAAAGCACACCAGTTTGATGGCTCTGAGGTCACAGTGAGGAATAACTCAGTGCTGAGAAAAGATTTGTTCTTTACCCTTTGTGAAACACATGACTATTAACATTCAGAAATCAGCCTCCCATAATATACCTTGTTGTTTGGAGAAGTAGAAATTATGGCCATGTCGTAATACAAAAACATATATAGACTAATATTTACTGAGTTGTAGAATACATAATTTTCTCTTCAAAAGGAATGATGAATTTCTTCAGATTATGTGTGAGTTTTTATAAGAGCCTAAGCAGACTCACCCAGGTCAGAGTTCTGTAGAGCTGAATTCAGAGTGGGAAGCCCTGAAGGCCTCACCTCTCATTTTTGGGCAAGTCTGGGATTCTGAGTATATTCATCTTTACATTTTATAATGAATACTACTAATCTCTCAATCTCTCTCTCTCTCTCTCTCTCTCTCTCTCTCTCTCTCTCTCTGTCATGGGGCTTGAACTCTGGGCCCGGGCACCACTGTCCCTGAACTCTTCAGCTCAAAGCCAGCGCTCCGTCACTTGAACCACAGCGCCACTTCTGGTTTTCTGGTAGTTAATTGGAGATAAGAGTCTCATGGACTTCCCTGACTGGGCTGGCTTTGAACTGAGCTTGGAGCCTCAGATCTCAGCCTCCTGAGTAGCTAGGATTACATGTGTGAGCCACTGGCACCCGGCTGTTAATCTGCTCTTTTATAGTCATACTTAGTATGTTTGATTTTTCTTTTTTCATATATATTTTTATATTATACATAATATATTGTTATTTATATATTTACTTTGTATATTTTGTTATTAGGGTTTGGGCGGTTTTGTTTTTTCTTGGACTCAGGGCCTGAGCACTGTCCCAGGCTTCTTTTTGCTCAAAGCTAGCACTCTACCATTTGAGCCACAGCGCCATCTCTGGCTTTTTCTGTATATGTGGTGCTGAGAAATTGAACTCAAGGCTTCATGTATGCCAGGCAAGCACTCCATCACTAGGCCATATTCCTAGACCCCTCCATGAGCTTTTTTGACTCAAGGGTAGCACTCTACCATTGATACACAGCTCCAATTCTGGCTTTTAGGTGGTTAATTGGCCATAAGAGTCTCCTGGACTTCCCTGCACCACCTAGTTTTGAACTGCGGTCATCAGATCTCAGCTTCCTGAGTAGCTAGGATTACAAGCATGAGCCACCAGTACCTGGCTAAGTACTTTCTACAATATCAAAGCGAACAGGTGGGAGGGAGGGGGTGTAGGGGGAGGATTAGTAATTATGTGTTTACTGTAAACACAAATAACTTTATGAACATTTAAAACTTTCAGGTTTCAGTTTTTAAAGTTGGTGACCAAGCTTAGACAAGGCTTTGTAAACGAGATTAGTAAATTTCCATCTAGTCTTCATGTTGATAGGGATGTCTCTATCCTGGTCACGGTTGCTGATAAAGAGTGCTGACACTGAACTCATGTAATGAGGTGAAATTTTATTCCATGTCACTCTGCTGTAACAATGGCAGTCTGTCTTGTTTCATGAGGCGTCTTATCATGGTTCTGTCATTAGTGCCCAGTTGAGACTCTGTTGGAGTATTTTCCTTTGTAAATGGCATAGATAAACTCCAGGCACTGGCACTTTTGTTTTTCTCATTTTCCTTTTGCTTAGTTTTCTAAAGAAAAGAGATGTTCTGAGAATAGTAACTCAGTATACTTACAAGCAAATTCAAAACAGTTTCATGGCTTCTCAGAAACCAGCTCACATCTGAAAGAAAATGGACAGGTTGACATAAGGTAGTTTGGATTTTTCCTTTGGAAATTGTATTTTGATTTTAGTGTACTTATACAAATGATTATATAAAAGTGTTCTTCAGAGACATTATTTTGCTAATCACCTTTGTTTTAAGCCCTGTTTGACTTTTTTTTTTTTTTTTTTGCCAGTCCTGGGCCTTGGACTCAGGGCCTGAGCACTGTCCCTGGCTTCTTCCCGCTCAAGGCTAGCACTCTGCCACTTGAGCCACAGCGCCGCTTCTGGCCGTTTTCTGTATACGTGGTGCTGGGGAATCGAACCTAGGGCCTCGTGTATCCGAGGCAGGCACTCTTGCCGCTAGGCTATATCCCCAGCCCCAGCCTGTTTGACTTTTGGTGAAAGGATTAGTAGTGAATTTTTTTATGTTTATAGACAAGAGAAAATAAGTTTTGTGCAGCTGTAAATGTTTATTACCAGAGAAAAGGAAATAGATGTAAAGAAATACACAAGTTATGGTCATTATTTGAGAGTCTTATTACATGGCCCAGGCTAGCCTCAAACTCAAAATTCTCTTACCTCAGCCTTCTGTGTGTTGAGGTTGCAGGAATATTCTTTTTTTTTTTTTTTGCCAGTTCAGGGACTGAGCACTGTCCCTGAGCTTCTTTTTGCTCAAGGCTAGCACTCTACCACTTGAGCCACAGTGCCACTTCTGGATTTTTCTGTGTATGTGGTGCTGAGGAATTGAACCCAGGGCTTCATGCATGCTAGGCAAGCACTCTACTAAGCCACATTCCCAGCCCCAAACATTTCCTCTTTATTTCATTTCTGGGCATTTCCTCCCCTGCAGATAGCAAATACTGTTTCTGTTTTTTTCTTTCTATTTTTTTGGGGGAGCGGGGAGGTCAGTCATAGGGCTTGAGCTCTGGGCCTGTGCACTGTTTCTGAGCTTTTCAGCTTCAGCTCAAGGCTACTAGCACTCTACCACTTGAGCCACAGTGCCACTTCTTGTTTTTCTGGTGGTTGATTGGAGATGGGAGTCTAATGTACTTTCCTACCCGGGCTGGCTTTGAACCGCTATCATCAGATCTCAGCCTCCTGAATAGCTAGGATTACAGGTGTTAGCCACCCAGTGCCAGGCTGCCTTTTTTCGCATCTCTAAAATAAAAGGCAGAACCTATCTCATAAACCTTGAATGAGAATTGGGACTATGTAGAATGTGTATCACAGAGCCTGATAACATGCATCAAAATCTTGACTGCTTTTTCTAGTTTAGTGAAATGTCATTTAATTTTATGTAAGTCCTGTTGGATATCATGAGACCTTCATAGTATTTTTCAGGCTCTTTGGACTAACACTAAGAAATGCCTTTCACAAGGCAAACATTTTTACACATATACTCCTCTATATATAGTAAAAATGTTTACATACACTCTTACTAAGTGCACCATACTGCTTATTTCTGTATTCCCACATTTGTTTGTTCATTCTGTTCTGTCCCATGTGGTATATCTTTCCCTACATCTGGAGAACTTCCCTAGCCCGTGTGAATAGCAGGTTATAAAGTGTAGCACACTGATTTCAAGTTAATTGACTAGTTTTTAGAGAAGTTTAATGATAGTTTTCCTCATCCCCCCGCCCCTGGTTTCCCTATTGTTCATGTATTACATGAGTGCACAGTGTTGATGGACCAGTATTGACACATTTCTGTTAAAGTCATTAGTTTTTGCTAGGCTTGACTCAGTATTGTGCAGGCCTGTGGAAATTACATGTGTCCATTGTTTTCGTATCTGCGGAGAGTAACAGCACTGCCTGTCCTGGAGGCCAGTGATCCTTTTACTGTCTCAGTTGTTTTGCTTTTACGTTATCTCATATAGAGTATGTAGCCTTTTTTGATTGGTTACTTTCACTTAGCAACATGAATTTTATGGGTCTTCTGTGTCATTTTGTGGCTTGATGGCTTATTTCTCTTCATGGCTGAATAATATTCCAGGTCTTATGTATATGTTGATCCATTCATCTACCGAAGGATATATTGATTGCTTCCAATTCTGGCAGTTATGAGTAAGGGCTACTGTAAACATTTGTATGTATGTTTTTATGTGGAATTAATTAAATTGTCAAGTTTTTGAGTAAATTCCAAGGAGCACTGTTGATAGGAATTTTTCTGCTGTTGCTTGTGGTGGGCACTGTCCACCCAGCTCAGCTCGCTGGCTGAAGTTGGATAGGGTTGAGCCCTGCAGCTGTAGCATCTCTGCAGCAGTCAGCCAGAGTCACAGCTCCACCTTCAGCTTATGGTTCTGTGGCCTTCTCTGCCACTGTGCCTTCTGGAGTTCTTGTATTGGGAATTTGACAAACGAAGTCTAGGAAAATGGAGGGTTAACGTGAAGAACTTTTATTCCGGGTAGATCAGAAGAAAAGTATCTCAGTTGAAGGCCTCTGCTGTTCTGTCTGTGCATAGTGTGTTCTCTCTGTCTATCTTGGTGGCTCTGAATCTAAGGGCTCTTATACCTTGGGCTGTACTCTGATTGGTTGCCCTTATTATAATAGGTGTTCTGGGAGGTGCCATTTATTGATCACATCTCACAACATTCAAATTGGTTGTTAATTCCTGATCAGGTCCCTGTACCAGTTCTTCCCTAGCTCATGGGAAGATCAAAACTCAAAAGGGCTAGGGAGGGGTGAATAGAAGATGCTTTGTAACAATGTCTCTCTTGCTTCTGGTTTCAGCTTTCTAGGCCCTTGTCATAAGTATAGCTGGTACAGATCTTCTCCCCTTCTGTAGGCTATCTCCTTAGCTTAGTAACTGTCCTTTGTAGTCCAGAATTTTTTTTAACTTGATGCAGACCCATTTGTCCATTCTCTCTCCAATTTGCTGGACCCCTGGAACTCTAGTCCGTTCCTGCCTGCACCAGTAAATTCTAATGTTTCTTGTATTCCTTCCTGTAGTAGTTTGGAGGTTTCAGTTCTTACGATGAACTCTTTGATCCACTTTGCATTGATATTAGTGTAAGGATCCAGGGATAGAGGTCCAGGTTCAGCTTCCTACATATGGATGTTTTACCAACACCATTTATCAAAGAGGCTTTTTTTCGGAAATATTTTTTCCTCTTTTGTTAAATATGAGATGGCTGTATGTCTTTGTGATTGTATTCCTCTCTCCCCTCTTCCCCTGCCCCGATCTACTAGTCTATTCCATTGGTCTTCAGAATTATTTTTGTGCCAGTACCAAGCTGTTTTTGTTACTCTAACTCTGTAGGAAAGTTTGAAGTCTGGAACTTTGATATCTCCAGTGGGCTGTTGGTTTGTTTGTTTCTCTTTCTGTTGCCCAATTTGCTTTTGGCTATTTGGGAACTTTTATGGTTCCATATGAATTTTTTGATTCTTTTCTCTATCTCAGTAAAGAGTGACATTGGGAGTTTAACAGGTATTACATTGAACTTATAGATCTTCTAATCAAATTTTAAGAAATTATTTGACATTTAGAATACAAGTCCTTTGTCAACTATGTACTTTTGAAATATTTTCTCCTAATCTGAGGTTTGTCTTTTATTTATTCCTTCTACCTCATGCCAGTTTTAGGGCTTGAAATCAACCCTTACTTGGCTTTATCACTTGACTGGCATTCTACCACTTCCAGTCCCAGATTTCTGCTAGTGAATAGGAGATGAAAGTCTCAAGGACTTTTCTGCCCTGGCTGTCTTTGAATGTTGAACCTACTCAGCCTCCTGACCATCAGGATTACAGGCCTGAGTCACCAGTGCCCTGCAGTCTTTTTAATCTTTCTCTTAATGCCGCCTTATTATTCTGCCCATTAAAAAATGCACTGGTCCTGATACACTGATGGTTGGTAATAGTTTGTGGTTTGATCACACAGAACAGGGTGGGTCCTGTTTCTGTACCATTCATGTGGATGGTGTCAGTAAACGGAGTGTCATTTCAGGCAGTTTGACAACATCAATGAGCAGATGTGTCAGAATCCATATTACCTGTTTTATACTCTCAAAGTCTTTGAATATCAGCTGTATTTCCTCTACAATTCTGTAGTCATCATGAAGTAGGCATTATGGGAAGCCTCATGATCTTGGTGTTCTAACACAGTTTTAGATGATTCCCTCAAAGCAAGTATGTTTTTAATACCAAAAGGATCAAGTGAATGAGGTGACAGAAGGATAAATGTCAGTGTTATAGCCCTGGGAATTATAATCAGATCTTACCAGTTAATTTCTATCAATGGTGAGAGGAAATTTTCATATGCTGGAATAATATATTCTTTTTTTTTTTTTTTGCCAGTTCTGGGTTTCGGTCTGGGCAATGTCCCTGAGCCTCTTTGTGCTCAAGACTAGCACTCTACCACTTGAGCCACAGCACCACTTCCAGCTTTTTTTGAGTAGTATATGGGAGATAAGAGCCTCACAGACTTTCCTGCCCTGACTGGCTTCAAACAGTGATCCTCAGATCTCAACCTCCTGAGTAGTTTAGGATTATATACGTGAGCCACCAGTTCCCGTTTGGAATATAATATTTATGTTAAATTGTAAATGCAAATAAAACAGTGACTTCAACTAAGAAAAATTGATACGATTATTGAGAGTTAATTTGATGGTATTTAATTTAGACTAGATGCTACCTAAATATTTACAGATACCTTATCAAGAGGGTTAAATATGTACCTCTGCAGGCTTACACTCCTATCTCTCTCTTTCTCTCTCTCTCTCTCTCTCTTTTTTTTTTTTTTTTTTTTTTTTGCTGATCCTGGGGCTTGAACTCAGGGCCTGAGCACCAGGGACAGTGCTCAGGCCCTGACTGAGTTCAAGCCCCAGGACTAGCAAAAAACAAAGTAATATACCTCCCAATCATAGATACTGAGTTTACTATGCTTTTACTAAATTATGCTTCTTCCTTAATTACTTCTCTTCACCCCCATTGGCTTTAGGAGGTGGGGTGGAATACTCCCCTGTTACCATGCAGCGCCACCTTGTGGGAGAAAGGAAGGCTTTGGCAAAGGCTATCTATTGAATTCCCTTTTTTTGGAAGGAGTTGTGAGGGGGGTCCAAGACCAGGATTTGAATTTGGTACTTCATACTTTTACCCATTGGCTAGTGCTCTACCACCTGAGCCACGTCTCTGATCCCTCTGTTGTATTTCTTGATGTGAAATCTGCCAAGTATCAGTACTTGTTTTGTTAGTCTGTCTTTCACACTCACATTCCATAACTAATTTTCAGGGTTTTTTTCTTCTCTCTGATGTGGACTCATTGATTAAGAATAAAATAGAGACCTTGAAGATAAGCATCTACCCCTCAAGATACACACACACACACACACACACACACACACACACACACAGAGTACTGTAGAAAGGCATATGTCATGGAGTTTACTGGTACATACTGCATGCCAGGCTCCAGACTAGTGGTGTAGCAGGAGAGAGACTAGCCTAGAATTCCTGCTCTCAAGGAGGGGAAATAAAGTCAGGCAGTAGTGAATGTGATGGGTAAGAGGAAAGAGAATGATAAAGGGGCCATTTTTGAGGCAAACACTCTTGCCACTGAGACCAAATTCCCAGCCCAAGGGGCCATTTTTTTTTATGGGTTATTAGGGAGAACTTTTCTGATAAGGAGCTGAAAGAAGAGGGTTACACAGCCGTGTAAGTAGTTGAGCAGAGCTGTCTGCGGGACAGCAAGTGCAAGGTCAGTATAATTGGTCATACCAGAGCAGTGTGATTGTTTGCATTGCAGGTCACTCAGGGCTTTGGAGGCAGCACTTAGGATTTGGGGATTTATTCTAAGACCTGAGGAAGTGACAAGCGGATTTTTAATTTAGTGGTATATTTGAAGCATATATCAAATGGAAACAGATCAATTGGATTGCTCTTTCAATACTCCTCCTGCCCCAAATCTGGGATTTTGTTGTTGTTGTTTTGTCAGTCCTGGGGCTTGAACTCAGGGCTGAGCACTGTCCCTGACTTCTTTTAGCTCAAGGCTAGCTCTCTAGCTCTTGAGCCACAATGCCACTTCTGGCTTTTTCTATGTATGTGGTGCTGAGGAATCGAACCCAGGGCTTCACGTATATGAGGCGAGCACTTTACCACTAGGTCACATTCCCAGCCCTTAGTGAGGTTTTTTTGTTTTGTCAGTCATGGGGCTTGAACTCAGATGGTGTCCCTGAGCTCTTTTGCTCAAGGCTAGTGCTCTACCACTTTGAGCCACAGAGCCACTTCCAGTTTTCTGGTGGTTAAATTAGAGGTAAGATTCTTACAAACTTTCCTGCCCGGCTGGCTTTGAACTGCAATCCTCAGATCTCAGCTTCCTGAGTAGCTAGGATTACAGACATAAGCCACTAGCACCCAGCGTACTTACTGAGTTTTAAGAAATTATTTTACAATCAGGTGCTGGCAGCTCACATCTATAATCCTGTCTACTCAGGAGGCTGAGGTCTGAGGATTGAAAAGAAAAAATAAATAAATAATTGGGGCTGGAAATATGGCCTAGTGGTAAAGTGCTTGCCTTGTATACATGGAGCCCTGGGTTTGATTCCTCAGCACCACATATATAGAAAAGGCCAGAAGTGGTGCTTTCACTCAAGTGGCAGAGTGCTAGCCTTGAGCAAAAAGAAGCCAGGGACAGTGCTCAGGCCCTGAGTTCAAGCCCCAGGACTGGCAAAAAAAAAAAAAAGAAAGAAATTCTTTTACATTAGGGTACAGGTCCTTTATCTGCTGTGTACTTGGGAAATATTTTCTCGCTGGCTGTGGTGGCACACGCCGGTAATCAATGAAGAGGATAAGACAGGAGGATCACGAGTTTGAGACCAGCCTGGTCTACACCTTAATAAATTTTTTAAAAGAAAGAAATATTTTCTCCCACTAAGAACTAGAGGTAGGTTGCTTGTCCTAAGGAGTGTCCTTCCTGTTACCTAGGAGCTCCTGCTGAGAAATTGAGACCCGGAGCTGGAGAAGGGAGCAGATTCTCCAGCCAGATGCAGCAAAATAAGTGGCCCAATTAGGGAGAGAGTTTGGATTTCTCCTTGGGTTGTTTATACTACATTATTTCTTATTTCCTTTTCTGGAAGTCTTTTAGAGATCCCACTTTAAACAAAATAGCTTTGCTAAGTCAAAGTAAGGTGGAAGTGTAGATCTTATATTCCTGGTACTCAAGAAGCTGAGTTATTAGGATCACAGGTTAAAGACCAGACTGTGGCACACAGTGAGACCCTATCATCTAAAAAAAAAGTCAAAACAACAACAGAAAGGCAAATTAAAAGAAGTTTTCCTGAGGAATGATTTGTAAACGATTTAGTACATTTACTAGTTGTATATATATACTAGTTGGTATAATCATCACCACAATCTAATAATAATATTAGAACATTTCTGTCATCCCAAGAAGAAATGACATGCCAATTCTCAGTCAGTCTGTAGTCCCAATAGTCCCAGCCTCCAGTATCAGGCAACCATCCACTGACTTGAGATAAATAAAATATAGTACATTGTGCAATGGAGGGCTGTTCATGGATGAATCTGAGCATACGCTAAGTCAAAGGGGCCAGATGCAAACAAAGATCACTGCTTATATGAATTGTCCTAGAACAGTCCAGTCAATTGAGATGGAAAGAGGGCAGCCTGTCCTCACGTTCTGGATTGTGACAGGCTCATACTAAGTCTTTGTTTTCCTAACTAAAGGTAGCCAAATCTTATTTTTATGTAGTTGTTTTTGTTTTCCAGAGCTGCACTCGCCAGGCAGGCGCTTTTCCACTGAGCCAGATCCCCAGCCCCCAAATCTTATTTTTAACATTCTAGTTTTTTTAGAGAGGATAAAGATCATCTTTTTCCCTTTGTTTTCTTCAGTTCCCTAATCCTGTTGGGTTTCTCCTGTGTTTTGTATGCTTTATTAAAGGAAAGGTAACATTACCCATTAAAATGTAACATGCCATCAGTTATGAGACCTGCTAATTTCAAAGATGTTAACATACACATAAAGAGGACTTGGGTATTTTTTTATTTTTGGCTGGTCCTGGGGCTTGAGTGCAGGGCCTGGGCTCTGACCCTGAGTTTCTTTTGCTCAAGGTCGGCACTCTACCACTTAGGCTACAGCGCCTTCTGTTTTGTTCTCTTTATATGGTACTGAGGAATTGAACCCAGGGCTTCATGCATGCGAGGCAAACACTCTTCCACTAATCCACATTCCCAGCTTCTTTGTTAATTCTTTTTAAGCTAAAGTGACCTTGCTAGAATGTTTTGAGGGCACTTGCCTTTTCAGCCTTGATGTTTGCTGATATTTTAGGAAAATGTGTATCATTCATGTCAACTAAAGCTAATGTATCTTCAAAAACATTTTGTATGTTGAGTGCTGGTGGTGGCTTGAACTACAAGGCCTCACACTCCCAGGTTGTTGTTGTTTTTTAAACCATTTGAGCCATGTCTCTACTAATGTATTTTTGCTGGTTAACTGGAATAAAAGTCTCTTGGAGAGGCTGGGAATGTGGCTCAATGGTTTGCCTAGCATCCATGAAGCCCTGGGTTTGATTCCTCAGCACCACATAATCAGAAGAAGCTGGAAGTGTCACTGTGGCTCAAGAGGTAGAGTGCTTGGGGCTGGGGATATAGCCTAGTGGCAAGAGTGCCTGCCTCGGATACATGAGGCCCTAGGTTCGATTCCCCAGCACCACATATACAGAAAACGGCCAGAAGCGGCGCTGTGGCTCAAGTGGCAGAGTGCTAGCCTTGAGCGGGAAGAAGCCAGGAACAGTGCTCAGGCCCTGAGTCCAAGGCCCAGGACTGGCCAAAAAAAAAGAGGTAGAGTGCTGGGACTGGGGATATGGCCTAGTGGCAAGAGTTGCTTGCCTTGTATACATGAGGTCCTGGGTTCAATTCCCTAGCACCACATATACAGAAAACAGCCAGAAGTGGTGCTGTGGCTCAAGTGGCAGAGTACTAGCCTTGAGCAAAAAGAAGCCAGGGACAGTGCTCAGGCCCTGAGTTCAAGCCCCAGGACTAGCCAAAAAAAAAAAAAAAAAAAGAGGTAGAGTGTTGGCCTTGAGCAAAAAGAAGCCAGGAACAGTGCCCAGGCCCTGAGTTCAAGCCCCAGGACTAGCCAAAAAAAAAAAAAAAAAAAGAGTGCTGGCCTTGAGCAAAAAGAAGCCAGGGACAGTGCCCAGGCCCTGAGTTCAAGCCCCAGGACTGGCAAAAAAAATTGAAGTAATATTTTAGTGACTTTGGGATAAGAAATTTGGGAATTCTTACCTTTCAAAAATAAACATTCAGGGGTTGGGGATGTAGCCTAGTGGCAAGAGTGCCTGCCTCGGATACACGAGGCCCTAGGTTCGATTCCCCAGCACCACATATACAGAAAACGGCCAGAAGCGGCGCTGTGGCTCAAGTGGCAGAGTGCTAGCCTTGAGCGGGAAGAAGCCAGGGACAGTGCTCAGGCCCTGAGTCCAAGGCCCAGGACTGGCCAAAAAAAAAAAAATAAAAAAAAAAAATAAACATTCAGACTTAAAACCCTGCTGTTCTGCCTCTTTTCTCCCTCTTATTATATTGGATGCATTAGTGAGCTGAAAAGTCTTGATAATTCAAAAAGGTATCGAAATAACATCAGTCCATCCTTTATTCTGAAATAAACATGTCTGAAAGAAATTTGTTTGAAAGGATACCACTTTTCAGAGTAAGTGAGCACAGTCCTGGTATTGCTTTATGCAATCCGTGTGCATGAATCTGTCTTCCAGGGGCTAATGACTGTAATCATGTGACCAGCTCATGGTACTTAAGAGCCCTAGCTGCCAGGAAAGTAAGAGATAAAGAGATAGAAATGGTCTAAAGAAAACCAACCCTGGTCCAAATTTGTAATCCCAGACATCATCAGGATATAGAGACACACAGAGAGAGAGAGAGAAAGCTTAAGGCCAGCCTATGCTGTTTAGGGAGACCCTGTCTCCAAAAATCACAAAAGAAAACAGGAAGGAAGGAAAAAGAAAAGACCCTGAACCTGAGGTCAGTTACACTGTCTTGGTTATTGGTGAACTATAGTAGCTGGACATAATTCTGTTCTTACAGAGCATGGCTTGGAACAGTATATTAGTAATCCTTAAAAACCACAGGCTAGGGGCTGGGGTATGGCCTAGTGGCAAGAGAGCTTGCCTCGTATACATGAGGCCCTGGGTTTGATTCCCCAGCACCACATATACAGAAAATGGTCAGAAGTGGCTCAAGTGGCAGAGTGCTAGCCTTGAGCAAAAGGAAGCCAGGGACAGTGCTCAGGCCCTGAGTCCAAGGCCCAGGACTGGCCAAAAAAAAAAAAAAAAAAAAAAAAAACCACAGGCTATGAAATCTCACTGGAAAATGTTTACCATTACAACTGTAAAATTAATATGTGTAAGAAAAAATGCCAATTTCTGTATGCTTTCACAATTTTTTTTTTTTTTTTTTTGGCCAGTCCTGGGCCTTGGACTCAGGGCCTGAGCACCGTCCCTGGCTTCTTTTTGCTCAAGGCTAGCACTCTGCCACCTGAGCCACAGCGCCCCTTCTGGCCGTTTTCCATATATGTGGTGCTGGGGAATCGAACCAAGAGCTTCATGTGTAGGAGGCGAGCACTCTTGCCACTAGGCCATATTCCCAGTGCTTTCACAATTTTTGTTAGCATACATTTTCAAGGGAAGACTTCATTGTGACATTGCATGGCTTTATATAATGTATTCCACTCAGTTCCCCCCATAGCTCTCCCGTACCACGCTCCCTGCTTCCTAGGACAATCATTTCAGCAGACTTCACTCTTCTATTTTCATACATGCTCTCGCCCTAGTTAGCCTAACTCCTCCTTAGTAACCCCTTTCTATTTATCTTATTTTTTTGGTCAGTCATGGGGCTTGAACTCAGGGCCAGGGCACTGTCCCTGAGGTCTTTTTTGTTGTTGTTTTTCTTTTGCTCAAGGCTACCACTTTGAGCCACAGCGCCATTTCCACTTTTCTGCTTGTTAATTGAAGATAGGAGTTTCACCGGCTTTCCTGCCAGGGCTGGCTTTGAACTGTGATCCTCAGATCTCAGCTTCCTGAGTAACTCAGATTGCAGGCGTGAGCCACTGGTGCCTGGCTCCTTTCCTTTTTTCAAGATAGTTCTCCGTGAGTTGTGTGGCTGGTAGCTCATACCCGTAATCCTAGATGCATACTCGGGAGGCTGAGGTCAGAGGATTATGGTTTGAAGCTAGCCAGGCAGAAATGTTCCAGACACTCTATTTCCGATTAACCAGCCAAATGCTGAATTATAGGCATGGTTCAAATGTTAGAGCATAGAGCACCAGCCATGAAAAAGCAACCCGAGTCAGAGTTTGAAGCACTGAGCTCAAGCCTTGAAACTGGAAGGTGAAAGTGGGGTGAGGCGTATATTCCTCTTTACTTCCCACAGTGTAGTAATCATTTGGGAAAGCCAACAAGGTCAGAGGGAGAGAACTGTTCCTTTTTAGTATATGTTTCTTCTTAGTGAGGTAGTGTGAAGCTTAAAGCAAAAAACAAAAAAAAAACAAAAAACAAAACAAAGTGCTGTGAATCCTGTTGTTTGCTAATACAATGATTATTTCTGAATTCCTGGATGCTGCTTCCTGGTTTTCTAGGAGAGTGGGGTACGGTGGGAGAATTGTTTATGAAAGAGGGATGTTTGTTTATTGAACAGACTAGATGTACTGTGCTTTGATAATACGCATTTTTCCAGTTTTAGGGCATTGTGTCCTCTGTAGAGCCAAACAGATTTTAGTGAGTCTATCACATGCCAGGTACTGACCAGGCAATAGGAAATTAAAAATAAGAGTGAATGGGAATTTAGGACAAACAGGAGGGATTGGGGTTCAGAGAACTGCCCCAGAGCTGAGGTGTGAGGTTCAGTGTGAAGAGACTTGGGCCTTGAAGGCTGGAGTCTGTGCTTGGGCCGGTTCGTGGTATGTTTTCCATGTTTTCATGGAAATCCCACCCCCATGAGATTCTCATGAACACCACCGCATTACACTCAAGAAGAGACTCTTTGCCTGCTTACATTTGCCAGAGATGATATTGGGGAAAGACTGATTTTATGAGTGGGGTGTTCTGAGGGTTACAAGCCAGGGGGTGACTCCACTTGTGTCCTTCTGGAAACATGACCTGGCAGTGGAGAAGAATGGACTGGCAGGAGGGGAGACAGAAGGATGAAGGAGAAGGAAACCAGATCCATTTAAACATTGTTACAAAGATATTAACTTGAAAATGAAGGCCATGAGGACATTCTAAGAAAAAAAAAGAAGTTGTACTGGTTGACAGCTGAGATTTTAAAGAGAGAGGAGAGTTTTTGGAGAGGTTGTTTCTGATACTTTCTGAATGCTTTGTAATACTTCCTGATTAAAGAAAACCCTTAATTTAAATTGTGCTTTATTAAGGCATAGTTAAAAAATAACTTTTGGTATGATGTCTTAGGATCTTAGGTCAAAGTGGTGGAGCCCCAGGAGGGCTCCATGCAGATGCCCTCCACCTGTTTCGTAGTCTGGGTCCAGTACCTGCATTACCTAGGTGACTGGCACACCTGGAGGCTGTTACTTCCCCTTCTCTGAGGTCACATCCAATCCACCTGGCCAGACCTCCTACCTTTTCCTATATAATCCAGCTCAACACAGTCCCAGCTCTTTCCTTTTCTCCCTTACTCTCTCTTGCTCCTCTCTTGCTCTTTTTCTCTCTTTCCCTTCTTCCTTCCCCTCTGTCTCCCCATACCTCCATCTTGTGTGTACAGGCCAGCAGTTTGCTTCCCCCCAACAAACTCCTTTCTGCCTAAACCTTGTGGTAGGTTTCCTTCCTGGCGAACCTTACAGGGATTTTTTTTTTTTTAGGTTTTTTTTGTTGTTGTTGTTGTTGTTTGGTCATAGGGCTTGAGCTCAGGGCCTGGGCACTGTTCCTGAGCTACTTTGTTCAGGGCTAGCACTCTACCACTTTGAGCCACAGTACCGTTTCCAGTTTTCTGGTAGTTAATTGGAGTTAAAAGTCTCAGGGACTTTCCTCCCTGGTCTGGCTTTGAACCATGACCCCCAAATCTCAGCCTCCTGAGTAGCTAGGATTATAGGTATGAGCCACCAGCACTGGCTGAGGTTTATTTATTTTTCTTTGCTAGTCTTGGGGCTTGAACTCAGGGCCTGAACACTGTCCCTGGCTTCTTTTTGCTCAAGGCTAGCACTCTGCCAACTTGAGCCACAGCACCACTTCTGGCTTTTTCTGTGTATGTGGTGCTGAGGAATCGAACCCAGGGCTTCATGCATGCTAGGCAAGCACTCTACCACTAAACCACATTCCCAGCCCTGGGAATGTTTTATTATGACTAGCCAGTTGTGTGGTTTGTTTTTTTTTGGCCAGTCCTGGGGCTTGGACTCAGGGCCTGAGCACTGTCCCTGGCTTCTTTTTTGCTCAAGGCTAGCACTCTGCCACTTGAGCCACAGCGCCACTTCTGGCCATTTTCTGTATATGTGGTGCTGGGGAATCGAACCCAGGGCCTCATGTATATGAGGCAGGCATTCTTGCCACTAGGCCATATCCCCAGCCCCTAGCCAGTTGTTTTAAATATTTTCACTGGCTTATCTTTTTTTTTTTTCTTTTTTGGCAGAACTGGGGATTGAACTCAGGACCTGACCAACTTCTTACTGTTATTTTTGTTTTAATTCGATTTAATTAGCTGGGTGCTGGTTGCTCACACCTCTAATCTTAGCTACTCAGGAAGTTAAGTTCTAAGGATTACAATTTAATGCCATCCCTGGGAAGGAAGAGCCTTGAGACTCATCTCCAGTTAACCACCAAAACGCCAGAAGGGGTGCTGTGGCTCTGGTAGTAGAGCACTAGCCTCAAGCATAAAAGCCCAGGGTCACCATGTAGGCCCTAAGTTCCAGCCCCAGACCAGCACTCGCACATTACAGTTTATGTACTTAAATATACCAATGTATTTTGTGATGCTGTTTTTTAGAGGTTTGTTTTTATGGTACTGGGTTTTGAAATCTGGGCTAGGCAAGTGCCATTCTATTAAACCACATCTATCCCTTTTTTGTGCTGGTTATTTTGAGATAGGGTCTCATTCTCCGCCAGGGTCTTTGTCTCGACTGTCAGCTGCCTGTTTTAAGGTTTCTCGCATCTGGGCTGACAGGTATGCACCCTTGTGTCCAGCTTTCCTCTGCTGATTGAGATGAAACCTTGGGGACTTTCTTGTTTATATTAACCCTAGATCCTCAGTCTTCACAATCTCGTCCTCATATTGCTTAGGATGACAGGCATGTGACCATGCCCAGCAACTGGTTAAGAAGGGATCTGTTAAGTTTTCTTCCTGGGCTGGCTTTGAACTGTGATCTCCTGTTCTCAAACTGAAACTATAATGTTCCATTCTCAGCCCAAGTACCTGGGATTTACAAGTGTGAGCCACTGGAAGCTGGTGTAATGGTTTTTGAGTTATAACGGACTTCTGTGTTCCAATGTTAAAGAAAGGACTTTCATAGGTTTTCTATCATTTTTATGGTTTTGTGATTTATATCCAGTTCTATTAGGAATTCTGGTGGTATATAATGTATGGTATGAATCCAGATGAATGTTTTAGGTGCTCAAACATCATTCACTATGTAGTCTTTTCCCTGCTTGACTTTGAAGTGGGGACTTTGACTTTGTTCATCATTTGTTATTGTTTCAAGGAATTGTACCTGAGTTGGGGATATCAGTATTTACCCACTAGTGAGATGTGTTTTTCAGGCTGTATAACACTTGGCCATGGTAGTTTTTTTTTTTGTAAAATTACTTTTAGAATTTTTATGACTTGACTTTATTTTTCACATATCCTAAGGAATCTAATATTGTAGACATTTGGGGAGGGTGATGGTAGAGGGAACATGTTAAATTTATAAAGTAATCTCTTTATGCTAAGGGATCTAAACTGCCACTTTAATCTTTTCTTTCACAGATGATATTAACCGTGTTCTTGAGCAACAATGAGCAAATTTTAACAGAAGTTCCTATAACACCAGAAACAACCTGTCGAGATGTGGTAGAGTTTTGTAAGGAACCGGGAGAAGGCAGTTGTCATTTAGCTGAAGTATGGAGGGGAAATGGTATGTATTAAGTTCTGTAAAGATGAATAAGTACATATAATTCAACATTTGTCAAATGAAAATAATGCTTTCTGGTTCTTAATTTCTTTTGGTAGTGAGGAATTGAGTAATTAAAATGAAGATTTGTATTACACAGTTTTACAAAGTAGCATTTGTAAAATGAAACGTGGTTTGGCTCAAATGAAAGCCATTTAAGATAAGCAGGAAAAGCAGATTCGATTCTTTTTTGTGTGTGTAGATACCAGTCCTGGGGCTTGAACTCAGGGCCTGGATGCCATCCCTGAGCTTTTGTGCTTAAGGTTATCGCTCTACCACGTGAGCCACAGCTTCACTTCTGGCTTTTTGGTAGTTAATTGGAGATTAAAGTCTTGTGGGTTTTACTTTTTTGGGATAGCTTCAAACTGCGATCCTCAGAACTGAGCCTCCTGAGTAGCTAGGATCACAGGCGTGAGCCACCAGTGCCCGGCTCTAACCCAATTCTTGGCACAACTTAATATATGAAAACTCTGAGTCTGAGCCCTTACTGTGTTTCACCTAACTTGTGTTGAGTTGATCAGCAATTTTTAGAAATTTTTACTGCTTTAGATTTTTTTGTTTTTCCAATGCTGAGGTTAGAACCCACCCATGGTTAGGGCCTCATCCATGCTAGATACTCACCCTTACCACTGAGCTGCACACCAGCCCCTGTTCAGCAACTCTATTTTTCCCTTCTGATAACATCATGAAGGCAAAAATGTCATGTTCCCCCTCATGCAAAATCCCATAAAATAGCAAATCTTCCATTAAAAATATTATCTGAGGGCTTGGAATGTGGCATAGTGGTAGAGTGCTTGCCTAGCATGCATGAGGCCCTGGGTTCCATTCCTCAGTACCACATACACAGAAAATGCCAAATGTGGCACTGTGGCTCAAGTGGTAGAGAGCTAGCCATGAGCATAAGAAGCTCAGGGACAGCGCCTATGCCCTGAGTTCAAGCCCCACTTACACTTCTCAGTATTATATAGCCCCCAAACTGGCTATATATATATTTTACACTTCTTATTATTATATATAATGTATTATAATATTTGTGCTGTACTATTTTATCATATATTATACATGAGTATATATATTATACAGTATATTATATATATATAATACTGAGAAGTATAAAATCTTGGCTCTTTATATAATAAAGAATTTTGTCAGGCTGCAAGGGGAGAGGACATTATTGGAGGTAAGATGATTACCAGGTACAGTAAATTATTTTTAAAAAATACTTTGTACTCTAAAGAATGGGTTGAATTTAGATAGGATAGGGTTTTCTTTCTTTCTTTTTTTTTTTTTTTTTTTTTTTTTTTTGACCAGTCCTGGGCCTTGGACTCAGGGCCTGAGCACTGTCCCTGGCTTCTTTTTGCTCAAGGCTAGCAACTCTGCCACTTGAGCCGCAGCGCCACTTCTGGCCATTTTTTGTATATGTGGTGCTGGGGAATTGAACCCAGGGCTTCATGTATACAAGGCAAGCACTCTACCACTAGGCCATATACCCAGCCCTTTTTTTTTTTTTAATGCCAGTCCTAGGGCTTGAACTCGGGGCTCGGGCACTATCTCTGAGTTTCTTTTGCTTAAGGTTAGGACTCTACCACTTGAGCCACAGCAACACTTCTGTTTTATGAGTGATTAATTGGAGTTAAGAGTCTCACCGGGTGGGGCTAGGGATATGGCCTAGTGGCAAGAGTGCTTGTCTCGTATACATGAGGCCCTGGGTTCAATTCCCCAGCACCACATATATAGAAAATGGCCAGAAGTGGTGCTGTGGCTCAAGTGGTAGAGTGCTAGCCTTGAGCAAAAAAGAAGCCAGGGACGGTGCTCAGGCCCTGAGTCCAAGCCCCAAGACTGGCCAAAAAAAAAAAAAAAAAAAGAGAGTCTCACGGGGAATTTTCTTCCTGATCTGGCTTTGAACCATGATTCTCAGATCTCAGCCTCACAGGTGTGAGCCACTGGTGCCCAGCCATAGTCCTTTTTTGACTGGTTTCTTTTACTTAGCATGTTTTTAGGTTTATTCATCCTTGAAGCATATATTAGTGAATAATTGCTTTGTGTTGCTGAATAAATATTTCCTTGTATAGATGAACTAGATTTTATTTATTCATTATTGATGGACTTGTTTTTATGGTTGGCTACTAGGAATGATGCTGCTCTGAACTTTTATGTACATTCAATAGGGTACATTTTTATGTGGGACATACGTTTTCAAGTCTTTTACATACATTGTCATGAGGAAGTAGAATTGCCAGGTTGTATATTAATGCTTTAACCTTTTGAAGGACTGCCAGGCTGTTGCAGTTCCACCGTTTTACACTCTAGCAGCACTGGATAAAGGTTTCCATTTCTCTTGCAGACAATTGATTCTGCCATTTAGATTCTAGCTGTCCTACTGTAGGTGAGGGAGTAGTATCTCATTGTGGATTTGGCCTGTGTGGCCCTAACGAGTTATGATGTAGAACATCTTTTCATATGTATGTCTTTTTGGAATAAGTATCTATTCAGGGCCTTTGTCTGTTTTTTTTAGTTGGACTGATTATACTTCTGTTACTGAGTTGTAAGAGTTCTTCATATATTCTAGATACCAGTCCCTTAATAAGGTATGACTTATAAATACTTCAGAGTCATATTTGTTATCCTAGAAGTCAGAGTAAAGACACTAAGGACACCTTGACTAAAACCTGACTGACAGGTATCAGGTTCTTACTGAACTCTCAAGAAAGAGTACAGGTCCTCAATTATTGGCCTAATGACAGCTATAGGGAAACGAACAGTTAGTAATTATAACTAATGTTACTCACGTTTCCTGGGGGGACCAGTGTTAGAACCCTACTTAGTTTTTTTTCCCCCTAAACTTCTAGCACTTTTTCTGTTTTTACTTGTCTCTGGCTAGCCCTGGAGCTTGAACTCAGGGCTGAGTGCTGTTGCTAAGCATTTTTACTCAAGGCTAGTGATCTACCAGTTGAGACAGTTCCACTTCTGGCATTTTGCTGGTTAATTAGAGATAAGAATCTCATGGACTTTCCTGCCTGGGCTGGCTTTGACCTCAATTCTCAGATTTCAGGTTCCTGAGTAGCTAGAATGACAGGCTTGAAACACCAGTGCCCCACCATCCCTTCTTACATCTTGGTAACAGGGTGTTCCTTCTCCTGTGCTCCAGTAGACATGGTATTTACCAAACAGTATAGCAGCTTTCATCTCTCTTGTTGGATTAAAATTCCTAAAGGTAGGAGCTTGTCTGTTATCTCTCATATCCCCAGTGCTCAGCATCATGTTCTTAATTGGCTTTTAGTAAATACTTAAGTCAGTGATTCAGTCAAGGAATTAAAGAGATTTTCTGGTAGGTACAATTCAAAGGGAAAAGGAAAGTTTTGGAGCAATAATTTTCCCCTGGTTTTTCCCCTGGAAGAAGCCTCAGAGTGGTTTTCAGGTTTTATAGTGTATCCATAAAAATTACTGCATCGGTAACTCATGATAAGTATATGCAATAGAAATAACAGTCCAGTGGTTAACAGTACTTCTGAGTAAAGAATATTTCTTTATGGGTCTTTGTATCCGTTTGCCAAATTTTCCATAACAAAGTACCATAGAGTAGTGGGTAGGTTAACCAACAAAATTTTTTTTTCCATAAATCTAGAAACTGTAAGTCTGAAGCCCAGACATTAGCTGGTTTGGATTCTTCTGGGGTTCTGCCCTTGACTTGTAGCTGTTGTCTGCTCCCAGTGTCCTCATGTGGTTCTCTTCATTTTGTAAAGAGGCTAATTATATTGGTGAGGATCTCGTTTAAATGTGTTATCTCATGGGCACAAGTGGTTCACACTTGTAATCCTAGCCCCTCAGGAAGCTAAAATCTGAGAATCGAGGTTCAAAACCCAGGCAGAAAGTCTATGAGACTTTTATCTCTAATAAACCACCGAAAACAAGAAGTGGTGCTGTGGCTCAAGTGGTAGAGCATTAGCCTTGAGCTGAAGAGCTCAGGGGCAGTGCCCAGGCCTAGAGTCCAAGCCCCACAACGGACAATCAATGTATGTATGTATGTATGTATGACCTCTCAAAAGACCTTACCTCCAAATACAGTCACATCATGATGTATCAGAGGTTAGCACTTAGACATATGAATTAAATGGGGACACAATTTAGCCTGTTAGTGTGTTAATTTGTCCAGTTTATTACCCTACTCTTTATAATTCTTTTCCCCAAGCAGGTGTCAGCTTCAGTGGAAATGAACAGTGTAGGTAGAGCCTACATTTTTTGTTAAATTTTCTCTTTGATTTTTTTTAACTTTATCCAATAATGCCTAAAATCTTACCAGTTTCCATTTTCCACGATACTAATGAGGTTACATATTTCATAATATTCCATAATATGTATAAGGTATTTTTTCCACTAAAATGATCTGGGCATAGTAGCTCTAGACTGTGATTCTAGCTACTCAGGAGACAGAGGTCTGGGCACTTTTAAATCAGGCCGGCCGGGGTGTGAAAGTTCACAAGACTCTTCCACCAGTAGTGTCATCCCAAGCTTCAGAGGCTGCAGAGTGACAAGGTGTGTTGACTCTTGCCTGTCACCCCAGTGACATCCCAGGGCAGCACAAATGGAGGATTCCAGTCCAAGCCAGCATAAGGAGAAAGTGAAACCCACTGCCAGTTTGGAGATAGAGTTGTCTAGAGTATATGAGGCCCTGGGTTACTTCTAACACTGCTAAAAACAAAACCCAAAGCTAAAAAATAAACCTAGTTTAAAAAAATTGCCTCAGAGTATCTGAGACAGACTACAGAAAAGGAAAAGGGAATGCACTATAAAAATTATAGCTGATGAGAGGCCAGCCATGTTTCCCCTTGCCTGATAATCCACAGTAGGCAGGTGGTCCAGACTGCAGAGGTAGCTACCCTTGTCCAGGGCCCACCTCCTTTGAATCTTACTTTCTCATCTTTTGGAGCATCGTCATCTCTCCACTTGCATGAGCGAAGCCATCTCACCAGCAACCCCAGGAGAAGAGAGGATGCTTTGGTTTCTGTCTCACTGGCCTGAATCTAATCCTTTGCTAAATTCTGGCTGCAGGGGAGACTGGAGGACAGTGTGTAACTGAACAGCCATATGCCAGGCTAGCACGAAGGGAAGAAGGGGTGACAGATGTTAGTGTACAATTAGAATTCTCTGTCACAGAGGGAGAAATGGCTTGTGGAAGAGGACAGTCAAGGGCAAGATACCCAAGACAGAACAATACATGTGGGAAGAGATGCACTAAGCTCTGATCTAAGTCCCTTATCAATAGGGCTTCATGTAAGTGAAAGGTCCGCCTGGAAAGCCTAAAGTTCTCTCTCCTGCCTGAACACCCTGTGGAGTTCTTTCATCTGTTACCTAATTAATTATAGTAAGTCTCCAAATCCTAGTCATCATCCTAGCCAAACAAAGACATTTTATTTTAGAGAAGAGGTCAGGTGATTTAGCCAAGGTTCTAGAGCTGTAATGGCAAAGCCAAGATAGTTACTGAAGTCCACTGGATTTCACCATTGCTGGAATCTCCAGGAGGTAACACTGCATCTTGGCAAAGCTATCAGGAAAGTAGGAGAGGCTGTGGGACAATGATTCCAACACTAGAAGCACTTCAGGAAGTGAACGAGGCCTAAGAGGCAAGGATAGGCTTAGCACAAGTTAGCAGGTGAATCTTAGAAGCAGCATCTGATTAAACTCACCTCTTTTTTTTGGGGGGGGGGGTGTCATGGGGCTTGAACTCTGGACCTGGGTGCTGTCCCTGAGCCCTTTAGCGCAAGGCTAGCGCTCTACCACTGAGCCACAGCGCCACTTGTGGTTTTCTGGTGGTTAATTGGAGATAAGAGTCTCACTGACTTTCCTGCCCAGGCTGGCTTTGAACAGGAATCCTCAGATCTCAGCCTCCTGAGTAGCTAGGATTACAGGCGTGAGCCACTGGCATCCGGCTAACCTACCACTTTTGAATGTGAGAGAGTGGAAGTTCAGAGTCTCTTCTGGGACTAAATCATCCCTAGCAGGTGAATCTTAGAATTGTGAGGAATGGGATGGGAATGGGGCTTAGCGGTAGGGTGCTTGCCTAGCACGCATGAAGCCTTGGGGTTGATTCCGCAGTGCCACATAAACAAAAAAAGCTGGAAGTGGTCCTGTGGCTCAAGGGGTAGAGTGCCAAGCTTGAGCAAAAGAAGCTCAAGGGCAGAGCCCAGACCCCTGAGTTCAAGCCCCAGGATTGGCCAAAAAAAAATTTTTTTTGAGGAATATTGCCAGATGCTCAGATATGAAGAGGATCTTGACCTCATTGTGATCAATGCAGGCATCTTGTCCAACCCCACCCAGAACAGGAGCTCTTCCTCAGTATCCCTGAAGGTTGCCAGTCATTGCCAACTCAAGCTCAGTGCTGGGGCAGAGAACCTCACCACCTCTCCAGCCAGGGTCTCTGGAAGAACATTCTGGACAGCCTATTGGTTTGTTGGTGGTGGTTCTTTATATATATATTGCTTGCTTCTTAAGCTTTCAAATTAATTTACTAAGATTCATTGTTGTAAAAATATGATGTGCAGTAATAAATCAGGACACAAGTCATTGTATTCCTAACAAGTCAGGAAAAGAAAATATTACACCTCCTTAGTAAATCATGACCAACTCAACTATTTATTAAAGAGACCAAATGACCATTTTGTACACATACATCAGGATTGAATGTCTAACTGTGAAATGACAGTACTATCATCTTAATAAAAGGTCACAGTAATTTTGTCCAGATGACAGCATGTGAACTTGTAATGAAAACATTTTTGAAATATAAATATATATAAACAAAAGTGAAAAAAATTATAGCCAAGCACTGGGGGTGCCATGCCTGTAATCCTAGCTACTTAGTAAGCTGAGATCTGAGGATCATGGTTCAAAGCCAGCCCAGGCAGGGAAAAACCTTGATACTCTTATCTCCAGTTACATATCAACAGAGCCAGAAGTGGAAGTATGGCTCCAGTGGTAGAATGTTAATGAGAAGAAGAAAAAAATGTCAGGTGTAGGTGGCTCGCGCCTGTAATCCTAGCTGCTCAGGAGGCTGAGATCTGAGGATCTCAGTTGGTTAATTTTATTTTTATTTTTTGGTGTTTAATTGGAGGTTAAGTGTCACAGAGGCTTTTCTGCCTGGGCTGGCTTCGAACCCTGATCCTCAGATCTCATTTTCTTGAGTAGCTAAGATTACAGGTATGAGCCATGGATAGTGAGCCTGTGATGAGTATCTTTAAAGGTATGTTTTTATTGTTCCTATTGAATGCTGCTAAATTACTTGTTTTTGTTTTCTTGAATCTGCCAGCCCTCCTGCCTCTCAGCACCACACCAGACCCAAAATTACTTTTATGCATACTTCTTTTATTTATATGTTGCCTAATTACTTCTTCCATTTATATTCCTACTTTTGTACATTAAAGTTAAAATTCAGTGCTTGGAATGTCCTTGAATTCTAATCTTACATACGTGTTTGTGCATAGTTGCATTTAGGTTTATTTTTGCTTTGGGCTGGGGCTCTTGTGTTCTGAGCAGTGTGTGGTCTCTTTCCTAGAGCGCCCCATACCCTTTGACCACATGATGTATGATCACCTGCAGAAGTGGGGGCCCCGCAGGGAAGAAGTGAAGTTTTTTCTCCGGCACGAAGACTCCCCAACGGAGAGCAGTGAACAAGGTAGATATGCTTTCTTCTCTGTTAGTTAACTTTTGCCATACAGACTAATTTAAGAAAACTTGGAATAAATGCTAAGGTAATTCACATATTTCTCCCCTTTACTCCAGGTAGTAAGAGGGAGAGGCCATTGCACGGGTTGACGTCTTTTATTGCAGGTTAGGGTTGTGTCATGACCTATAGGCATCAGCCCCATTTCCTTCCCTTGACCCTGCACTGGTTAGATAGACAAAGGGACTTACTGTGTAAAGGGATTGGTTGTTTTTGGAAACTACCAGATTTTTAAATACAAGTATGAAACCATTAGAAAAAGCTCTGGAAATGCCAAACATTTCCAGAGTGGGCCAGGCCTTTCAGAATAGCATTAAACCAAGAAATGCAAGAGTGCTGAATTATTCAAAATGAAACAAGAAAGTGTGTGAATGAACATAAACATCCTAACCAAAGTCAAAAGACTGTTTATGCTGGCCACTGGTGGCTCACGCCTGTAGTCATAGTTACTCAGAAGGCTGAGATCTGAGAATCTCAGTTCAAAGCCAGCCCAGGCAGGAAAGTCTGTGAGACTCTTAGCTGCAATTACCAACAGAAAACGGGAAGTTGTGCTGTGGCTCAAGGTGGTAGAGCATTAGCTTTGAGCTGAAGAGCTCGGGGACAGTGCCCAGGTTCAGAGTTCAATCCCCACAGCTGACAAAAAGAAAGAATAAGAATTTAATTTGGTCTGTAAACTGTTAGGTGTTATAGGTTTCATGAGCTTTTGAAAAACTTTTGCCTCTGTAATAGGACATTTTGGGCACTGCATTTTTTGCTATTTTTCCTTCCCCAACCAAGGATACCTTATACATGTTTATCTATCTTTGTTTTGTACCTAAAACGTAAGCTTTTTTTCTAACCTCCTAAGAACCAACTTATCCCTATCACCCTTGTTGAGAATGCATGGTTTAAGATGAAGTAGTGCATCCTTAATACAATTTTTTTCAAACTTTTCAAAGTAATAGGAAAAAAATAAAAAGAACAAAATATCTCCCTCCTTCCCTCTTTCCCTCCCTGCCTGCTTCCTTCCATCCTGCCATAGGTTAGATCCTTGGCCCTGTAGGTCATGTATTCTCCTGTGTAAAGCATGCCTGAGGATGGCTGTCACCATGACGCCAGCTGCACCCACCGCACCTCTGAGGTGGCTTTGTGTGCTGTGAAGTCCTCACCACACTGTCTCGTCTGAGAATATGACAGGATTAGGTGTTAAGGAATATGACGAGATAAACAGAAGCTATTTCCACATTAAATTGATGGCTTTTTTAAACAAAAGATTGAATTTGCTAGTGAAGGTCAGTTTCCTTTTTTTTTTTCATATTGGGCAACAACAAACTATTTTAATCTCTTCTAAAATGTAAAAGAGGGGCTGGGGATATGGCCTAGTGGCAAGAGTGCCTGCCTCACATACATGAGGCCCTGGGTTCAATTCCCCAGCACCACATATACAGAAAACGGCCAGAAGGGGCGCTGTGGCTCACGTGGCAGAGTGCTAGCCTTGAGCGGGAAGAAGCCAGGGACAGTGCTCAGGCCCGGAGTCCAAGCCCCAGGACTGGCCAAAAAAAAAAAAAAAAGTAAAAGACTTGATAGGAAAGAAGAAAATTCGAGACAAGTTCTCAGTAAATAGCTCAGGCTGGCCTCAAGAATCCTGACCCTCCTGCTTCAGCTTCCTGAGTGCTGGGGCTATAGACATACACCACCATGCCCATCACACAAAATAGTTACTTGTAGCTATGTTAAATACATAAGACGTAAAATTTACTGTCACTCCCATTTTTAAGTCAATTTCAAGAGGTAGAATATAAAAAGAAAAGATTTCAAAATTTTGGAAAATGAAAAACGTTTTTCAACTGTTTTCAGTTTTGAATTTCTCAGCCTGACATTTTGTGTTACAGTATTTGAATGAATGAAGAAATGGGAGAATTAGTGAGTAAGCTTGGTTCTTTCATTTCTTTAGGTGGCCGTCAGACCCAAGAGCAGAGAACTCAAAGAAGTATAATGAGTGTACCTGGAGAAAAACGCACTGAAAATGGTGGGGTAAGTGATGGTAAATGAACCAAGATGAATTTTAATTGCTTTTGAGGATCTAACAAGTCTGGACTATGACTTATTTGTAAAAAGTTATACGGAGCTGGGCACTGGTGACTCACGCCCGTAATCCAAGCTGCTCAGGAGGCTGAGATCTGAGGATCTCAGTTCAAAGCTAACTCAGGCAGAAAAGCCCGTGAGACTCTTATCTCCAAATAACCACCAGAAAACCTGAAGTGACACTGCGGCTCAAGTGGTAGAATGCTAGCTAGCCTTGAGCTGAAGAGCTCAGGGACAGTGCCCAGGCCCAGAGTTCAAGCCCCACGACTGACAAAAAAAAATTATTTGGAGGGATTGAATATCCTTATGCAAAATGCAAAATGGCCAGAAGTGTTTAAGTTTCCAGAACTTTTCAGATGTTGGAATGTTTGCTTGGACTTTACTGGTCAAGCATCTTAATCCAAAAATCAGATTGATGCTTGAAAAGACTTAGATTTGAGGATTAGGAAGGCTTGCCCCATATGTAAATCTGTCGCTCTCTCTCCCTCCCTCCTCTTACCCTTACCTCTACCCTCTCCTTCTATCTTCTCCCTCTCTCTTTTCCCCTCCCCCTCTAGTAGAATCTTTTTCTCTTTTCTTTTTTGGTACTGGGGATCAAACTGTTGTGCCAAGTCGCAAGACCACCACCAAAAAGACCACCGAGACTCAGACATTTCCGAAATGCAAAAGCAAGGCAAGGCTTTATTTAAGCGAGCTGCAACTCGGGCCTCGTCCTACCCACCGACACAGCGGAGGTTAGGAGGAAGCCCCGAGCTGTGCTTACACAGGGCTTATAAAGGCAAAGAACAAGGTTACAACAATCAGCTGTTCAAGCAAGCAAGATTAGGACACAGGTACAAATCTGATTGGCTCAAGGTTCGATTCTAAAATGGGGTTCACGTGGTAAAATGGGGCCTGACTTCAAAGTCTGGCACCTCAAAACCCAGGACGTTGCACTTGCCGGGCAAGCGCCCACTGAGCTACATCCCAGCCTCTCTAGTAGAATCTTGTCTAGTGGATTTCTTTTTTTTTTGCCAGTCTTAGGGCTTGGACTCAGGGCCTGAGCATTGTCCATGGCTTCTTTTTTGCTTAAGGCTAGCACTCTGCCACTTGCAGCTTTTTCTGTTTTTGTGGTGCTGAGGATTCGAACCCAGGGCTTCATGCATGCTAGGCAAGCATGCTATGATTAGGCAACATTCCCAGCCCTCTAATGGAATTTTGAGTGCTAAGATTTACAATGACCTGTATTTGAAGGCTGATGACATAACTGTATTAAATAGGCAGTGTGTTGAGGTGAGGTGAAGTGTTCCCCCCACTCCCTGCCCCGGGGCTTGAACCCAGGTCCTGGGTGCTGATCTGGAGCTTTTCTTTCTTTTTTTTTTCCCCTCAAGGCTATGGCTTTACTGTTTGAGAGACTGTGCCACTTCTGCCCTTTTTGTTGGTTAATTGGAGAGAAGAGTGTCATGAGCTTTCCTGCTGAGCTGGTTTCAAACTGTGATCCTCAGATCTCAGCCTCCTGAGTAGTTGGAATTATAGGCATGAGCCTCTGGCACCCTGCAGTGTGTGTGTATTTAGCTATACAGAGGGAACGCCCAAGGAAAGAATTCCAGTGGTATCATAAAGGGAGCTGGCTAGTTTGGATATGACAAGTCTGTAATCTTTTTTTTTCTTGATGAAGTTGTTTATGTTAGCAGGAAGATAATGTATTATTTTAAGAGCAACAAAACTAAAACCTGAATCAAAAGATTTAAATGTATGCGTGCTCTTTATATGAGCTTATAATTAGAGAAGATATGAGACCTAACCTAAAGGAATAGCTTTGTGCCAGCTGTAAGTATTACATCAAAGAGAGTTGCTGTATTTTATTGCTTACCGACCCACCTTTTAAGTCTAGTAGTAATGTGTTACTTTGTAGGGTACTTTTATTGTCTACCAAACATTGTTGTGTACTTTAAAGTAAAGATGTTAAAAAAAAAACATACTTTTCCAAAAAGGTTTTTGTGTATGTCCTGAATATAGAGTAATGACACACGAAGCTTCTGCCTATGGGCTAAGACAATTAAGAACACATCAAGGCGAGCTGCGAGGGAGAAGGGTGTGTGGGTTGGAAGAGAAGGACAGGATGCCAAGATGGTATGATTCATGCCCATTAGCAGCGGCTGAGGGAAGAGGATGAGGAAGTTCTGTTCTGGAAATTGCAGGTCAGGAAGTCAGGCTATTCCGTGTGGCAGCTTGACTTCTTGCTGTCGAGCTACACTTGTGTATTCTCATTGTACATTGCTATTTGGGGATCTCAGGTTCCATGATTTGCTAGGAAGATGCACAGGTATAATTTATCACAGAGGATAATACACAGCCCAGTGAGCAAGGGGAAAGGCATGTTCTGCTTAGGTGTTGTGGAAGCATTTTGTCCTGTTTGCTTAGCCAGCCTAAGATCAGTTTCTGCTTTACTCCTGTATGCCTACTCTGTTGCCAGTATAGGAGATCCTGCCTCCTGTGTTTTCTATATTTAGATCTATGATCTATTTTGAGTTCACTTTATGTATGGCCAGTAGGGATTTAGATTCATTCTTTCATTGTTTTTGGTCATGAGGCTTGAACTCGGGGCCTGAGTACTGTCCCTGAGCCTTTTTGCTCAAGAATAGCTAGCACTCTACCACTTTGAGAAAAACTACCACTTCCTGTTTTCTGGTGGTTAATTGGAGATGAGTCTTTCCTGCCTGGACTAGCTTTGAACTGCAGTCTTCAGATCTCAACCTCCTGAGTAGCTAGGATTACAGGTGTGAACCACCAGCTCCCAGCTTCAGATTCATTCTTTTACATGTAAAATATTCCTCTACTTAAGCACTATTTGATAACAAGACTGTTCTTTCCCCCATTGAATTGTCCTGACACCTTTATCAAATCAATTGACTATAAACATGTGGGGGGGAGGGATTGGAAGCATTGATTACTAATATGGTCACATTCATGCCTAAGACATGTCTGCGCTTGAGCAGAAACCTCAGAGACTGCTATACCAGCGTACTCTGTGCGCACAAGTATGTGTGTTCATATCAGCTCTGGAGCTTAAACTCGGGGGCTGGGTGCTCATGTACTCTACCCCTTGAAGCACAGCTCTACTTCTAACTTTTTGGTGATTAATTGGAGATAAGAGTCTTCATAAACTTTGCTGACCAGGCTGGCATTGAACCACAAATCTCAGATCTCAGCCTCCTGAGTAGCTGGGATTAATGGTGTCTGGCTGATATAGCTGTTTTTAATATCTACAAAAATCTGGTTCTAGTAGCCTGTTTTTCTAATATTCTTTACTTTGATAGCTTCCCAAGTCATGACTCATATACACAGAAAAATGAGAGATTTACATGGAGAATAAGCCTCCAAATTCTGGCGAATCATGGAGTAACTTATTTATTGAGAGTCCGATCCTAGTACATTTTCTTTACCTGCCAATCCTGGTGCTTGAACTTAGAGCCTGGGCACTGTCCCTGAGCTTCTTTTACTCAAGGCTAGCGCTCCACTACGTAAGCCACAGTGCCACTTGCAGCTTTTTCTATGTATGTGGTACTGAGAAGTTGAACCCAGGGCTTCATGCACGCTAGGCCTGGAATGGTAATCTACAGAAGTGTTTGCTTCCCATGTGGACTCACTGTGCAGACACAGGAAACGGTGCAGCCTGATTGGCTCCAGGGTGGCTGAGTGGCACAGTGAAGCGACTGCTTGCATAGTGTCCATGAGGTCTTCAGGACACCTGTACAGGAAGCAGTGGGCCACATGTGCCTTGGCAGTCAGTCTCAGCAGCAGCATGCATAGACCTGAAGTTTTCTGTCCCCCAGAGACTGAAGTCTGCTGACTACTGTGCATACGGGGGTGAGGGTGGTTCAGCCTCAGTGCACTGTGCGCACCGGATTCCAAACACCAGGGTGCGACTCGTGCTTTTTTTTTTTTTTTCAGGGAGCCTGAGCACTGTCCCTGGCTTCTTTTTGCTCAAGGCTAGTACTCTGCCACTTGAGCCACAGCGCCACTTCTGGCCATTTTCTGTATATGTGGTGCTGGGGAATTGAACCCAGGGCTTCATGTATACGAGGCAAGCACTCTTTGCCACTAGGCCATATCCCCAGTCCCGCGACTCGTGCATTCTGTGGCCACTATTATGGAGCTCTTTCCCAAATCATAAATACGTGACAATTACGAGGGGAAAAAGGAACGAAGAAATACTGTCTGTTGCAGTGATTGTGAAATTGCAATAGCTGGAATAACCCTTTATTAATGCTAAGATAACAATAGTCCTTTGGCCATTTTACTGTACTACCAGACTTTTTCTTTTTTGTAGAAGCAGATTTCTTTCAACTAGGAGCATCCATAACTCGGAAATTTAAAGCTCTTAGTTTTTAAGAGACTGGCTACTTAGTTCCCTTAAAATCTTTAGATAGAACAGAGGTTCCCAGTAAGACTAATGAACAAATATTGGTTCTGTTTTCCTAGAGCTGAGAACATGGTCAGGTACCCTAAAAGCTGAGGAAGACATGGTGCTGGAGGAGCAGGGATTGGAACTGACTTAAGACGTGGAAGAGCTTTAAGGGCGACGGAAGTGAAGGGTTTCTGAGGGCATATAGAAACAAAGGAGGAAGAAGTACTGAGGGAGTGATGGTATCCATGGTTACAACCAAAGTGTCATTGGAAGGGAGCTCTGCTGCTTTTATGAGCCACCTCTTGGCATGCTGCTTTGCCGCCCCCATACCTCCTTGCCCAGAGGAGATCACAGCCTCAGCACGAGGACTTGAAGAACATGTGGCTCAGTGCATAAGACCAGCCGACATGCCAGGAATGCTGCTCGTGCTGAAAGGGTGTACAGCATGTGCAGAGAAGGGCCTAGTGAAGGGCTGAGAACAGGTTCTGTCTTTGCTCTGCCCTGCACAAGCTATCTGTCTGTGTGTGGTTTTCCATCTGTAAAGCAGAAGTCCTGGGGTGGGTGCTGGTGGCTCCATCTGTAATCATAGCTGCTCAGGAGGCTAAAAAGGATTGCAGTTCAGAGCCAGCCCAGGCAAAAAAGTTTGCAAGAATCTAACCTAACCAGTAGCTGGGTATGGTGGTATGTGCCTGTTAGCCCAGCCTAGGCAATAGAATTTACAAGGCATTGTCTCAGCAGAAAACACTAGGGTGGGTGGTACATGGCTGTAGCATAAAATAGGAGAGCAGTGGTTCAGGTCAGTCTGGCAAAAAGCAAGGCCCTATCTCAAAAATAGGCAGAGTGAAAGAGCTGGGGTGTCACTGAAGCCTACCAGGTGTAAAAGCTTGAAGGCAAACCCCAGGCTGCCCTGCTAAAAGGAAACTGAACCAAATGCCGGTGGCTCACGCCTGCAATCCCAGCTGCTCAGGATTAGGGTTAAGATCATGGTTCAAAACCAGCCCGGGCAGAAAAGCCCTTGAGACTCTTCTGTACAATTAACCACCACAAGTGGAGCTGTAGCTCAAGTGATAGAGCACCAACCTTCAATTAAAAAGCCAAGCAAGAGCGTAAGACAGTTAAGTTCAAGAGCTGCCCCCTACACACACACACACACACACACACACGCACGCACACACGCATGCACTCATCATAGCTCCTGCTTGATAAGTGTGAAGCATGTAGTTCAGCCCATGGCCACAGAGGAGAGATATAACCCGTTGCACTCCTCTAGTTTACCTCTTCACATTTATTTCACACGCCTGACTCTTTCAGATAATAGGTCATTTCTTCCCTTAGGGTGTATTAGATATTTAATGGAGTAGTGGTGTTTTAGAATCTGGCAGGGATTTTAGTTTCCCCAAGAACAGCTGACAATGAGATACTTTTCTTTTTTTTTAATTTAATTTATTTATTAATTGAACACAAATTTTTTTTTTTTTTTTTTTTTTTTTTTTGCGCCAGTCCTGGGCCTTGGACTCAGGGCCTGAGCACTGTCCCTGGCTTCTTCCCGCTCAAGGCTAGCACTCTGCCGCTTGAGCCACAGCGCCGCTTCTGGCCGTTTTCTGTATATGTGGTGCTGGGGAATCGAACCTAGGGCCTCGTGTATCCGAGGCAGGCACTCTTGCCACTAGGCCATATCCCCAGCCCCTTGAACACAAATTTTTTGACAAGGTGTTGTGCAAAAAGGGTACAGTTACATAGTAGGGCAGTGTGTACATTTCTTGTGATATCTTACACCCTGTTTTTCTTTCCCTTCTCTAGGTCAGGTAGGCATATATACAATATACAATGTATCAAGAACATATACAGTAGCCACGTGGCCAAGCCCAAGAAAATTCGCCTAGGGCTTTAAATGTAATGTCGATGTTAGACCATATGTCGACAGTAGTCTTATATGAACGTACATACATAGCTTTTGAGCTATTGTATTCCACTGAGAGGTCGATTTTTGACCTTTATATGTTGAGTAGTTGTTTGGTTTTATTTACATACTATTGGGTCGCTGCCCCAATCCTGTGGGAAATACCATTTGACAAGCAGTTTTTGGTTTCACAGACCTGGTCTCTACTGTCTCTCTGTCTCCCTTTCTTGTTTGTTTGTTTGTTTGTTTTGCCAGTCCTGGGCTTTGGACTTAGGGTCTGAGCACTGTCCCTGGCTTCTTTTTGCGCAAGGCTAGTACTCTGCCGCTTGGGCCACAGCGCCACTTCTGGCCATTTTCTATATATGTGGCGCTGGGGAATCGAACCCAGGGCTTCATGTACACGAGGCGAACACTTTACCATTAGGCCATATTCCCAGTCCCCGTCTCCCTTTCTTAACAGTCATATATCAGGGAGATCATGCCCCTTTGTTTTCTGTGTTCTAGGCTTGTCTCGCTCAACATTATTTGTTCGAGTTCTGACCATTTCCCTGCGAATAACAATATTTCACCATTCTTAATCGCTATGTAGTATTCATTGTGTAGAGGTACCATATTTTTTGGATCCATTCATCTGTGGAGGGGCATCTGGGTTGTTTCCATATTTTGGCTATTGTGAATTGTGCCGCGATAAACATGGAAGTACAAATGTATTTTTGATATCTTGGGTTTTGCTGTTTAGGATAGATGCCTAGGAGTGGTATGGCTGGGTCATAGGGTAGGTCTATATTGAGCTTTTTGAGAAACCTCCATACTGTTCTCCAAAGTGGTTGTACTAATTTGCACTCCCACCAACAATGGAGAAGGGTTCCTCTTTCCCCGCACCCCCTCCAGCATTTGTTGTTGCCTGAGTTCAGAGTATAGGCCATTCTAACGGGGGTGAGGTGGTATCTCAGGGTTGTTTTTATTTGCATTTCCTTTACTACCAGGGATGTTGAACATTTCCTCATATGTTTCTTTGCCATTTTTATTTCTTCTCTTGTGAAGTCTCTCTTTAGCTCCTTTGCCCATTTCCTAATTGGTTTATTAGGCTTGGAGGGGCTTAGTTTTTTGAGTTCTCTGTAGATGACAGATATTAGGCCTTTGTCTGTTGCTGTGCTGGTAAAGATCCTTTCCCATATGGTTGGCTGTCTTTCTGTTTTGGTGGCTATGTCCTTAGCTGTGCAGAAACTTTTTAATTTGTAGTAGTCCCATTTGTCGAGTCTTTCCCCTATTTGTTGTGCCCCTGGGACTCTATTCAGGAAGTTCCTTCCTGTGCCTATAAGTTCTAGCGTCTTTCCTACTCTGTCCTTCAGTAGTTTCAAGGATTCAGGTCTGATATTGAGGTCCTTGATCCATTTAGAGTTGATCTTGGTAAATGGTGATAGGCTTGGGTCTACTTTGAGTTTTCTGCATATAGCTGCCCAGCACCAGTAGTTGAAGAGGCTATGTTTATTCCATTGTATGTCTTTAGCTCCTTTGTCGAATATCAGCTGACTGTAAGAGTGTGGTTTTATTTCTGGATCTTCAATTCTAATCCATTGGTCTTCAGGTCTGTTTTTATACCAATACCAGACTGTTTTTGTTATGATGGCCCTATAGTAGAGCTTGAAGTCTGGTATTGTGATACCTCCTGCACTGCTTTTTTTGCCTAGAATTGCTTTGGCTATTCTAGGTCTTCTGCTGTTCCGAGATACTTTTCTTGGTGATCACCTATACATCTACTTTTTTGGTTGTATGTTCTTAACTATTTAACATCCCTATTTGTTCAAATACCCCTATCTTCCAAACAAAAGAAAGTCAGTTATACTGCACATTTGTAATGTTCGCATAAATCCAAGCCCCTTATTAACTATAATGCCTCAGGTTTACACATGAGAAAAACTTACTTAGAAAGCTAGACAATGGCTCCAATGGTAGAGCACCTGTCAAGCAAGTGTAAGGCCCTAAGTTCAAACCTCAGTACTGTCAAAAACAAAGAAAGAAATGAAGTAAAAGGAAAGGTTTGGGCCTGGGAATGTGGCTTAGTGGTAGAGTACTTGCCTAGCATACACGAGGTCCTGGGTTCAATTCCTCAGCAACATATATAGAAAAAGCCAGAAGTGGCGCTGTGGCTAATGTGGTAGTACTTGCCTTGAACAAAAAGAAGCCAGGGGGCTGGGAATATGGCCTAGTGGCAAGAGTGCTCGCCTCATATACACAAAGCCCTGGATTTGATTCTTCAGCACCACATCTATGGAAAATGGCCAGAAGTGGTGCTGTGGCTCAAAAAAGTAGCAAGGGGCAGTGCTCAGGCCCTGAGTTCAAGCCCCAGGACTAGCGAAAGAAAAGAAAAGGCTTACTTAGAAAAAAATGAAAGCCTGTTTTTGTTTGATCCCTTTCCTTGCCTGCTCCACCTGTGTTGGGCCTCCCAGCAGTTAGAACGACAGGCTCATGCCACTATGTCCAGCTCTGTTGAGACAGTGTCTCACAAACTTCTCTGCCTGGGCTGGCCTTGAACCATAATCCCAGTCATCTTACTTTCCAAGGTCACTAGGGTTACAGGTGTGAGCCACCAGCCCCTAGCTGAAGCCTGTTACTTACACTTAATAAGTGATCCACCATTAGAAAATGTTCTTATGAGAAAATAACCTAATTTGTGTTCTTCTAAATTCTAGGGATCCTGTGTAAAATCCAGACATTTGTGACTTCTAACACTAGAGGAAGATGTCTGTCCTGATGAATGTACATACCAATGAGTGCTTTTTATTCCCTGTAGGTTGGTAATACCCGTGTTGAACTTACCCTCTCAGAGCTCCAAGACATGGCAGCCAGGCAACAGCAACAAATTGAAAATCAGCAGCAAATGTTGGTTGCCAAGGTAAGTTATAAGAGCACAGGAGCTGGGTGCCAGTGGCTCACGAGTGTAATCCTAACTACTCAGGAGGCTGAGATCTGGGGATTGAGGTTCAAAGCCAGCCCGGGCAGTAAAGTCTGTGAGACTCTTATCTCCAATTAACAACCAGAAAACCAGAAGTGGCGCTGTGGCTCAAGTGGTAGAGTGCTAGCCTTGAGCAAAAAGAAGGCAGGGACAGTGCTCAGGCCCTGAGTTCAAGCCCCAGGACTGGCAAAAAATAAAAATAAAAAAGGATGTTTAGTTCCTTCTCACTTTTTCTCTTGTCATGTAAAATCTGCTGATTAGTGCTCTTTTCATTTAGGAAGTTAAATAAGAAATGTTATTGACTGAATTAAGTCAGCTCAGAGACACAAAGGACTTGTGTTTTATCTTATAGGTATGACTAAATTATAAATGTGTATGTAAACATACAGAGTCCTATGCATTTGTACACAAATGTATTAAGTGTGGTATATAGATTGGAAGATTCCAATGGCGTAACTCCTTTGTAACTAAATGAATACCAGGAAGCAGGCACTTGTGGTGTCGGGAGGGGTGAGGTCAAGGGGAGGAGGGCTGGGAGAACGCAGTCATAATGTTCAACTTACATATGTGAAAATGGAGCCAGGTAACTTGAGGGAATGGGGAGGATTGTGAAGAGGATGACACTGATCAAGATGCATTGTACTCTTAAACTGACAAATTGAATGAAACACCCTTGTACAACTACTTAACGATAAGTTTTTTGAAAGAAATCTTGGAAGTGCTTTGTGGTGGGAGGAAGTGTGTTCCAACAGCAGGAAACAGAGCTGGCGGGGCTTGGCAGCTGTGCTCAGTGCAGAGGAGACTGTAGCTGTCGAGGTTCCCACGTAAGCTGGGTAGAGCAGATCAGTGTGGCAGCCAGGGTGATTTAAGCACCCCCAGACTTCATGCCACACCTACGTACATACGTAGGCCTTGTGTGGACCGATAGGTGCAAGGTTGTTCTAGTGTTCTTCAGGATTGGTTATAGTGTTTTACTGTACAAGGTAATTGTAAATTTCAATTTGAAAAGTTGTGGTTTTCCCTCTTTGTCAGGAACAGCGTTTGCATTTTCTAAAGCAACAGGAGCGACGCCAGCAACAAACTATTTCTGAAAACGAGAAGCTTCAGAAATTGAAAGAGCGAGTTGAAGCCCAGGAAAACAAGCTGAAGAAAATCCGTGCCATGAGGGGACAAGTGGACTACAGCAAAATTATGAATGGCAATCTGTGTACGTACCCCAAACCTCTGCGACCCTGTGCCCAGGCCTGCATGGCCGCAGTCCTGTCACCTAACAGTTACAAGCTCACGTGGCATTTTCCAACAGAAAATGCACTAAAACCTTCATTGCATCAAACAGGATAGAGTTGGTTAGGCTGTGATTTCTTTAAAACTGTACATCCCACCAACCCCTGGGGGGGAAAAAAAAGCTCACTGTAAAGCTAGTGAAGCCCCCAATTGAGTTTGTTACAGTTGACATCAGTTTCCTGTTTTTGTTTTTGTGCCGGTTATGGGGCTTGAACTGTGGGCCTGGGCGCTGTCCCTGAGCTCTTCATCTCAAGGCTGGTGCTCCACCACTTGAGCCACAGCGCCACTTGCACTGTGTTTTATATCAATTTAATTGCACATATTTATAGGGTACAGCATGATAATTTGATACATATTATAACATACACTGATCAAATCAGGGTAGTTAGCATTTCTGCCACCTTAAACTTTTTGGAATTCTTTTTTGGTGAACGCATCCTGAGTGTGTGTATTCATGGGGCACATAATGCAATTTCAGTACAGCTCTGGAGACAGCGTGGAGGGAGCCTGAGCCCTCTGGACCCTTAGCTGCAGTGGCCACTCCAGGTCTCCACCATCCTCAGTGTCTCTTCTCACTGAGTAACTTGAATTTTACCTATGTATTAAGTAAGATAAGGCATGTAGTGGACTGGTTCTTTTAATTAGTTCAGTTAGCACGTCTTCAGGTTACTGTGGTGTGTAAGATCTTCAAAATAGGTAGTCTAAACTCGCTTTGGGACTAATTGCCCTAAGGAATGTTCAGTCACTGCTGGAGATAGACTTGTGTGCTCTGTATGGAATCATACTGTATGTTCCAGATGCTTGTTGAAACGTGTTTGGAGCTGGGTAGGGTACTCACTTGCTGGCATCTATCAGCCCCTGGGTTCTATCCATAGCACTGAAGGGGCAAGAGGGAGAAGGGAAGGAAGAGTGCTTTGGATTATCCCTACACTTTAATCAGAGGTCTGTAGTGAAATAGTACCAGAATTGAGTAGTGTATACAAATGAAGAAGGTCAATTAAATGACTTGGTTTGTTTCTTTTCTTGGTGGGCAATACCAGCTGCTGAAATAGAAAGGTTCAGTGCCATGTTCCAGGAAAAGAAGCAGGAGGTACAGACTGCAATTCTAAGAGTTGATCAGCTTAGCCAGCAACTGGAAGATTTAAAGAAGGGAAAACTAAATGGGTTCCAGTCTTACAATGGCAAGTTGACAGGACCAGCAGCGGTGGAGTTAAAAAGACTATACCAAGAGCTACAGGTAACTTACCTGGGCCTGGGGGATGATTATGTACAACTCTCAGCTTTCTCCTTAACAGAAGATGGATATTCAAGAACTTGAAGCAAATATTCTAATTTAATAGGAGGCATAAACTATATGCAATACAATTTTTTTTTGGGGGGGGGGAGTCCTGGGGCTTGAACTCAGGGTCTGAGCACTGTCCCTGGCTTTTTTTTTTTTGCTCAGAGCTAGCACTCTACTACTTGAGCCACAGCGCCACTTCTGGCTTTTTGTATATATGTGGTGCTGAGGAATCGAACCCAGGGTTTCATGTATATGAGGCAAGCACTCTACTACTAGGCCATATTCCCAGCCCCAAATATCCCAGTACAAAATATTTTTAATGGCTCTGTTTCGATGAAATTCGCAGAGCATACAATTCATTTAATGTGTGCCACAGTATCTTTACAGAGTTGTGTATGCTCTGCCACACAAACTTTAGGACATTTTCATCACCCCTAAATCTCCTTGCAATGCCTTCAAGAACTAGCAACCAGGAATCTGCCGTTAGTCTGTGTTTTTCTACCGGGACCTTTCATGGGAGTGGAACCAGAACAGATGGGCCTTGGAGCCCAGCTTCTTCTGCTTAGTGCATTTCAGTGTAAGAAATCCAGTGAAGCCTGAGTTTCATAAAAGCTCTTTTCCAGAGCAGACATGGTAACACACTTCTGTGATCTCAGCACTCGGAGCACAGGCAGGAAGGTCATGGGTCTGAGGCTCTCCTGTGCTATATATATAGTAAGACCCTGCCTCAAAAAGAGCTAGGGATGTGGCTCAGTGGTCCAGTACTTGTCAGGCACCACACTTGCCTGTTGGGATCTCTAAAGTACATGGCACACAGCTGTGTTAGTGCATGTATGTAAATGCATCCAAACTCCAGGCTACTTTTTTTTCTTAATCTCCTTGGCAAGAGAATTTGTTGGGGGGAGGGGGGCCCAAGGGGAGAGTAATATTTGACTTTTTAACTAGTACATATTTTAAAGTTGTGTTTTCTGTTTTGAAGATTCGCAACCAGCTTAATCAGGAACAGAATTCTAAACTCCAGCAGCAGAAGGAACTCTTAAATAAGCGCAACATGGAAGTGGCCATGATGGACAAGCGAATTGGAGAACTGCGTGAACGTCTTTATGGCAAGAAAATTCAGGCATGTGAATGAGAAAATGTCTGTGAGCTAAACTGCTGTCAGTGGTTCGTCTAAACTCCTCGGAGTCCTTGAGTGGCATTGAGCTCCTCCCACCTGTCACAGCTGTTATGACGACTCGTAGAAGTGACATAAGGCAGACATTACATCCCAGAGGCTGGCATGCCTGGCATGCAGATTCCCAGCTCCATCTTTTCTGCAGCTCTGTCTCTTCTGCACTGGGGTGCTGTTGGCCCTGGAGTGGCAGCACCCAGCCTTCCATGTTTTGACAGTATAAGCTGGTACTTGGGGCCAGATCCTTGGCCTTTATAGCTGTGTGTCTTTGCTAGAAAGGGATTGGTCCTGCCTGTCCTAGGTATTGTAAGGATCTTCGGAATTACTCAGCTGGAAGGGTTTTGAAAACTCTTGAGAAAGATGCCACATAAGGGGATATTGGCCAGGCGCTGGTGGCTCACACCTGTCATCCTGGACACTTAGGAGGCTGAGATGTAGGATCATGGTTCAGAGCCAGCCCGTGAGGGAAAGTCTATGAGACTCTTATATCCAATCAAACACCAGAAAACAAGAAGTGGCGCAGTGGCTCAAATGGTAGAGCACTAGCCTTCAGCTGAAGAGCTCAGGGACAGTGCCCAGACCCAGAGTTCAAGCCCACGAGTGCCAAAAAAAAAAAAGGGGGCGGGGAGGATTTATACTTTTTTTAAATGTCTAGTTAGTACTTGGAGTTTCAAAACTAAGTACCCATTGGACAAAACTTGAAACAAGCCAGGCACTGGTGGCTCCCGTCTGTAATACTAGTTACACAGGAGGCTGAGATCTGAAGATCACAGTTCAAAGCCAGCCCAGGCAGGAAAGTCCATGAGACACTTTTTTTTTTTTGCCAGTCCTGGGGCTTGAACTCTGGGCTTGTGTACTGTCCTGAGCTTTTTTCAAGGCTAACACTCTGCCGCTTGAGTCACAGTGCCACTTCTGGCTCTTTCTGTTCATGCAGTACTGAGGAAATCGAACTCAGGGTTTTGTGCATAGTAGGCAAGCACTCCACCACTAAGCCACATTCCCAGCTCCTCCATGAGACTCTTGTCTCCAATTAACTACCAGAAATCTGGAAGTAGCACTATATGCTCAAGTGGCAGCGCATTCACCTTAGCAAAGGAGCTCAGGGACAGTGCCCAGGCCCTGAGTTCAAGCCCCAGGACCAACAAAAAAAAAAAAGGAAAATGTAAAACTTTTCTATTTCTGTTCACAAGAGGTGACAGCTGCTAATGGTTCCACTCTTAATTCAGACGCAAATGGGAAGCATTTTTATTGGAAACAGGATTGCAGATTTTTCTTAACTGCAGCCTGTCTTTCCAGGTCTCTCTCTCGTTCTTGTAACATCTGGTCCCAGGTCCTTCCACCTGTACCTCACTCCAGTCATACAGGGTGGCCTGAGTCTTGCTGCCACTCAGTGCTTCATAGGGCGCACACACCGCTTAGTGGGGGGCGGTGGTGAGAGGCTAGAGGTGGACTTGACCTCTCTGTTCCAGTGGCCCTCGGGTTAGCGGAGCAAGGCCTGCGGGTGGAGCAGATCACATGCTGCCATGGTGGTGGGAGAGGGGAGCAGGTGACTCACTAGCAAAAATGTCTTCCCAGTGTTGTTGTATACTTGCTGAGAGATGGGTGCTCTTAGGGTCTGGTGACAGAAGAGTGTCCTCAGCCTCTGCCACTCTGAATGATGCTCTGAGGAGGAAGGCATGGGATTAAAGGGCTTGGCCAAGGTGGGATGGCTTTGGCGATGGTGCAGGAAGAAAGGACCTTACCATAGTTTCTTATGACAAACTCCTTTAAATAGAGTGCTGAAAGGTCAGTGTCTTGTATAGCTGTGGTTCAGAGGAGGATGAGTCTGTGTGTGTGGGTGGGTGGGTGAGTGGGTGGGTGTGGTGTGTGTGTGGTGTGTGTGAAGAGTGAAAAAATGGGTCTGGGGATGTAGCCTAGAGGTCGAGTGCTTGCCTAGCATGCATGAAGCCCTGGGTTCGATTTCTTGGCACCACATAAACACAAAAAACCGGAAGTGGCGCTGTGGCTTCAAGTGGCAGAGTGCTAGCCTTGAGCAAAAAGAAGCCAGGGACAGTGCTCAGGCCCTGAGTCCAAGGCCCAGGACTAGGAAAAAAGAAAAAGTGAAGAAATGAATCTTGACTTTAATTTCATGTTGGTTTGCAGCTAAACCGTGTGAATGGCACATCGTCACCACAGTCCCCCCTGAGCACGTCCGGCAGGGTTGCTGCCGTGGGGCCTTACATCCAGGTTCCCAGTGCTGGGAGCTTTCCTGTCCCAGGGGAGCCCGTAAAGCCCCAGTCTCTCACCATCGCCTCCAGTGCTGCCCACGGAAGACCAAAACCCGGTGAGTGGCCTGGTCCCTTCTCAGTGCCGCATGGGAAGGAGGGGTTTCTGGAGGTGCCCAGAGGCTCCTTGCCTTCTTGAACCATGTTTAGAGAGCCATAGGTCACCACAACAGTGAAGACCCTGAAACGAGAGCAAATTCTCTTTACTGGTCTGAATGTATCGTGGCTTTTCAACACACCGATGATGGCCACGTGTCATCCTGACTACTTGAGAGGCCAAGATGGAGAGGATAGAGGCTCAAGGCCAACAAGAACAGAAAAGTTAATTAGACTCCCATCTGGCTGAGCTACTGGTTGGTAATGGGGAGCAGTGGTGCAAACCTGTCATCCTAGCTGCATGACAGGCTGAGGTCAGGAGGTTCTTGGTGCCTGGCCATTCAGGCCAGAAAAGTCTGAGGTTGATCTCAACAGACCTGGGCATGGTGGCACACACCTGTTATCCCAGCTAGGATGGAAGGACTAAAATAGGCAGGTCATAGTCCAGGCTTATATACCCAGGAAAAAAATGAGATTCTGTCTCAAAAGTAACCAGTACAAAAAAGAGCTAGAGATGTGGCTCAGAAGTAGAGTACCTGCCTGCAAAGTGCTATGTCCTGGGTTCAATCCCCAGTATTGGCCAGGGGGAGAGTAAGGATATCCTTCTCATAGCACAGGTTTGTCTTCTCCCAAGGGCACTAGGTGGCCAGCAGTGGCTTCCTTGTTGGACTTGACTCTGCTTTGTGGCTTGTCAGTCCAGGTGGCCAGGCAGGGGCCACCTCCCCTGCCCCTGGGGGGCAGAGCTCCCCACTCAGCCGTTTTCATCAGTCAGAAAGCTCATTGAGCTGTGTGCTGGTGGCTCGCACCTGTCATCCTAACTCCTCAGGAGGCTGAGGTCTGAGGATCACGGTTCAAAGCCAGCCTGAGCAGGAAAGTACATGAGATTCTTATCCCCAGTTAACCTAGAAAACCACAAGTGACGCTGTGGCTCAAGTGGTAGAACACTAGCCTTGAGCTGAAGAGCTCAGGGACAGCACCCGGGCCCAGAGTTCAAGCCCCACAACGGAAGGGAGGAAGGAAGGGAGGAAGCAAGGAAGGAAGGAAAGGAGGAAGGAGGGAGGAGAAGGAAGGAAGGAAGGAAGGAAGGAAGGAAGGAAGGAAAGAAGGCAGGATAGGTCATCAGTCTGGAATTGGGTGTCTAACTCATAGTAGAATCTAGCATGTATAAGACCCAGGTTCAGCCTTCAGCACCATGAAAAAAATCCACAGACTATTCCTTTGCATTGTTGTGCTGTGTGATGGATGACTCCAGCACTGTGCTTAAGAGTAGCCGGCATTCCGGCAGCACAGGACTAGCTCCGTGTGGAGAGTTCCATTGCTTCTTAAACCAGACTTCCTTACCATTATACCTTCCTGTAACACAGCAGGAGTCCATGTCTGACATACTAAAAATTGCTTCATTTATGGACACAGTATTGCTGCTCTCCTACTGTTAGGCTTGCGTTAGGTTACTTTGTTTCAGAATTGGTGACTGGTTTATACTGGTCTTCCATGTGTGTCACTTTCCCTCCCTCGGTACCTGCAGTGCCTGGTGACACCTCTCCTCCTACTGGCAGCTTGGGGGTCCTGCTGAGCCCAGCGGGAGGAGCCTTTCCAAGCCCCCTGTGGTCAGAGCCCAGCCCAGATCTTTATGGCCACATAGGAGTCACACAGGGGCTTTGGTCAGCGTGACCTTCTCTGCACAGCGGTCTTTGATGAGCTATGATTTATCTGTGGTAGGGAGTAGGCGTGGCTAACCATCTATGCCAATGGAAGATAATTAGCACAGCCACGTTCTGGTGACATCATTATTAAAATGTCTAAGCTTGGGGGTGTGAGGAAAAAAATGTCTTAAGCTTAAAATGCCGCTACTCTCCTTTGTGGGAATGTGCTGCGCTGTGCCGTGCCGCGTACAGAGTTGCAGAAGGAGCTGCCTTGCCCGCACAGAGCCCCCACGGCCCTTCCTTCCACTGGAGGGTGAAGCAGCTGTTCCAGGAAGCCCGGCTCTGCCCAGGCTGAGGCAGAGCCTGGGTAGCACATCCCTGGTAGGGGCACTTAACCCTTGTTGGCTGTCCTGGTTCTGTGTCACACAGATGGCCATGGTAGACCCAGAGTGAGCAGCATGTGGACAGTGTCAGACCTGGACGTCGGGCCTGGCTGTGGCTTGTCACGGCACCCTGCAAGCCTGCTTGTGAACCGTATGTCAGCAGACAGGCTTAGTGGGGCACTTTGCATCTGCAAAATGAACCAACAATCATTTGTTTTCCAAACTGACAAAGAGTTGCTGGTACCTGGACATAAGCAGTGATTTGACAGACACCGCACGCACTTGCGTGCATACGCGCGCGCACACACGCACACACACACACACGCTTCCGCAGAGGGTTGCCACCAGGGATCAGAATCTGGCACAAAAAGGCTTAGGGGGAGCTTTTGTTTGTTTTTCAAAAGTTAAGAACAGTTTGCGCTGGGTCTTGGGATTCCTGGCTGGTGCCCGGTGGCTGGCCCAGCACTGTCTTGGAGCCCTCCTGTCTGTAGTGAAGGTCAGCAGTGCAGTCGTCACGTGATCAAGCCTCATCATCAGACTGGCTCACGAGCTTGCCGTGTACCACCGACCAGGCCGGCCGGGGTCACCAGAGGCAGCGAGCCTTTTCCGCACACCACTGCCCCCAGGAGTGGGGGCCTCGCCTGGGCTGTGCTAGAGCTGGCGTGGGCCACTCACATTTCATGTTTTTTGAGACAATGCTCTTCCTGCCACAGCCTGGATACCCTTCCTGCCTACAGTGGCTTCTGTGTTTCCCCAGCCACGATGGGGCCGCGCTGCAGTGCCTCAGGGCAGCTCAGCCCAGCGGAACCCGAGTCAGCGCACGTAGCTGACCCATGTCATCAGGCTCGGGTCACCTTTCGTGGCCCCACGTGACCAGGGATGACCGCAGCACTCTGTCAGTTTGGAAAACTCTGTGTAAAAAAAAATCTGTCTTTCCAGTGGCTTTCCTGGACACTTGAAGTTGATGACTGGCTTTCTGATCATGGCAACAGATGACAGTGCTTCTCCTACCTAGTCAGAGGGAGCTTGCCCTGACCTCCTGGGACCACGAAGGGAAGGATTTCTTCCCACTAGAGGAAAACGTTTAAATCATGGTAGCAGTGCAGGTCAAACCTGTTATGAAGTCCAAAGAGAAGTCTCTGTTGCTCTGTGTAATTGCGTTTCTAAGTGGGGCTTACGTGTCCATGCGCGGTGCTTGCTGTGTTCTGTGGTGGGGCTGCCGTCGCGGCCCGGCCTGTGCTCTTGGGACGGCAGGCCCTCCGCTGCGCAGCTGCCTCGCTGTGCCGAGGCCTCCCCTGCCCGGGCCAGGCCGGGGGCGGTGGAGCAGGTTGGCAGCACCGGGTGGTGGTCACTTCCAGACTCAAGGAGCTCTCCTCCCACTGTGAAGTTCCAGGGTTGCTTTTGTTTCTGCGGGTGGGGGCTATCCTCAACTAATGACAAGAAAAAAAATTACTTAACTTCTGTGTTCTTTTTAAGCTAATGATGGAAGCTGGCCAACATTAAAGCAGAATTCTGGCTCTTCAGTGAAGCCAGCACAGATGTCCAGTGCGGACTGGAAGGACCCAGGCATGGAGGGGACCCTCAAGCAGGGTGCTATCTCAAGCCAGCCGGTACCTCTGTCAGCTCTGGGAGCCACGGAGAAGCTGGTAGGCCCTCCCCGTCCTTAGCTGAGCGCCAGCAAGGTGAAGGGCCAGAACAGGGCCCCACATGGCAAATGAATCTTGTTAAAGTGTTTGCCTGCCTTTCCCCCAACGAGGATTTAGGAACTAATCGGTGCCCAGGTGCAGAGCCCGTGGGAGCCGGAGGTTGACGGGTGCCCAGGTGCAGGGCCCGTGGGAGCCGGAGGTTGACGGGTGCCCAGGTGCAGGGCCTGTGGGAGCTGGAGGTTGATGGGTGCCCAGGTGCAGGGCCCGTGGGGGCCGGAGGTTGACGGGTGCCCAGGTGCAGGGCCCGTGGGGGCCGGAGGTTGACGGGTGCCCAGGTGCAGGGCCCGTGGGGGCGGAGGTTGACGGGTGGCCAGGTGCAGGGCCCGTGGGAGCCGGAGGTTGATGGGTGCCCAGGTGCAAGGCCCGTGGGAGCCGGAGGTTGATGGGTGCCCAGGTGCAGGGCCTGGAGCTGGGACTTTTGTATGTATTTTGCAGACAGCTCAGGAGCGGCCCTGTATCCTAGTCATATGGTGACTGATTGAAGGATTCCAAATCCTACTGTGTATGGATGTATGCTAATCTTTTTAAAGAGTGACTCTGTTTTTCTCCTTAATACCTAAATTTAGGGCATCGAGATTGGTAAAGGCCCACCTCCCATTCCTGGTGTAGGAAAGCCACTGCCTCCAAGCTATGGGACATACCCAAGTCCTACGCCGCTCGCCCCGGGCTCAACGGGCTCTCTGGAGAGGAGGAAAGAGGGCAGCTTGCCCAGACCCAGCACTGGCGCGCCCAGTCGGCAGAAACCCATGTCGCTGTCGCCAGCGGGCAGCGCCCCCCCACCTGGCTCCTCACAGCAGATTCAGCAGAGGATCTCGGTGCCACCAAGTCCCACCTACCCACCAGCGGGGTCACCTGCATTTCCAGCTGGTGACGGGAAACCTGAGCTCCCACTGACGGTGGCTATCCGGCCCTTTCTGGCTGATAAAGGGTCAAGACCACAGTCTCCCAGGAAAGGACCCCAGACAGTCAATTCAAGTTCCATCTATTCCATGTATCTCCAGCAAGCCACGCCACCTAAGACGTTCCAGCCAGCAGTGCATGGCACCTTAAATAAGTCCGTTAAAGCAGGTACACCGGCTTTCTATTCTTCTTCACCTGGGACTAGAGAATTAAGAAACCTCTGATCCATATCTTTACAATTGAACCATGTGCCGGATGTCAGGGTCTCACTCCTATAAATCTAGCTACTCAGGAGGCTGAGATCTGAGGATCACAGTTCAAAGCCAGCCTGGGCAGGTAAATCCATGAGACTTTTTTTTTTGCCATCCCTGGGGCTTAGACGCAGGGCCTGAGCACCGTCCCTGGCTTCTCTTTGCTCAAGGCTAGCACTCTGCCACTTGAGCCACAGCGCCACTTCTGGCTTTTTCTCTATATATGTGTTGCTGAGGAATCGAACCCAGGGCTTTGTGCAAGCACTCTACCGCTAGGTCACATTCCCAACCCTGCAGGAGACTCTTTTTTTTTTTTTTTTGGCCAGTCCTGGGGCTTGGACTCAGGGCCTGAGCACTGTCCCTGGCTTCTTTTTGCTCAAGGCTAGCACTCTGCCACTTGAGCCACAGCGCCACTTCTGGCCGTTTTCTGTATATGTGGTGCTGGGGAATCGAACCTAGGGCCTCGTGTATCCGAGGCAGGCACTCTTGCCACTAGGCTATATCCCCAGCCCCTGCAGGAGACTCTTATCTCCAGTGAACCCCCAGAAAGGCTGGGAGCGGAGCTGTGACTCACGGGGCGGAGCGCTGCTTGGGGCTCTCCCGGCGCCCATGGAGGAGCTTCTTTCTCCACACCATGTGCTGTGGGTGACGGGGCTTTTCTAGAAGGCAGGCAGGGGGACGCAGCTTCGTTGTGCACACCCTGTGGCGGCAGAGGGCCCGGAAGCCGGGTCTGGGCGGGAGCCATCCTCAGCGCGGCCCGCAGCACCCTGCGTGCCCGGCGCCTGCTGCCGCCACCCCGAGCAGAGTGGACTGGCGGCGCGGGTCCTCCCGCCCAGCCCGGCGCAGAGCAGGCTGCGCGCTTTGCTTCTCCCGAGGCAGCGAGCGAGGCAAGCCTGTGGGGCGGGGCCGGTCGGGCCGGCAGCCTTTTCTTTTGAGCAGGGCGGGCTGTGGGCGCTCGTTCGCCGCAGAGCCGCCTGGCTAGGGCGGTAGCGGTTAGGCGGCAGGAGCAGGGGACCCCGCCCTGGCGGCAGGTTGACGTTGCTCTTCTTCTGCCTCTCCAGTGTACGGCAAGCCCGTCCTACCGTCGGGGTCCGCGTCTCCGTCCCCCTTACCCTTTCTTCACGGGCCGCTGGGCACCGGCACATCGCAGCCTCAGCCGTCTCCAGAATGTGCCGACAGAGAGCCCGAGCCAGAGGGCCCGGCGGCGCCCGGAGAGGGCAGCGCGGTGGAGAGCCTGCCGCGGCCGCTGAGCCCCACCAAGCTCACGCCCATCGTGCACTCGCCGCTGCGCTACCAGAGCGACGCCGACCTGGAGGCCCTCCGCAGGAAGCTGGCCAACGCCCCCCGGCCCCTGAAGAAGCGCAGCTCCATCACAGAGCCCGAGGGCCCCGGCGGGCCCAACATCCAAAAGCTGCTCTACCAGCGCTTCAACACGCTGGCCGGCGGCATGGAGGGCACCCCTTTCTACCAGCCCAGCCCCTCACAGGACTTTGGGGGCACCCTGGCTGACGTAGACAATGGGAATACCAATGCCAACGTGGACGAGGCCGCGCCTGCGCAGCCCACGGCCCCACTCCCTGATGAGCCCGCCCCCGCCTCGGATGCCAATGACAACCAGTTACCTTCCCCAGAGCCGCAGGAGCTCATCTGTCCCCCCACCGCCCCCCACACCGCGGAGCCTGCCGAAGACAACAACAACAACGTGGCCACGGCCCCCTCCACAGAACAACCCCCCAGCCCCGTGGCCGAAGCCCCATCTCCGGGGGAGGAGCAGGTCCCTCCAGCACCCCTCCCTGCTGTTGTCCACCCTCCAACAGCCTCTACGGTGGGTATGGCATCCTTGCTGACCAAAGCCGGGCCTCGCAGGCAGCGTGTGGAAGGCGGGAGCAGCCACGGCCCGCTGTCCACAGCCAGCCTGGCGGTGGCAAAGCAGCACAGCGGAGGCTGCACAGTAACCTAGGGAAGCACTGTTGACTCCCAGAGCATAGGCAAACAGGGAAGAACCTTCTAGACAGAGCCCCCTGGGGAGGGCCGTGTTGACACAGAGGTTTAGAGCATTACCACGGGGAGTCTCAGCAAGATCTTGTGTGGGTTTTTTACAGCCGGAAGAGTCCTGTGGGGTGTGGGGTAGATTCCCTGGGGTGGCGTCTGGCTCAGATGCCGCTGTTGGAACACACTTCCTCCACGTGCCTTCCAGGGAGCAGCGAGTGGCCGCAGCCGGCCCCCGCAGAGCCCAAGCCCCTCCCGGCTTCTGTTGGTGGGGTGTCCTCAGGGCCCCCTGGAGGGCCACTGGTTTTAGGGTTTAGTGCCTGCCGGGTCCTGGGCGGGTTCTCACTTGGGAAGGGCACGGGTCACTGACCGCACACTCGCTTCCCCGCAGGGCAAACGAACCAACCTGAAGAAGCCCAACTCCGAGCGGACCGGGCATGGCCTCAGAGTGCGCTTCAATCCCCTGGCGCTCCTTCTCGACGCTTCTCTGGAAGGAGAGTTTGATCTGGTGCAGAGGATCATCTATGAGGTGAGCCCCCCCCCCCGCGGTGTACACGCGCCCCTGCGAGGAGGGAGCAGGGTGCCGCCGGCCCTCACCGCCTCGTGTCCTAGGTGGAGGACCCCAGCAAGCCCAACGACGAGGGCATCACCCCCCTGCACAACGCCGTCTGTGCCGGCCACCACCACATCGTGAAGTTCCTGCTGGACTTCGGGGTCAATGTGAACGCTGCCGACAGCGACGGGTGGTAAGCGCTCCGGCTCTGCCGTTCTGAGGCTCCGTCGCCCTGCCTTACACAAGACAAATGGGGAGCATGGAAGAAAGAATGCCCACCATCTCCTGGGCCTTGCCCTGTCCTTCCTGCCCTTGCTCTTATTTTGTTAAGGACGGCTGTTTTCATGTTCTTTGTGTGCCTTGTGACAACATTGCAGCGTGGTCATTTGGCAAATCATTTACTCTTCTTCTTTTCAAAAGTGCTGTAGGGGCTGGGAATGTGGCTTAGCAGTAGACTGCTTGCCTAGCATCCATGGAGACCTGGGTTCGATTCCTCAGTACCACACACAGACACAGAAAAGGGCAGAAGTGGCGCTGTGGCTCAAGTAGTAGTAGAGTGCTAGCCTTGAGCAAAAGAAGCCAGGGACAGTGCTCAGGCCCCAGGAATGACCAAAAAAAGAAAAAAAACTTGTGTAGGAAATGTCTGAATTCTGTATGTGTATATTCTATAGGAAGAGTAACCAGATGTCTCCTTTGTTAGACACTTAAGCACCTGTGTTCTGTTTCCATTTGCCTTCAGGGTTAAGGGGTCATGGGCCCAGGGGTCTACTCCAGGGTTGTTTTAAACTTGCACGCAACTCTGCTTTTTAATTGTGGCAAAATGGCCCTTTTTTTTTTTTTGGCCAGTCCTGGGCCTTGGACTCCGGGCCTGAGCACCGTCCCTGGCTTCTTCCCGCTCAAGGCTAGCACTCTGCCACTTGAGCCACAGCGCCGCTTCTGGCCATTTTCTGTATATGTGGTGCTGGGGAATCGAACCTAGGGCCTCGTGTATCCGAGGCAGGCACTCTTGCCACTAGGCTATATCCCCAGCCCTGAAGTGTGCCCTTAACGGTAGTAACCTCCGTGTCACTCCATGTCCGTGTGTTGTGTGTGTTGACATTATCCACTGCGCGGAGCGTGTCTCCAGGCGTGGCTTAATCTCCTCAGCCTGCCTTCTCAGCACTCTCCGTGGTCTAGAGCAGCTGCTCCTGGGGATCAACCGTGCCGCCAGAACACTGCGCCCTTCCTGGCACCAAGGCCTGGCATCTTCACCGGGTCCGTGGGGCGTGGCCCTGTGCCGTGGCTCCGCCCCACACCTTTCCTCCTCCGGTTGCAGGACACCGCTGCACTGCGCGGCCTCTTGCAACAGCGTGCACCTCTGCAAGCAGCTGGTGGAGAGCGGCGCTGCCGTCTTCGCCTCCACCATCAGTGACATTGAGACGGCTGCAGACAAGTGTGAGGAGATGGAGGAAGGCTACATCCAGTGCTCCCAGTTTCTCTACGGTAGGTGGGTGCCGGGGCCGCAGCTTCTTCCCTGGCTGAGTGATGCGGTCTGGGCACACAGTACTGGTCAAGTCCGAATCGGTGCGGCGCTCACCTCCCTTGCCTCACTCTGCGGACATGTATGTGTGAACCACGGTGTCACAGGAGCAAGAATGACCTCCGTGCTCGTGCAGCTGTGCGCTGGGGGTGGGGCGGGAGGGTAGCCGGCCAGCACTCGTCTGTACACTTACTTCCATGCGCTAGGGTGGCCCTTTGCCCCAAACTATTGGATGAGTTAAGTTCATCCCAAGTCTGATTTCCCCAGGGATAGGCCACGCGCATGCACGGAGCTCCCACAGCAGAGCCAACAACACGCCGTAGGGTGGGGCGAGCCAGAGCCCCTCGGGAGGAGGGCCGAGGCCGGTGACCCGCCGGCGTGCCTCAAGGGGCCCGCGCAGCGGCACGCACCCCTGGGCAGTGGCACAGCCACAGCTGCTTCTCACTAGATCAGAACGCCGGCGTTTCCCCTAAGGACCGCCTCTCGTGCTGCCGCCACTCCCGGCCACTCAGCAGGCTGAGAGAGGGAGGACCGGACTGCAAGGCCAGCCGAGGCAGGAAAACTGACACTTGTCTCCAAAGTGACCAGCAAAGAGCAGCGCTGCCTAGGTGCTGGTGGCTCGGCCTGAAATCTGAGGACCACAGTTCAAAACCAGCCCAGGCAGAGACGTCCACGAGACTTCCGTCTTCCGTTAACCACCCAAAAACTAAACGTGGAGCGGCGGCTCAAAGTGGTAGAATGCTAGCTTGAGCAAAAAAAGCTCAGGAAGAGCACCCAGGCCCTGAGTTCAAGCCCCATGGCTGACAAAAGTGAAAGCAATGTTGGAAATAGGGCTCAAGTGGTAAAACTCGAGCCTAGCAAGTGCAAGGTCCTGAGTTCAAACCCCAGTGGATGGGGGTGGGGGTGGGGGTGCCTTCTAGGACCACATACCTCTACCTCTCGAGTCAAGATCTCAGTCAGAGCCAGGCACCAGCGGCTCACGCCTGTGAGGATCGCGGTTTGAAAGCAGCTTGTGCAGGAAAGCCCGTGAGCCTCCTGTCTCAACTACAAAGGAAAACAAAGCTCAAGTAGCACGCCAGCCTTGAGCACAAGAGCTCAGGCCCAGCTCTTAGGCCCAGAGGTCAAGCCCCAAACTGGCAAAAAACTAAACTTTCAGTCCGCTGTCCACATTGATGGGCTCTGCCGATGTGGATCCAAACGACGGCATACAGGTCAGAGCACTGGACAGAAACTGCCTGTTCCGAACACCCAACACTCTTCCTCCACCGCGAGGACCCACCTCGGGAGAAGCGGTTTAGAGCGGGGGGGGGGGGGGGGGGGGCGCAGGCTCCGCGCAGACACCAGCTGCGTCCTCCCAGGGAACCCGCCGGGTCTGGGGGCCCGTCCTCCACCCACGGGCTGCTGTCCTCTGGCCAGGCAGGAGCGGTGGCGCTTCCGGCCGCTGGGCAGCAGCGGGCAGCACGGCCCCGCGCTCATCCCAGCCGTCAGCCTTGGCAGAGGCAGGCGTCTCCTGTCTCTTCGGGGGGCTCCTCCCTGTGAACCGCCTCCTCCTGCCAGGCACGGACTGTTGCTCTTTGATCCTAGGGGTGCAGGAGAAGTTGGGAGTGATGAACAAAGGCACCGTCTATGCCCTGTGGGACTATGAGGCACAAAACGGCGACGAGCTGTCCTTCCACGAGGGGGATGCCATCACCATCCTGAGGCGCAAGGACGACAGCGAGACCGAGTGGTGGTGGGCTCGTCTTGGGGACCGGGAGGGCTACGTGCCCAAAAACCTCCTGGGGGTAAGTACACGGGGTGCCGTCGGCTGGCCTCGTCAGCACGCGGGGAAGTCACGGAACATCACGCGTGGTAGGGCTCTGCTGGAGTCCAGAGCAGGAGCGCCCCCGCCTCCAGGCACAAGGCGAGGCCCAGGCAGGAAGCCGGGAGAAGCCGAGCACCGGCCAGGGCGGAGGGCTTGCTCAGCTGGGCTTCAGAAACCAACCAGGCACTGTGCCCCCCCCCCCCCCCCCCCCGCCAAATCCAAGCTGCTCAGGAGGCTGAGATAGGAGGATCATGGTTCAAAGACAGCCTGGGGTGGAAGGTCTGTGAGACTTGTCATCCAGTTAATCACAGAAAGAGTTGAAATGGTGTAGTAGCTCAAATGGTAGGGTGCTAGCCTTGAGCAAAAGGAGCTTGGGGACAGCACCCAGGCCTGGAGTTCAAGCCCCAGGATTGGCAAAAAAAAAAAAAAAAAAAGGAAAGAAAAACTACCTAGGCCATGCGCACACTCACACCAATTTAGAATTTTCCAGTGGGGAATAATGGTGTACACGTGGAACTCTAGCGCTCCGGAGGCTGAGGCAGGTAGAACACAGTTCTAGGCCAGCCGGGGCTACAAATACAGATAAAGTCTCTAGTTGGGTAGGGAGAAGGGGCAGAGGGGGCTGCCTCTTCTCCCCTCCCGAGTACCGTGGTAGGGCTGGCAGACGGCCCTCCTCCACTTGACAGTCCTTTCTGGACACCGATGCCTGCGCTCGGGGCTTTGCCCCCATGGGCCAGGAGACAGTGATATTTTAGGGTTGTTTTTTGTTTTGTTTTTTTGCCAGTCCTGGGCCTTGGACTCAGGGCCTGAGCACTGTCCCTGGCTTCTTTTTGCTCAAGGCTAGCACTCTGCCACTTGAGCCACGGCACCACTTCTGTCCGTTTTCTATCTATGTGGTGCTGGGGAATCGAACCCAGGGCTTCATGTGTGTGAGGCAAGCACTCTTGCCACTAGGCCATATTCCCAGCCATGTTTTAGGGGTTTTGGTTTGGTTTTGTATGTGCTAGTCCTGGGGCTTGAACTCAGGGCCGGAGTTTGTTCAAGGCAAGTGCTCTACCACCCTGAGCCACAGCTCCACTTTATAGACTTTTTAGTGGTTAATTGGAGGCAAATCTCAGACTTTGCTGCCTGGGCTGGCCTCAAACCACAGTCCTCAGGTCTCAGCCTGCTAAGTATCCAGGCTGACAGGCCAATGGCACTGGCGGGGCTGGGGTTTTCGGTCGTATGGAGTGTTACTGGGGAAACGGGAACAGGATAGTCAAGGGTGGGCAGGGAGCCTCGCTGGAGGGGACCGCTAAGGCAAGGCATTGGGGAGACAAGCCTCACCTCGGGGCAGTGCTAAGGGAGAGCAGGCCCGTGCCCGCCCGGCGGCGTCCCTGTCCTGACTGTGTCTACTGCCTTCCAGCTGTACCCACGGATCAAGCCCCGGCAGCGGACGCTCGCGTGAACGTCCCCCGGAGCACCGTCTCGCAGCCTCCCGGGAACCGCTGGAGGGGGTTCCGCAGCCCCCAGAAAGGCCAAAGCGAGGGTGGCCTCATGGTGCTCATTTCAGCAGACAGTGTCCACAATGTGAATCTGCACCTCCCGGGGGCCCTTCCTCCAGCCTCACGTTACTGAGGGAGGTACTTCTGCCTCCAAAACAACTGAATTTTGCCAATTACTGTAAATCCAAATAAATATCCAGCTTCCGAAACACCCACCCATGTTGCCCGTAAGAAGTCCTGTCATGCCATCACCGCAGTGGCTGCCTCCCCTGCCCGAAGCTTCCCCCGCTAGCCGCCCTCCGCCCCAGCCCTCGGCCGGGGGCCTCCAGTCTGACCCCCCCCCCCCCCCCCACTCCTCACCCGGGGCAGGCCCCGGGGCCGCCTGACGCACGTGTCCCCTGGGCGGGCAGATGGCGCGTTCTGCCTCCGGCTGGCGCCACACACAGCCAGTCCCCCCCCCCCCACGTGGGCACACGCGCCTCTCGCTGCGCAGGTGGGGCTGGCCTCAAAGATACTGGAGCCTGGGCAGGGAGGGGCCGGGCGGGGCGGGGCGGCCACACCCTCACCCCGCCCAGCCTCCAGACTCCACGCGAGGCAGCGCTCACCGGGGCTGACTGCGCAGACGAGGTTTTCATACACCAACATGAGGGTTCAGTTGAGCTAGAAAGGTTTCCTCCTCATTCACTCGAGCCCTGGGCGTCGCTCCTCATGGCGTCTTGTGTGGTCCGCGCACGCTCAGTGCACGCAGCGCCCGCTGTCGGCTGTCCAGGGCGGCACCCGGTGCGCCCGCCCCGCCCCGCGCACGGGCAGCGGCGCTCCCACCCCCGGCTTCACGCCCTGTGTCCCCGAGGAAGATACCCAACGCAGACACGCAAGATGTGTGGACAGTGGGCCGGAGCCTGGCGGGTACTTTCAAAATAGGTTTAATTGTACGCTTTATGTACAAATGGCTGTACAGTCATCTTAATAAAAGTGAAATCGTAAGTAAAAGGTAGACCGCGCGGCTGGTGGCTTCTGCTTGGTACCTATCCGAGGACTGGCCATCGCTGGTCAGTGACAGCCAGCGGGCAGGCTAAGGCAAGTGCGGTAAACGGGGTGAACAGCCAGGGGGGAGGGGCCCCACCCTCCCGTAAGCCTAGGGACTCGCACAGACGCGGGCGGTGTGGGTTACGCTGGAGACGGCTTGGCAGAGGGGAGGTCCGTCTGCCCTGCGCCTCGCCGAGGACCAGCGGTGTAGGGCGCCCCCTGAAGGCCGCGAAGCTGCTGGTAGCGTTGGGGAGCTGTGGACGTGGTGCACTAGGTGAGCGGACATGTTGCTTGTCCAGTGCGCGCTCGCCTTTCCCGCGACAAGGCCCGTGGCGCTTAGCTGAACCCGGCCAGGTGCGCTCCGCGCGAGGAGTTAGTTACTGATCCCGGGACTCGAGGAGGAGCTTGGCGGCCTGCAGGGCGACCACGGATGAAACCACAACGCACCACTGGTCCTGTGCTGCTCACGGCTGAGCCTGAACGCCTCTAAGCCACGGGCTCCCCCCACCCCCCCGTACCTTGTGCATGGCGGCCAGCCATGCTGCCGCCTGCCTCCTGCTGGCATTCACGTCCTCTGCAGCCGTCAGCCTCAGCTGGGCTGTGCCCTCTGCCCCTGGCACGCTGTACTGCAGACACATGCCTGCGACCCGGGCACCGCCTGCTGGAGGAAGGAAATGAGGCCCGGGCGTCCTCACGTGGCCCAGACACCCACCTGCCCCGGGCTGCTGGAGGAGCAGCCTTGTGACCCGAGCGCCGGCCCCTACAGCAATCTGGAGCTCAGAGAAGGCTGGAGACACCCAGGAGCCTATTCCAGAATCACCTAGAAATTCCCACCCCCACCCCCCGTCCTGCCATCCGCAGGACCGCCGAGGGCCGTGCGGGTGGGGAAGCCAGCTGAGACAGCAGGTCGACGGCCCTGGTCCCTCCAGTTCTGCTCGTAGAGGTCAGAGACCACAGCCGACCCCTGCTGCGATCAGCGAGAGGGAACAGACCCCGATGCCAGAGAGGACCCCGCCCCGCCGGGCACCATCCCGGGCCACAGGGAACCCACACAGGCCGTCCTGAGAGGACGTGGCCCGCACGTCTGGACTCCAGCCAGCCGTCCCCGTCACCACACCACGCAAAAGCCCCTGCGCAGCGCCCCCAGCCACACCCGAGGCGCCCCGAGGCCGTGGGCCGCCCGCCAGTGCGGGGAGCGCGGGGAGCACGGAGCCTGCGGCGCACTGCGGCGCTGCACTCGGTCCCGGGGAGCCCCCCCGCCCCGGCACACAGGGCTCCGGGCTAAAGCGGAGCGGCCAGGGCCACGACTCCCCACTCTAGGGCACCCACCCTGCAGGCACAGCCAGAGGCCTCCCTGGACCAGCCCCTCCTTGGGCGTGGGCGGCCCGGGCAAGGGGCACTCCCAAGCCCCCCTGGCCGGGGAGGTGGGCAGCGGAGGGACCTGCCCTCCACCCAGGCCTCCCAGCCCCGCGGGCACCCCGTGGGCAGGGCCGGCCTGGCCCCCTGCCTCTCCTTCAGGAGGCGGGAACCCCGAGGCGCCATGGTGGAGTGAGCTGGCCGCGCGGGCGGTCCCCACGAGCACCGTGCCTGCCGGGCTGGGGACCCGGAAGCCGCCGGACCCTGCCAGGGACGGAGCACACGTGCTTTGCCGGGATGCGCACTTCCACGTGACAGCCCATTTACGGGACCAAAGGAAGCGGCGCGGCGCTGCACAGGGACAGGGCGCTTGGCCGGGGCGCGAGGAGGGCGAGGCTGACCTTGAGCGGCGGGGGGGCTCCCCAGGACGCTGCAGTAAGTGGGAGAGTCTTTTTCTACAGCAGGAAGAAAGACAGCCAGTGGAGAGAAAACCGAGAACCAGTCAGAAATCAGCAAGGTGCGTTAGGGCAGGCGGGTTTTTCGGGGCCTCCTGTGGGTGTGGCGTCGGCTGAAGAGGGCGACCGGACCCAGAGCTGCTTCCCGGGCGCGGCCCGGGCCACAGCGGCACGGGCGCCGAGCGCTGCCCCGGCAGCGGCTCTCCGCGTCTCAGCTGTGAGCGGAGAGACGGGCACGACAGGAAACGCGTGCACGCACCTGCCGGGCCCGCTCGCCAGGGAGCTGAGGCCCGGACGCCACACAAGGCCCCAGGAGAGCAGGCCAGCTCGCCGGGGCCGAAGCCTCTGTCCCCAGCCGCGCAGGGACGCACGCGGCCACCTACCTCCCGGGGCGAAGCCTTCCGTGACCACCTGCACCGTGGAAATGCTGGCGACTTCAATCTCATGGTGGCCGTCCCCATCCAGAATTAAGCATCTGTACCAAGTCAAGGAGCGGCAGTCACATGACTGAGGCCTCCCCCCCCCCGCCCCCCAGGACCCCGGCTCTCACCTCTGGTTGCCGGAAAGACGACAAACCATCGTTTCGGGTTTCCCCGCGTTTCCCAGAGTTACGAGGAAGGTGGCTCCTAGAGCGAAACGAAACGTCCACCCGTGAGCTGGCGCCGCCCGAGCACGCGGGGGGACGGGGGGACGGGGGGCGGGGGGGGACGGGGGCTTCGCGCTGGAGAGCTTGCCGCGCAGGCTTCCATCCCTCAGCACCACATACACAGGAGAGGCTGGAAGCGGCGCTGCGGCTCACGTGGGAGCGCTGGCCTTGAGCCAAGAAAGAGCAGGGACGGTGCCAGGCCCCGAGTTCAAGCCCTTGGCCTGGCAAAGAGCAAAAGCAAGGGACAGCACCCTGCTCCCGCTGTCCCTTCGGCTGCGTGAAAGGTTGGCCGTGGAGGGAGGGCTGGGAAGGGAACATGGCGCGGCCGCCTGCACAGCTTCGGCGCGCTGACAGCCATCGATTCGTCTAGAAAGGGGCCGCGCGGGGCGGGCGCGGGCCAGGGCGCCGTGGCCGCTGCCCACGCGGGGGCCGCGCTTACCGCTCAGCAGCACCTTGAGCTGCTTGTCGTAGAACTCGGCCTCGCGGTGGGACACCAGCGCGCACTCTGCGCACTGCCGCACGGGGTCCACAAAGCACATGCGCCGCAGCGGCACCTTCTGGCTGCAGCACCTGTCACAGAAGCACTTCCCACACCGGCGGCAGTGGTGCTGAGCGCGGGGGGGGGGGGGGGGGGGGGGGGGCGCGTGAGCAGGGGGGGCGCCCAGGCCCGCACCCCACTCCCGACACCTCGCCCCGAGGGCAGACCTCCGTGGGGTTCCCACCCTCGGGGCTCAGCCCCAGAGAAACTGCCCCCCCCCGCCCCCAGCAGCTCACCTTCCTGGTGAGAAAGTCGAACTTGGTGTCACACTGCATACACCTCGGGCACTAGAAGAGAAGGCCAGCGCGCGTTAGAGCCAGCTCCGCTGCTCGGGGAGCCACTGAGGCAAGTCACAGCGGCTCCGCAGGCTCCCGGGCGGGGGGGGGGGGGGGGCCTGCAGGGGTCCCCCGTGGGTCCTAGCCTAAGGACCCAGCGGCCCAGGCCGCGCAGGGCCCCGATTTCCTGCCGCCTCCCTATCCCAGTGCCTCGGGCCATTTGGATGCCGGAGCACAGGCGGCCTGCTGGCTGCTTCTGTGCGGGGGGGCCCCCCCCCCCGAGCCCCACCAGGGGTCCGGACACTCCCCAGCAGCAGCAGGCTGTACCGAGGGGGCAGGGGCGGGGCGGGCAGGACACGGGGCGAGGCCGGGCTCCACAGACAGCTGGCGGGAGCTGGGTGCCACCTGTGCACGGGGCGCGCTCGCTTGGGACACGGTGGGGGGGGGGACGGGGGAACGGGACGGGGACGACCATGCTGAACCCGGGGCGGCTGAGGGCGGCCCGCACAGTGGGGCACACGCCGACGCCCCGGGAGGAGCCCGTGAGCCCTGGCTGGGGGGTGGGGGTGCCAGCCACCGAAAGCCTGGCCATGAGAGCAGGGTCTCCTACGGTGACAGCGGTGGCAGTCCCCAGCTCTGCGCTGGCACCCCGCCTGGCACCAGAGAAAAGGCCTCCAGCCACGGAAGGGCCACAGAAGCAGAGCGGCGGGGGGGGGGGGGGGGGCAGGGCAGTGTCGGGGACCGGCCAGGGCAGCTGGTGGTGACTTGGGAACAAGAGTGAGGTATGACCCACACTGACGAGGTGTTGGGATCAGGAGCTTCTGGGAGACGGGGGCTGAGGGCCCCACTGAGCCTCTTGGGGGGGGGAGCCCCACTCGGCCTCCTTTTGCTTCGGTAGGAAGGAAGGACAGACAAGACAAGGGGGTGGGAGGTTTTTTTCTTTTTGAGTGGGGCGGATCCAAGTCCTCGTGCATTCTTACATCGGTCCCACAACTGGCCTTCCCCCACCCCCAGGGTTTAGCTTCAGTTCCGGGCGGTGCTTGGGTTTGAACTCAGCCTCTAGCCCTTTTAGTTTTTCTTTTATTGGTGCCAGGGCTAGGGCTTGAACTCAGGCCTCGAGATGATTGTCTTGCACAGCTAATGCTCTACCACTTGAAGCAAACATCCAGCTCCATCTCCAGCCCTTTTCAGAGCTAGTGTGTGTCTGTCTATTTGCTTGTCCGTACTGGGGCTTGAACTCAGGACCTAGGCATCATCCCTGAGCTTTTTTGCTCAAGACTAACACTCTAGCACTTGGGCCATAGCTCCACTTAGGGCTTCTAAGAGTCTCATGGACTTGGCTTGATCCTCAGATCTCAGCCTCCTTGCCTGGCTAAGACGGCAGGCACAAATCACCAGTGCGCAGCTGGTGAAAACACAAAGGTTGCCTTGTTATTCCACGTGGTGAGAAACGGGGCTCGCTCCCAAGTACTACCAAAAGAAAATGTCTCAGAAAAAACAGGATTAGAGATAGCCACATCAGGACAAAGCCAAACCAGAGTTCAGATCGTTTATCAGGGGCTTTTGCCTCTCTCCTCCCAGGAACAGGTGGTGCTGCCGCCAGGCTTGGTTGGCTCCTGGCTGGGTTTGTTGGCTGCTGGCTGGGTTAGTTGGCTGCTGGCTGGGTTAGTTGGCTCCTGGCTGGGTTAGTTGGCTGCTGGCTGGGTTAGTTGGCTCCTGGCTGGGTTAGTTGGCTCCTGGCTGGATTAGTTAGCTGCTGGCTGGGTTAGCTCCTGGCTGGGTTTGTTGGCTGCTGGCTGGGTTAGTTGGCTCCTGGCTGGGTTAGTTGGCTGCTGGCTGGGTTAGTTGGCTCCTGGCTGGGTTAGCTCCTGGCTGGGTTAGTTGGCTGCTGGCTGGGTTAGTTGGCTCCTGGCTGGGTTAGCTCCAGGCTGTGTTAGCTCCTGGCTGGGTTAGTTGGCTCCTGGCTGGGTTAGTTCGCTCCTGGCTGGGTTGGCTCCTGGCTGGGTTAGCTCCTGGCTGGGTTAGTTGGCTCCTGGCTGGGTTAGCTCCAGGCTGGGTTAGTTGGCTCCTGGCTGGGTTAGTTGGCTCCTGGCTGGGTTAGTTGGCTGTTGGCTGGGTTAGCTCCTGGCTGGGTTAGCTCCAGGCTGGGTTAGTTGGCTCCTGGCTGGGTTAGTTGGCTGTTGGCTGGGTTAGCTCCTGGCTGGGTTTGTTGGCTGCTGGCTGGGTTAGTTGGCTCCTGGCTGGGTTAGTTGGCTGCTGGCTGGGTTAGTTGGCTCCTGGCTGGGTTAGCTCCTGGCTGGGTTAGTTGGCTGCTGGCTGGGTTAGTTGGCTCCTGGCTGGGTTAGCTCCAGGCTGTGTTAGCTCCTGGCTGGGTTAGTTGGCTCCTGGCTGGGTTAGCTCCAGGCTGTGTTAGCTCCTGGCTGGGTTAGTTGGCTCCTGGCTGGGTTGGCTCCTGGCTGGGTTAGCTCCTGGCTGGGTTAGTTGGCTCCTGGCTGGGTTAGCTCCAGGCTGGGTTAGTTGGCTCCTGGCTGGGTTAGTTGGCTCCTGGCTGGGTTAGTTGGCTGTTGGCTGGGTTAGCTCCTGGCTGGGTTAGCTCCAGGCTGGGTTAGTTGGCTCCTGGCTGGGTTAGTTGGCTGTTGGCTGGGTTAGCTCCTGGCTGGGTTAGCTCCAGGCTGGGTTAGTTGGCTCCTGGCTGGGTTAGTTGGCTGTTGGCTGGGTTAGCTCCTGGCTGGGTTAGCTCCAGGCTGGGTTAGTTGGCTGTTGGCTGGGTTAGTTGGCTGTTGGCTGGGTTAGCTCCTGGCTGGGTTAGTTAGCTCCTGGCTGGGTTAGTTGGCTGTTGGCTGGGTTAGCTCCTGGCTGGGTTAGCTCCAGGCTGGGTTAGTTGGCTCCTGGCTGGGTTAGTTGGCTGTTGGCTGGGTTAGCTCCTGGCTGGGTTAGTTAGCTCCTGGCTGGGTTAGTTGGCTGCTGGCTGGGTTAGCTCCGGGCTGGGTTAGTTGGCGGCTGGCTGGGTTAGTTGGCTCCTGGCTGGGTTAGCTCCTGGCTGGGTTAGCTCCAGGCTGGGTTAGTTGGCTCCTGGCTGGGTTAGTTGGCTCCTGGCTGGGTTAGCTCCTGGCTGGGTTAGTTGGCTGCTGGCTGGGTTAGCTCCGGGCTGGGTTAGTTGGCTCCTGGCTGGGTTAGTTGGCTCCTGGCTGGGTTAGCTCCTGGCTGGGTTAGTTGGCTGCTGGCTGGGTTAGCTCCTGGCTGGGTTAGTTGGCTCCAGGCTGGGTTAGCTCGGCCCCACCCAGGTAGGTCATCTGCCCCAGGCACAAACCCCAGTTCTGATAGCAGGGCTGGGGGGCTGGGCCACAGCCCTGACCTCCACTGTGCCCTGCGGTGGGACCCTGCTCTGGCTCCCCCTGGCGGCAGGGCCGGGCCAGGAGCGCACTGCCGCTCAGCACTTCCCACAGGGCCCTGCGCCACCAGGCGAATCCCGGCCCCGGCTGTCAGCCATCGCCACCGGCCGGCCGGAACCCCGTGCGTCCCGAGAACGCCCACCTGTCCTCACCGCCCTCCCGGCCACGCCAGCTGCAAGCGTCCACAGCCCCACCCCCCACCCCTTCCACCCGCGCACGCCTCCCACCGTGGAGCTCCCGGCCAGCAGCTCCCCAAGGCCACGGAACAGGGCGGCCTGGCAGGAACTCCCAACACCAACCTGCCTGCGGCCCCCCCCTCCCGGCCTCGCCCTCCCGGCCTCGCCCTCCCGGCCTCGCCCCCTCACTGGCCGCTCCCTAGGCAGAGGCTCTGGGCCCTGGGACCTGAACACCAACCCCCCTCCCTCTCAGCCCCTCCCTGCGTGCTGGCGTCTCTACACGGCTCCGCACGGGGCCTTCTTCCTTGGCATGCATGCACACGCACACACGCGTGCACACGCGCACACGTGGGGGAGGGGGGGTTTTTTTAGACAGTAATCTTTCTGTTGATTTTACTAATGAAAAGAGAAGTGTTCAATTGGTCAACAGCAAGTTACCATGCAAAGAGGTGGGGGGGGGGGTCAGCGGCAGGCAGGGGTGGGGGGGAGGGGAGCCAGCAACACACGGGGGGGGGGGAGCAGTCAGCGGCGGGCAGGGGTGCGGGGGAGGGGTCAGCAGCGGGCAGGGGAAGCAGTCAGCGGCGGGCAAGGGTGCGGGGGGAGGGGTCAGCGGCGGGCAGGAGTGCGGGGGGAGAGGTCAGCGGCAGGCAGGGGGGGTGGGTCGGCTCCTCCCTGGGCTGGGCTGCAGCATGGACTGTGACACAGTTATCTTGGGAGCCCAGACTCCAGCCGTCTGCTGGCGTCTCAGAAGTCCAGGAATGAATGCTATCTCTCGCCGGCCGCAGGCCTCAGGCCCCAAGTGTCCCCACTGTCACGTGGCCTCAGGGCAGCGCCCCCCCACCCCCACCTAGGCCCAGCAGCCCAGCCAGAGGACAGGCCGGCAGCCCGTGACCAGGCGCACAGGCCCGCCCCGTCCACCCCAGCCTCCCCTGGGCCCCGCCGGCGGGCGCCAGGGCCGGGAGCAGGAAGAGCCTGGAGGGCTGTGCCCAAGGCTGCAGCCTCCGCGAGCCCCACCTTCCTCCTGCCCCGCCCCAGGGCCCCCGGCCAGCCCCGAAGGAGCACGCAGGCCAGGGCAGGCACGATCTGAAAAGAGCTCCCAGGCTCCCACCGAGGTCAAGGGAGGTCACCATAAAAAGAACAAGGGGGGCCGGGAAGGCGGCCTAGCGGTAGCGCGCTCGCCTGGCATGCACGGAGCCCTGGGTTCGATTCCCCAGCACCACATATACAGAAAATGGCCAGAAGGGGCGTTGTGGCTCAAGTGGCAGAGTGCTAGCCTTGAGCAAAAAGAAGCCAGGGACAGTGCTCAGGCCCTGAGTCCAAGGCCCAGGACTGGCAAAAAATAATAATAATAATAATAACAGTAAGAAGTTGGTCAGGTCCTGAGTCCAAGCCCCAGGACTGGCAACAACAACAACCAAAAAGAAGGTTCTAGGGCACTCCCCTCCCCCAAGGCTGTAAACAGAGGACACCCCTGCCTCACACTGTGAAAAATTTGTCTTAGGTCCTGCAGAAATCAATCCTTTAATTTTTAAGTGTATTTCGATGTCCCTTTATTGACAGTCATTTTTCAAGGGTCAGAGCACGATCTAACAAATGTAAAATGAGCTCATTTCAAAAACCCACTCATCAGTGTGAGGCCAATCGAGGGGTAGAGGGCCAAGTTCACCCTCCACAGCCACCGGGGCCGGCCCTCGGCCCTCGGCCCTCGGCCCTCAGGCCGACAAGGGAGCCTCACCCTGTCATCTGGAAGAGCTGCCAGCCCTCCCCGTGGCCCAGCAGAGCCCAGTGACACACACGCCAAATCCCCACCCTCGGTCCCTGCGAGCACTTTGGTCCTCAGTGTCAAGTGGAGCAAAGGCCTGGCGCCGCCGGGCCTGCGGAGCAGCGGGGGCCTGCGGAGCAGCGGGGGCCGCGGAGCAGCGGGGGCCTGCGGAGCAGCGGGGGCTGCGGAGCAGCGGGGGCCTGCGGAGCAGCGGGGGCCTGCGGAGCAGCGGGGGCTGCGCCCGGCCCGGCCCTTCCCACCCAGAGCACCCACAGGCCCCTTGGGGCTCAGTCCCGCTCCTTCCAGAGGCCCACAGAGCTCTCCGGCCACCATCTCCCCCTCCCCTCCCCAGCCTGCCCCCCCTTCTCCTCCCCTCCCCAGCAGTGGCTGCCACCTTTACGGCAAGAGGACGGCAAGCCGGGCGCTGGCGGCTCACGCCTGTGATCCCAGCGACTCAGGAGGCTGAGAGCTGAGGATCGCAGTTCAAAGCCAGCCCCAGCAGGAAAGGCCATGAGACTCTCATCTCCAGTGAACCCCCAGAAAAGCGGAAGTGGCGCTGTGGCTCACGGTGGTAGAGCGCTAGCCTCGGGCCGTAATGCCCAGGCCCTGAGTTCAAGCCCCAGGACCCACGAGAACAACCCCACAACAGCCCAGGAGGCCCATCCGGCCGGCGCGTGCGTGGGAAAGAAGAGCGGTCTGGAGGACGACACAGGCGCAGAGCTCGTGCAAAGCTCTGGGCGGACGCCCCTGCACCCAGCCCACGCGGCTGCGTCACGCCGGGCCCCCTCCCCCGTGCGGGCCCCACCAGCCCCAGGGGCACAGACCTCCCCAGAGACAGAGCTGGGTGCCCACACCATTCCCGCAGCACCTGCCCGCCCGCCCTGGAACGTCCTTCGTGAGCCGGCTGAGGCAGGCCAGACACACAGAGGCGGCACCCATGGGGGCGGGCGGAGCCCCTGGCCGCGGACGCCCCACCCGTCCACACCTGCCGTCCCTGGGCAGGAAGTGATCCTGTCTACCCAGCTACTCGGGCTGAGCCAGGCCGCGGGGAGCGCGGACTCACCTCCCGTCCACCTGCAGAGGGGAGGGCTGGAGACCGCCGGGCCACGCCTCAGGACCCGCAAACCCCACTCCACACGGCCCCGCTCTACCTAGACAACGCTCTGGCCTCACCTCGACCTCCGTGCCCCCAGAGGCGTCCAGCCTGGGGCTTTCTGCAAGCCGGGCCAGCACGCCACACGTTCAGCCTTCAGAACGCTAAGTCTTAGCATCCCCGTGGGCCCAAATTCTGGGGCTTTCTTCAGAAACGCTGCATCCTTCCCGGGTGGGCACACAGCTCGCGGCTGAGGGGGCGCTGCGCCCCGCCGGCGGCCAGGCCCAGGGCTCCGGAGTGTGGGTGGAGCCCAGGCCCACGCCAGCTGAGCCAGCAGCAAGGCAAGACGCCGCCCGCGAGCCGGGCCGTGCTCCATCCACGCCCATAGATCGTGCGGGGCCCCATGCTTTACCTGCCCATTAACATCAAAGACTACAGCCAGAGGGTCGGGAGGCGTGGCAATGTGCCGGTCTAGCAAGCCGAAGGCCCGGAGTTCAAACCCAGTACTGCCCAGATAAATAAAGGTGTTTAAGTTTTTAAAAAAGGTTCCAGCAGGAGACAACTGTCTGAAAAGCTGGAGGGAAGGCTGGGCGCCAGGGGCTCGCGCCTGTCATCCTAGCTGCTCAGGAAGATGAGATCTGAGGATCTGAGTTCAAAGCCAGCTTGGGTGGGAAGCTCCATGAGACTCCTATCTCCAGTGAACTACCAAAAACAAATAAACCTGGAAGTAGCTCTGCGGCCCAACTGGCAGCGCGCTAGCCCTAAGCACAAAGCTGAGGGGCAGTGCCTAGCCCCTGAGTTCAAGCCCCAGGCCCAGCGCACACGCAAAAAGCCAGTGTCTCTCGTCCCAACTGCTTTTATTGTAGTAAAATACACGTAACGATACAGCGCCTGGCCAATTTCTTTCCTCTTCTTTGAGACAGACTCGCTTGGCCTTTCCCCTGAGAGTCTTGCTAGTGTGCTGGGCCTGAGTTCCTCCTGTGGCAGCCGCCCCCCCCCCCCCAGCCCTCCCTCTGTCTCCAGGGTCGGTTGGGCCCAGCATTAAGTGCATCGATGTTACATCCAAACCTACAGCCAGGAGGAGGAAGCTCGGGACAGAAGGTGCCAGGGGCCCCAGCGCCCGGCCGGCCAGAGCCTGTGGGGGTCAGGGGTTCGTTGGGGGGCCCTCGGGCCCGGCAGGCCTGTGGGGGTCAGGGGTCGGCTCAGGGCCCCGGGCCCGGCAGGCCTGTGGGGGTCAGGGGCCGGGGGTCGGGAAGGAGTCCGACCCGCACTCGCGAGCTCCGAGGTGGGAGCTGAGGGTTCGGTAGCCGCCGGTTTCGCTGCTCCTCCGCGAAGGCCACAGGCCGGGGTGGGGGGGGAAGGGGGGCTCAGGCCTTCGAGAACTTTCCGGGCCAGGCGCTGGCCGTTCCTGAGCGGGAAAAGCTACTCGGCAGCGCCGGGCTCTGCGTTCGCGCCCCGGCGCACAGGCCGCCCGGGCCTCGGTGCTCGGACGGGACCCCGGCCTCGCTGGGGACCAGGGCTGCGCTCCACCCCGGCGGCGCCCGCGCCCGCGGGGCCCCGCGGCTCGACGACGCCTCCCCGGCCCGGGCCCCGCGCGCCGCCCGCACCCCTGCTCCCCGCGACGGCGGTGCGCTCGCCGACGCCGGGCTCGCGGGGCAGGGGAAGGAGCGGCGGCGGCCGGGCGCCTCGAGAGCCGGGCGGCGGAGCCCGCGGGGGCCGGGGAGTGGGGGGGACGAGCGCGGCGGCCGGGACGCGGGGGCCGGGGGAGGGGACGAGCGCGGCGGCCGGGACGCGGGGGCCGGGGTGGGGGGGACGGGCGCGGCGGCCGGGACGCGGGGGCCGGGGGGGGGGGGACGAGCGCGGCGGCCGGGACGCGGGGGCCGGGGTGGGGGGGACGGGCGCGGCGGCCGGGACGCGGGGGCCGGGGGGGGGGGGGGGACGGGCGCGGCGGCCGGGACGCGGGGGCCGGGGTGGGGGGGACGGGCGCGGCGGCCGGGACGCGGGGGCCGGGGTGGGGGGGACGAGCGCGGCGGCCGGGACGCGGGGGCCGGGGGGGGGGGACGAGCGCGGCGGCCGGGACGCGGGGGCCGGGGTGGGGGGGACGAGCGCGGCGGCCGGGACGCGGGGGCCGAGGGGGGGGGACGGGCGCGGCGGCCGGGACGCGGGGGCCGAGGGGGGGGGACGGGCGCGGCGGCCGGGACGCGGGGGCCGAGGGGGGGGACGGGCGCGGCGGCCGGGACGCGGGGGCCGAGGGGGGGGACGGGCGCGGCGGCCGGGACGCGGGGGCCGAGGGGGGGGACGGGCGCGGCGGCCGGGACGCACCTCCTTGTCCGGGACCCACGGCGGCTCCTCCAGGCCGAACGGGCTTCCGAAGGCGCGGTGCTCGGGCACCATGCGCAGGCCGCTGGGAGAGCGCACCAGCTTCTTGGCGTCGCGGCGGGCCGCCACCACCGAGGACATGTCGCCTCCACCCGCGCGCGGACCCCGCTGCCAGCCCGACGGCACCGGGCGGCGCCGCCCGTCCCGCCCCGTCCGCGCGCACGCGCTGACGGCGCCAGCGCCCAATCGCCGACCCGGGCCCCGAGCGCGGGCCAATCGGACCTCGGAACCCGCCTTGGCACCGCCCTCTCCAGTCGCGCCGGGCCCCGCCCCGTGCGGCCGTCCGCCAATCGGCGGCGAGGGCGGGCCGGAGCTCGCCCCGCCCCCGCCGAGGCGGCCGAGACCCGCAATTGGTCGGTTGGACGGCTACGTGCTGCCGCCTTGCTCTTGATTGGCGTGGGCGACCCAGGCTCTGGGCGCTCATTGGGCGCAGAGGCCGAGCGGGGCGGGCGGCGCCGAGAGGTGGGGAGCGCCGCGGACGTGGCGGCTCGGGCGGCCGGAGCTCCGCGCGGGGCCGGCGGGGAGCGGCGCCGGGCCCAGCCGGTCCCTGAGCACCGGGCTAGGGCGGCCCGTCGGGCCCGGGGCGAGGGTGCGCGGCCCCGGAGGACGCGGCCACGGGCCGGTCCCGGCTACGGACGGCCGGGGTGAGAGCGAGGCGGGGCCCGGGGCGTGGGGGGCGGGGCGAGGGGGCGTGGAGGGCGGGGCCGGGCGGCCGTCGGGCGGGGCGAGCGCCGCGCGGGGATCCTCGCTCGGATCGCGCCCGCGGCCTTCCCGCCTGGCCCCTCCCGGCCCCCGGGGTTTCCTGGCCTGGGAAGCGACGCGCGGCCGGCGGTGAGCAGGCGGGGCCTCGCCGACGGCGCGGCGCCCCCCCCCCCCCCGCCCTCGCCCCAGCCCCGGGGGGAAGCGCGCTCTTGGGCGGCCCGGTGGCCGCCGGCGAAGCGGGGGTCCCCGTCGAAGGAGGCCCCGGTCAGAGGACGCGCCCCCCCCCGAGGGGCGGGCGGGACCCGCGGCTGGCGCGGTCTCGGGGCCGCAGCACGCCAGGCCCCGCCGTCCCGACCGCAGGGTGCGGGCCGTGCGCGTGGACGGCCGGGGAGTCCAGGGCCTGCGGGGCGGGAAGGGCTGCCCGGGGGGGGGGGGGGCTCCCTCTGCACCCCGAAACCCTCCAGAAGCCCGGGAGACACCGGTGGGGCGCACGCCTGGGTGGGGGTGAGCCCCGGGGACGACCCCGCGTGCCCGGCTCCTGACCTCTGAGGCCAGAGCTCCCCCGGGCGGGGCCGTCTCGCGGGGCCGTCACGCGGGGTCGTCACGCGGGGCCGTCACGCGGGCGTCTCCGCCCCCACAGGTGGTCGGCGGCGGCCAGCACCGGAAATGGACCTGAGTCAGCTGGACCTGAACCCCAGGATCATCGCCGCCGCCAAGAGAGGTTCGTTTCTTTCTGCTTCGGTAAGGGGGGGGCACAGGTCACCTCAGGTAAAACAAGTTCGGGGTGCAGGCGCCTGCCGAGACCCAGTCCTCTGCGCAGAGACCGCGGCCCCCGTCCTCACACGCACAGACCCCTCCTCGCACAGAGACCCCCCTCCTCACACACAGACCCCCCCTCACACAGAGATCCCCCTCCCCACCCACAGACCCCCCCCTCCTCACACAGACCCCTCTCCTCGCAGAGACCCCCCCTCCTCACGCACAGACCCCCCTCCTCACACAGACCCCCCTCCTCACGCACAGACCTCACACACAGAGACCCCCCTCCTCACACAGAGAACCCCTCCTCACGCACAGACCCCGTCCTCACACGCACAGACCCCCCCTCACACAGAGACCCACCTCCTCACGCACAGACCCCCCCACACAGAGACCCCCCCTCCTCACACAGAGACCCCCCCTCCCCACCCACAGACCCCCCCCTCCTCACACAGACCCCCCTCCCCACCCACAGACCCCCCCTCCTCACACAGAGACTCGCACCCGTCCTCCCTGCAGTGTGGGACTCCGTGTCGCTTCACCCCTGCTCCACACGGTGGGTCTGCTTTCCAATTAGGACTTATTTTTAATTAAATTTTGTTGACACGGTGTTGTGCAAACGGGGTACAGTTACATAATACAGCAGTGTGTACAGTTCCTGTGATATCTTACACTCTGTTTTTCTTTCCCTTCCCTAGATCAGGCAGGCATATATACAATACCCAGTGTACCACAATCATACACAGTAACCACGTAGCCTACACCAATGGAAATTCACCTAGAACTTTAAATATAACGTCAACAATAGACTCCTCCTGTGTCCTTTGGAGTTGTTTTTGCGTATACATAATGCCCCAATCCTGTGGGAAATACCATTTGACAAGCAGTTTTTGGTTTCACAGACTTGGTCTCTACTGTGTCTCCGTCTCCCTTTCTTTTTTTTTTTGCCAGTCCTGGGGCTTGGACTCTGGGCCTGAGCACTGTCCCTGGCTTCTTTTTGCTCAAGGCCAGCACTCTGCCACTGAGCCACAGCGCCACTTCTGGCTATTTTCTGTATATGTGGTGCTGGGGAATCGAACCCAGGGCCTCATGTATATGAGGCAGGCACTCTTGCCACTAGGCCATATCCCCAGCTCCTCGTCTCCCTTTCTTAACAGTCATATATCAGGGAGATCATGCCCCTTTGTTTTCTGTGTTCTAGGCTTGTCTCGCTCAACATTATTTGTTCGAGTTCTGACCATTTCCCTGTGAATAACAATATTTCACCATTCCTAATCTCTATGTAGTATTCCATTGTGTATAGGTACCATATTTTTTGGATCCATTCGTCTGTGGAGGGGCATCTGGGTTGTTTCCATATTTTGGCTATTGTGAATTGTGCCGCGATAAACATGGAAGTACAAATGTCTTTTTGATATCTTGGGTTTTGCTGTTTAGGATAGATGCCTAGGAGTGGTATGGCTGGGTCATAGGGTAGGTCTATATTGAGCTTTCTGAGAAACCTCCATACTGTTCTCCAAAGTGGTTGTACTAATTTGCACTCCTGCCAACAATGGAGAAGGGTTCCTCTTTCCTCGCACCCCCTCCAGCATTTGTTGTTGCCTGAGTTCAGAGTATCGGCCATTCCTCTTAGGACTCTTTTAACATCCATTTTGTACTTATATCTGGATCCAAAATACCGTTGCCTGTGCTGCAGGTTCTGTGCGCGCTGCTGCTGGCTCGCAGAGGCGCGCTGTGGGACTGGAGGCCAGCTTGCCTGCCCCCCCACCCCCCGCCAGGACAGTTGGGTCACTGGGCCCCCGTTGGGCCTCGCTGACCTTCAAGGTGGCTTCAGCTGTTTTTGCCGGTCCTGTTCATGTGCTGGGTTTTCTTTGTCCTTCTTGCGGGTGTACCCCACGCACTGCGGAGGGTCTGTCAGCCCCCTGGCCCCAGTCCCAGCGCTCCAGGGGCTCCTGGGGTCTGCGGATGTCTCCCCAGCACACTCTGCCCGGCTCCCGCCGCGTCCCAGGCCCCTTGTCTGCTGGGGTGTCCGCTGGGGTGCTTACTACTTGTGGACACGCAGACACAGCACTGACGGGTGTCTTGTCTGTTTCTTGTCCTGCCAGTGGCTGCTGCAGCTGTAAACATCTTTGCAAAGAGAAGCCATTGTTTCTGTCTTGCATTGTATCAGAAAATGACTTTTCCCTGGGGTGCCAGCCAGGACACCTCCCCTCTCCCCCCCCCCGCCCCATCCCCCCAGTGCTGGAGCCCTGGCTGCCCAGAGTGTTGCTCTGTGCAGTGCTTTTGGCCTGGAAGCTCCCCGCGGCCCCTTGCTGCAGCCTCGCCCTGCACTGGCTGCCTGCCCTTCCCAGGAACTGTGAGTTTACATTTCTTTTTTTTTTTGCCAGTCCTGGGCCTTGGACTCTGTCCCTGACTTCTTTTTGCTCAAGGCTAACACTCTACCACTTGAGCCACAGCGCCACTTCCAGCTTTTTCTATATATGTGGTGCTGGGGAATCGAACCCAGGGCCTCATGTATACAGGGCCTCATGTATACGAGGCGAGCACTCTTGCCACTAGGCCACATTCCCAGCCTGGAGTTTAAGTTTCTGTTCTCAGGCAGAGCCTTGTGCTGCTCCGCAGTGAGTTGTCGTCTCTCTGCTGCTTTCTGGATTGAGCAAGTGGATTTGCAGCATGTGCCTTTCTTTCTACCCCCTAAGAAGTAGAAGTAAACCTCAGCCCGGTGGGCTTAGCCGTGCAGCCCGGTGGGCTTAGCCGTGCACGGGGCTTTGCTGCAGGCCACCTGTGCTTGTGTGTGCTTTGCTCCGATCCTCGGTGGGGGTTCTCTGTCCAGCTGGCACCGGCCGAGTCAGGCTCTGCTTCCCCGCAGCCCCCTCCCCGCTCCGCAGCTTCCACCCCCGGCTCCGCAGTGGCTGCTTTCCCTCAGGGTGCTGCCGTCTGACCTTTCCTGGGACCCGTCTGTGCTTCCAGCCAAACTGACATCAGTCAAGGAGGTTCTGCACTTTTCTGGACCAGACTTGCAGAGACTGACCGGCCTGTCCAGCCCCGATGTCCAGCACTTGCTGACGGCAGCCTCCCTGCACCTCCAAGGACGCCACGTCCTGACAGGTGAGCCCGAGGGCAGCGTGCTGACCAGTGCCGGGGCTTCTGCTAGGGCCGCCGTGTGGCCCTGCCGCCAGCCTAGTGTGGACACTGCTCCTGCCTTGCCCGAAGCTGGTCCCGGCCTGTCAGGACACAGCGGGTGGGCGGTGGCAAGGCGGCGTCTGTCAGGACACAGCGGGTGGACGGTGGCAAGGCGGCGTCTGTCAGGACACAGCGGGTGGGCGGTGGCAAGGCGGCGTCTGTCAGGACACAGCGGGTGGGCGGTGGGAAGGCTGAAAGGCCCGGGCTCCTGGGGCCCCGCTCTCGGGTGCACAGCGCGGCGGGGCGGGGCTGAGGGAGCTGCGGCCTTGGGCACAGAGGTCACCCCGACCCTGGCCTGCCCCGCAGCGCTGCACCTGCTCCAGCAGAAGGACCGCTTCCCCGTGCAGCACCAGCGCCTCAGCCTGGGCTGCCCCGTCCTGGACCGGCTCCTGGCCGGTGGCCTGCCCCTCGACGGCATCACGGGGCTCGCCGGCCGCAGCTCGGCCGGGAAGACCCAGCTGGCCCTGCAGCTCTGCCTGGCCGTGCAGTTCCCTCGGCAGCACGGAGGCCTGGAGGGCGGTGAGTGCCGGCCCTGAGGACGGCGGGCTCCGCCTGTCTCGGGTTGCTCCCTCCGGGGCACCGATGCCCACCAATGCCACCTCCTTCCGCAGGCACGAGGGGGAAACAGGCTGGGCGTGCCGTGCCCAAGGCTGGCCCATCGCCGCCGGCAGCGCGAGGGGCGGCCCAGCCCCTCCCCGCGCGGCCAGGACCCCCGCCCGAGGGGCCCCCCGCCCGTGTGTCCCACTCCTGAACTTGGCTCTGCCCCACACGCTGGCCCCTCAGCACCGCCGCTTGCAAAGGCTGTGGCCAGCCGCTCCCTTTCCACGCGGGCGTGGCGCGGAGCTGCGCTCCTGGTCCTCAGGGAGGCCACAGCGTCTCCAGAGGTCGGAGCCGCTTCAAGTACACTTTGAGTTTCATGAACTCAGATATCCTGAGGACAAATTTCTTATCAGGCGTATTTTTTTCTCTTTTAGACGTTCTCTTTAATAATGTCCTTTGAAGCACACACTTTTCTTATTACTATTTTTCTGGGGGGGGGGGGGGAGAAGTCCTGGGGCTTGAACTCAGGGCCTGGGCACTGTTGTAAGGTCTCTTGCCCAAGGCTGGCACTCAACCACACTGAGCCACAGTGCCGCTTCCAGTTTTCTGGTGGTTCACGGGAGGGGAGAGTCTCGTGGACTTTCCTGCCCAGCTGGCTTTGAGCCGCAGTCCTCTGCTCTCAGCCCCGTCACTAGGATTGCAAGCGTGAGTCGCCAAGCATCCAGCCGCTTTTCATGTTTTGAAGTTGAGTTTATTTTTCATTGGTCTCTTGTGGCTTTGGTGTCATTTCTAACGACTGCCCTCCGGTCATTTTCTTGGGTAAGTTCTGGGACTCTAGGCCTGTTTGATCCATTTTGAATTCACCCTTGGGAGGCCAGAGGGAGCTTAGGTCCCGCCAGCTTAGGTCTCGCTGGGTCTGAGGGAAGGACGTTTCCTGAAGCCTTGGTCATTCATCCACTCCCCTACCCAGACCAGAGCAGGGAAGCCGAGCTGGGCAAGCGCAACTAGGCAGCACACCCGCGGCCGTTCTGACAGCCCAGTGTCAGAACCGGAGACCTAGCCCGTGTTCCCAGAGGAGGAGGCCGGGGTTGGAAACAAGGAGATGTGTGCATTTGGGCGCTCTGGCTCCCTAGGGGCTGTCTACATCTGCACTGAGGACATCTTCCCCAGCAAGCGACTGCAGCAGCTGATCGCACAGCAGCAGCGACTGCGGACAGACGTGCCGAGTGAGGTGGTCCAGAAGATCAAGTTCAGCAACCACATCTTCATCGAGCACGCAGCGGATGTGGTGCGTCTACTGAGGCAAAGCCAGCCTGGCTGGCCAGTGATGACCAGCGCAGGGAGACAACATGGGGGGAGCAGGGTGAGAAGTGGGACAGAATGAGGAGCCAGATTACCGTTTAGCCATGCGGGGGAGGGGGGGTGTCTTGGTCAGGCTGTCAGCTGTGTTGGCAGGCCTACTGGACGGAGCACAGTGCCCAGGAGATGTCCCTCGTGTGGCTTTCCCTCCGCACGGACGCTCAGGTCTGCGCCTGCCCAATTCAGACCAGCAGCCCCGTGTCCTGAAGTGCTGACTGAGCTGGGCCTGGTACTATCAGCAAGATCAGGACGGGATCCTGGCAGGTGTCAGGTGTCTGCTGGGCTGAGGGGCCCTGCCCCAGCTCCTTCCCAGCCCCTCCAGGGCGTCAGGCCTGTGGGAGCCTTGGGTACAAGTCTGTGCCGGGTGAGCTGCCTGGGCGTGTGCAGGAGAGGGGCGTGGGGAAGATGAGGGGGCGAGACCCCGATAGGGAGGGGAGTCCACGCGCAGTGTCGACGCAGAAATGACCCGTGCACAGCACCGCCCTCAGGAGACTCGCTGGGGCTCCAGAGCCCGCTGGGAAGAGGGATTATGGGGCGACCTTCAAGTCAGAGCATAAGACGTATAAACTTTTAATTTTAAAAAAATGTACAGCAAAATACATTATCACACAACGCGGAGGACCTAACGCAAGTGACAGGCCCAGCAGATGCAGGATACGGACGTGCTCTGTCCTGGGCAGGTAGCAGGCACACCCCCCTGCCGTCCCTCCAGCTCGCCGGGCCACGCACGGTGCCACGCACGGTGCCACGTGCCACGTGCCACGGCACGCGTCAGGAGACACCGAGCGCCGCGGGCTCCGGCCCCGGCCCTCCCAGCCTCGCCTGGCCGTCACGGGGCCGGCTCGGGGGCACAAGGAGCAGCGGCGTGGTGGCATCTACAGCAGGCCAGGCCTGGGTCACTGCAAGAGAAGACCGCGGATCAGGCCAGGCTGCCACGAGGGCCTCCCTCCTGCCAGACTCTGCCCCGCCTTCCGGAACCTCAGAGCCGGGAGAGGCCAGGCTCCTTCCTCCTCATGGCCTTGGGGACACACCCATCCCCGAAGCCAACCGCTCTCCCCACTGCCCGCCCCGGTGGAGGGGAGGGCGGGGGTGGGCACTCACGTTGGCATCTTCTAGGCTGCTGCTGTCATTCTCCACACACAGAGGGTCCGCTGGGGACACCCTGAGGAAAAGCACAAGCTGAGTTTCACCCCCACCCCACCCCACACCCGCCCTCTGGGCTGCCTGGCCGGTCCTACTCTCGGGGCTGGACGGGGCCTCCGGCCACCCTGGGAATGAGGCCAGGGGCCCTCAGCGCCTGGTGTGAAGCCACTAAAGACGGGTGACAGCTGTGTGGTCAGGGGTGCCGAGTGCCAGGGCCATCACCCAGGAAGGCCACAGGAGGGGCCCCAGGCTCAAGGTGCCACAAAGCTGCAGGCCAGAGGGCCAGGCGCCCACCCAGACGGCACCTGGGAAGCCAGGGCAGCCACGCCCCCCTCCCCTCTTGCAGGACACCTTGCTGGAGTGTGTGATGAAGAAAGTGCCTGTCCTGCTGTCGAGGGGCATGGCCCGGCTGGTGGTTGTCGACTCAGTGGCCGCCCCGTTTCGCTCCGAGTTTGACAAGGAGGCGTCTGCCCTGCGGGCCAGGCACCTGCAGTCGCTGGGGGCGGCGCTGCGCCGGCTGAGCAGCACCTTCCAGGCCCCCGTGCTGTGCGTCAACCAGGTGGGTGAGGCCGGGGGCGGGTGCCGCGAAGCCCGGCCCGGGTGCCCAGGGCGGCCGGCGGGGAGGGGGAGTGAGGCCTCGCCACCATACAGAACCCCGGGCCCCAAACCACGGCTGCTGACCCCACCGCGCTCGTGCAGGTGACGGAGGCTGTGGAGGAGCAGGACCTGCTGCCCAGGCCCCCAGGGTGAGTGCAGGCGCCTGGGGGTGGGGGCCGTGCTGGGGGTGGCCTCGTCCCTGCTCATCCCTACGGTGTCTCAGGTCCCGGGACCGGCGCCTCTCTCCAGCCCTTGGCATCGCGTGGGCTAACCAGCTTCTGATGAGCCTGATGGCTGACCGCGTCCACGCACAGGAAGCCGCGCTGGGCCTGCCTGGCGGCCTGGCCCGGACCCTGACGGTGCTCTCGGCCCCCCACCTGCCTCCTTCCTCCTGCTCCTACACCGTCAGCTCTGAAGGGGTGCGAGGGGCCGTGTCCAGCTAGCATGCCCACACTGTGGACCGCCCACGCAAGCCCTTGGGCGCTGAGCAGCATGGCTCCCAAGGGGACCTGCCACCCTCTCCTCCCCCAGTCCACTGGCCCTCAGAAGACGACTTGCTCCTTCACACAAGGCCGCTTGTACCCCTTCCTCACACTCACACTCACACTCACACACACTCTCTGGCCCCACTGCTGAGGTTGCACGGCCCACGCGAGCACCTGCTCTGCCCTGAAGATCCGCTTGGGTGCAGGGTGGAGGAACCTAAGCCAACCCCAGACTGCGCTCGGGCAGCCTGGAGTGGAAGAGCGCGGACCCCGACTCAGCTGCCCCCAGACAAGCAGCTCTGGGTGGCGACGAGAAGCCCGGCCCCGTGGGGAGGACGCCCAGCAGGTCCAGTGGGCCAGGCAGCGCCACCCAGGGCACAGCTAGCCACGGGCTCGGCCAGCCTCAGATGGGGCCTCTGAACACAAGGCCGCCCCTGCGCGTGGCAGGGGCCACGGGGATCTGGGTCCTGGCTGGGGAACCCAGTTTGCCCTCCCGCCCACTTGACAGACAGCAAGCACCAAAACATCATAAACCCCCCAGGGCAGGACAAGGGCCCGGAAGATGGCAGGGCTGCCCGAGCTGCCATCGGCCTCCCAAGGCTGCCTGTGGCCCGAAGGGTTGAGGACCTGGTGTGGCCAAAGCTGCTTGGGCTTGCTTGTTTACAAAACAGTTCTCCTGCAATGTGAAGTGACTTTGCAATAGGAAATAAACTCTATTTTTGTTATATGAGTGATTCTAAGTGATCGAGGTAGGCTGCATTGACCATTAGAAGACGTAGCCCCAAGAGGCACAAATAGCAGGTGCTCTCCTGGAGACACAGCAGTGACGCCCCTGACTCCAGGGGCCAAACCACAGGACAGGTCGGCAGGAAGAGGGCACGCTCCTGGCTCTGCTGATTCTGCCAATCACTACCATGACAGCCTCGCCTCATCCATGTCCAAGTTCAAACCCCAATAAGCACCAAAAAAAGAAAAGCGGGCTGGGAACGTGGCCTAGTGGTAGAGTGCTCGCCTCGTATGCATGAAGCCCTGGGTTCGATTCCTCAGCACCACTTAAACAAAAAGCCAGAAGTGGCGCTGTGGCTCAAGTGGCAGAGTGCTAGCCTTGAGCAAAAAGAAGCCAGGGACAGTGCTCAGGCCCTGAGTTCAAGCCCCAGGACTGGGGGGGGGGGGGGAGGTAGCTACTGGTATCCTGAAGGCACCTGCTACACGAGCACCCTAGAATCGACAGCCACACAGCAGGAAGACCCGGGCCTCCACTGGGGGGGTGGGGGGGTGGGGGGGTGGGGGAGGCTGGGAGCCCAGGATGGGTCTACAGCAGACCTGCCCAGCACCTGGTGCCCACAGGCCAGAGCACAGGCAGGGAAACCATTTCCAGCTTGGCCTTAGTATCGGAACTAAGTATATTCAGAAACAAGTACACTTCCTGCTGCGACCCAGACATGGACAAAGGGACTGGCATCCAGCACTAGGGACACAGGCTGCACCTTCTGCCCCTCAAAGGCTGGTCACCATGTGTTTCGGGTCCCAGACACCATGGCACTTAGGTACTGGGTCACTTTTCTCTCAATTGGCAGAACAGTCCCAATGCCTCTGCTGTGTTTGCAGCGAACCACCTATGTTAAGACAGCTAGTCAGGTGCTGGTGACTCACACCTGTAATCCTCACTGATACTCAGGAGGCTGAGATCTGAGGGTCATGGTTCAAAGCCAGCCAGCCAGGAAAGCCCATGAGATTCTTAGCTCCAGTGAACCACCAAAAAACCCAAGTATAGCTATAGTCCAAGTGGTAGATAGAGCACTAGCCTTGAGCAGAAGAGCTCAGGGACAGTGCCCAGGCCCCTGGTTCAAGCCCCCATGACCAACAAAAATAATACGTATGTTTTTTCAAAAGCCCGTGTAAGGTAGGACAATCATGGTCTATAGCTCATACTTGTAGTCCCAGCTACCTGGGAATGTAGGTCAGAGGCTCATGGTTCAAGGTTAGCCCAAGCACAAAGTTAGTCGAGCCCGCACTGGTGCCTAAATCCTAGTCAGGAAGCTGAGAGATCTGAGGATCACAATTCAAAGCCATCCCAGGCAGCAAAGTCCATGAGATACTTCTCTCCAATTAACTACCAGAAAACCAGAAATGGTGCTATGGCTCCAAATGGCAGAGCACTAACCCTGAGCAACAAAGCTCAGGGACAGCATCCAGGCCCTGAGTTCAAACCCCAGGACTTGCCCTTGCAAAAGCAAATAAAAAGTTAGCTGAGCCCAGTACTAATGGCTCACACCTGTAATCCTAGCGTCTCAAGACTTGCCTGAGATCTGAGGACTGAGGTTCAAAGCCAGCCTGGACAGTAAAGTCTGTGAGATTTTTATCTCCAATGAACAGCCAGAAAACCAGAAGTGGTGCTGTGGCTCAAGTGGTAGAACACCAGCCTTGAGCGGACGAGCTCAGGGACAGCACCCAGGCCCAGAGTTCAAGCCCCCCTCCCCCCACTCAAGGCCCTAGCATTAAAAGAACAACATGGGGAAGGGGGATGGAGAGAAGAGGGAGAGGATAAAGAGGAGAGGGAGTAGGACCAGGAAGAGGAGGAGCCAGATGCCAGTGGCTCAGGGCTGTAACCCTAGCTACTCAGGAGGCTGAGATCTGAGGATTGTGGTTCAAAGCCAGCCCAGGGGCTGGGGATATGGCCTAGTGGCAAGAGTGCTCGCCTCATATACATGAAGACCTAGGTTTGATTCCTCAGCACCGCATATATAGAAAACGGCCGGAAGTGGCGCTATGGCTCAAGTGGTAGAGTGTTAGCCTTGAGCAAAAAGAAGCCAGGGGCAGTGCTCAGGCCCTGAGTCCAAGCCCCAGGACTGGTAAAAAAAAAAAAAAAAGCCAGCCCAGGCAGAAAGATCTATGAGACTCTTATCTTCAGCTAATCACTCAAAAACTGGAAATGAAGCTATGACTATAAGTGGTGGAGCCCTAGCTTTGGGCAAAAAAGCTAGAGACAACACACAGGCCCCAAGTTTAAGCCCCACATTGGGGGGCGCAGGTCACCAAGGAGATGGTGACCTGCACTGAGATGGTGACCTGCACTGTAGTTCTGGAAATCTGTTGGACGGGCAGTACCTGCCTCTGGCCAGCAGAGGGCAGTTTGCTGCGAGCCGCCACAAACTTCTAGGAGGCCAGGCAATCTTCAAGCACTGATCTCTAGGGTCTCACAAACACTGTAAGCCTCCTAAAACTGCCTCTGTGGAGGCAGAAGACTTGAAGAAACCACTAACATGAGTCTTCCTCACAGGCAAAGGTTCAGCCAGGGTCAAGCACACGCTCCACAGAGCCTGCACTCGGCTGGGGGTTGGTAGGTCTCTAAGTGACACGAGGAATGAGAGTGGACTTGCTTTTAAAAGGCAAAATCACAAGCTCATCAGCTGTGAAGGCACATAACCGTGACACTGCCAACAAGCTCTCCAAAGCAGCCTGGGGCCTGTGCTGAGCTGGCTTCAAATCTGTCTCTCCTCTCGTGAGCAGGGACACGCAGGGAGCCAGACACACAAAGAAAGGGATGACAAGAGGGCTCTGCAGAACCGCCTCCAAACCGAACAGGCAGCTTCACAGTGCGGCAGAGAAGGTCCAAGAGCCCAGCTGAGGGCAACTCCTTCGGGCAACACGGCATCATCGCCCAGAAAACCCAGGACCTGAGATTCAGACTTTTCTTCAAACACATAGAAACTTAAGGTTTTTTTTTTTTTTTTTTTTTTTTTTTTTTTGTGGCCAGTCCTGGGGCTTGGACTCAGGGCCTGAGCACTGTCCCTGGCTTCTTTTTGCTCAAGGCTAGCACTCTGCCACTTGAGCCACAGCGCCACTTCTGGCCATTTTCTGTATATGTGGTACTGGGGAATTGAACCCAGGGTCTCATGAATACGAGGCAGGCACTCTTGCCACTAGGCCATATCCCCAGCCCGAAACTTAAGGTTTTGAAGATCTAAAAATGCCTTGTGTCCCTATAACTGAAAACTACTCGTCTACCTGCAGGAGAGTTAATACAGTCACAGGTCACGTAAGATTTGGAAAGATGAAACATTTGAAGGATTTAAATGAATCTTAGAATGTCTACATAATATTAAATTCCCACTTTCCACAGCAAAAGCTTTCTCTGAACATGTGACAAAATAAAAAATCCCATGAATGTTTTTTGAAGGCACAACCCTCTTAGCCACTTCCAAGTCCCAACCAACCAGACAGAACTATTCCCCCTTCCGAGCGCCGAGTCCGGGCTTGGCTGGCCAGGAAGGGCTCGGGGGCCACAGGGACGCGGGCTGGCAGGGAGGGCGGGCTTGGGGAGATAGTTACCCGGGGTTTCTTGGCTCACTGTCTCTTGAACTTCCTCCCTTCAGTTTCCTAACCAGCTTCTCACTGCTGCGTCTAATGGAAGCCCGGAGTTTGCTAAAGGAACCACTGCGTTTTAAAGATCCAGTGCCATCCTGAAAAAAATGTGAACAAGTGTGAAGCTCCTGTGTTTCTCCCTCCACACCCAAGGAACAGCAGGTACACGCAGCCACTCCCAGCCCGCCCGCCGCAGGGACTCCAGTGTGGCGGACACCACCAGTTGCCACGTACATAAATGCAGACTTCACAGAAATCTATCCATTTAAAATGCCATTAAAGACAAGGCAATAATCCAGAAAGGCCTCCAAGAGGAAGTTCACTCCAACAAAAGGAAGCACATCCCCCCAAGGAGAACTAAGACTGTTTTAAAAACAGCAGCCATAAAAACTGAGGTAGCTTCCACAGCATTACCAAAAGTGAGCCCCACACTGGATACTGTGAGCATCTAGCCGAGGGGCCGGCATGGAGCCCCCCACCCCAAAGCCTTCCTCCTGACCACTGCGTCTACAGCCATGCTTAGATGAACTGTCAGTCAAGTTCACCGTGGTTTTATTAAGTGTCAGCTATAAATGTGGCTGGACAATTAAAAAGTTTCCTTTATGAAGTAACTAAAAATCCTCAGATCTCTTGTAGGAAGCAAGGAGTAGCCAGCTGTCATAGCCCAAGTGAGAGTAGCAATAAAGCAGCTGGCAGAGCTCAGATGGGAAAATCAGAAACAGAGTGGGAAATGTGTGTGCAGCACCACTTATTCTCAGGACAGATCCCCCGTAAGACAGGAACCCGCTCCTTGCAGAGGCTGCGCAGGGCTGGGCCCTGAGGAAGAACGAGCAGTGTATCGAGCAGACAGACACAGGTCAGTTGGAGTGAGTTTATTAGAAGTTAGAAAGACAAATACACACATCACTGAGCTTTTAAAGATTAGTAGAGAAAAGCAGAATTACAGAGGACTACACAGCAAGTCTACTGGAGCATGTCCAGGGCCTTGGGCAGGCGCACTGGCCAGGTGGTCTCTAAGTATCACAGACGTGCAACACATGCCTTACTCCTACAGCTCAGCCACTGTCCACAGGTCACTGTCATGCCACTGCGGTAAACCTGTGTGACACTTCTAACTACCTGCTAGCAGAGTGTACAGCTAATCGCTCTTAATGGTTAAACATCGTGTTACACAGTCAATGGGTTTTATTAATACAGTTGATATTACTAAGTACATATCTGGCAAAGCTACATGTATACAGAGATCAGGAACCCCAGGTCAGCAGCACCGAAAGGAATGACCAGGCCCAGAGGTGCAGCTCTGACAAGCTCCTAGGGGCTGCTAGACACAGCGGGCAGCGCTGGAGGGGGGGGCCGGAGGAGGCGCTGCCCGTCATGCAGGAGCAGGGCGGGAGGCACCCGGGCAGCTAGGCCTGTCAGACAGAAAGGAGAGAACCAGTGAGCCCACAGGAGGACAGGGCGCAGGCCCCGCGCCGCACAGCCTGGTCTACAGTATTTCTAGGTCACAGATATCATGGCTTCATCCTGGGCCTTCCCCTCTGTCTCTCTGGTTCACCAGGCCGGCTCAGGGGTGGAGCTGGGCCCAAGGTATCTTGGAAAATCTAGGCTGGCCTAGTCCAAACAGGCATCAGTGGAAGGCAGTGTGGAGATAGCATCATCCTAGGAATCATTTACTTACTGCAAGACACAAATAACTGTACATGAAGGAGAGTCACCAATGAAGAACCAAAGTGAAGGCTACACGCAGAAGACACATTCGTGTAACTTCTCCTGTCCTGCCATATCCCCCCACTGCCATCCTTCCTCAAGCATTTGACTCTCATTCTCATAAACTAAAACACTAGCATCTTAGACACTTCAGAACCTTAAGTCCAGGTGACTTGAAGGGGCAGTGGCACGTTGTAAGCATGCAGTTGACCATCCAAAGAAAATGGGTTTCCCTGGGCACAACGCCTCCTGCGTCCTGCCCCAGGGGCAGCCGGCGTCTCGACAGGAGCACAGACAGTGGGGCCTGCCCCTGCCCGCTCGGACTCACCATGGACGCTGAGCAAGTCATTTAACCAGCCCGAGCTTCATCTTTCTCATCTTTAAATGGAAAAATAAAACTTGTTACCAAGGCCTCAGGAATGCTGGGAGGACAAGAACACATCAGTTCCCACTGCTCTGCACAAGAAGGGACCGATATTTTGTTGCCCACCACAACCGTGCTCCCACCATGGGTGCTCACCACCCCCTCCCAGGTCCCAAAGGATCTCACTGGGCACCCACACCCCTGGAAACCACTGAAGTGGCAGGTGCTGTGGGCACTGGGGCCGGCCAGGGCGTCCCTGGAGCCTCAGGGATCTAGGCAAACGGGTGGTTCTCAGGCCCAGGCCCATGACCCATGACCCCCTGGCACCAGGCAAGTCCGCCTGCCCTGCCCAGCACCCGCCGCCTGGGGGAGGGGCAGCAACTCCCCAGAACACAGGCCACGCAGCGGCTCGGGGACTTGGAGGTCACTGAATCCTGACACCTCTTTATAGCTTTATGAAAGATATTCATATTGCAAAATAGACTTCTGAGCAGAAGTTAATCACATGGCCTATTGGTTTAAAATGCACAGTGGCAATTATTATCTAATAACAGGACTGCAGGTGCTGTGGTAATTCAATTTGTTTTCAGTATATTCTAGTTGTCTTCCTAGTATAGTTTTTCAAAAATAAAAACTAAACTATTTCTCATTAACACTGTCACATTCCCCAAAGATCCTTGGTAAAATTTTAGTGCTTTGGGCCAGGAATGTGGCTTAGTGGTAGAGTGCTCGCCTAGCATACATGAAGCCCTGGGTTCGATTCCTCAGTACCACATACACAGGAAAGGCCAGAAATGGCACTGTGGCTCAGTGGTAGAGTGCTAGCCTTGAGCAAAAAGAAGCCAGGGACAGTGCTCAGGCCCTGAGTTCAAGCCCCAGAACTGGCAGAAAAAAAATAAAATTCAGTGCCTTAGTGAAATGTGTGGAAATTTCAGCGTGGAGGGAGAGACGGGCATGGTACTTCTGAAGGACGCTGAGGAAAGCCCCAGCATCTGAACATGGGAAAGAACAGTGACGACGAGAAGCTGCCCTTGGGGGTGGAGGTCCACAGAACCCGACCGCTGTCTCCAAGGACCCGCGGCCCATGCAACGATTCACACAAGACAGCCCAGGGGGCACCCGAGGAGCTGTGAGGACAGGTGCACTGCACACAGTGGACACGAGGTCACATGGACTGAAGCTGAGGAACAAGCTCAAGGGAGCAGGACCCAAAGAGGACAAAGCCTCCACTTCCACGATAGCACCTGCCAAACCTGCCCTCACACCTCAGTGTGACCTTCCACCACCACCCCCTTCACAATGCAAAGAGGAGCACAAACTGCTGGCCCTGGGCTGGGTCTGCTGGGTCCCCAGCTGCCCCAGAGCCACTGCGGATCCTGGCCCCCTGACCCTCACCGCCCTCTGCTTCGTGGACACACAGTTCCACTGTCGGCAGGGTGATCCGGGCGGCTGGTCTGCCTCTCTGTTTTAGAAGGCCTCAAATCTTGCGAGATGGCTCCTTTGATGTGGTCAAAGCCAGCAGGCTCCGCGATACACTGTCTGCTGAAGCTCTGACTGCATGGGGGGCACTCGGCATCCTTCTGGGGGCAAGAGCTCTAAAGAGCACCCACACCTCATCTTAAAATCTCATGCAGAACTACAAGAAAACTGCAAGCTGAGTGGCATTTCCTCACTACAAATGTATGTGATCCCAGCGTGTGGAGGCTGAGGCAGGAGGACTGTGAGTTTCAAAGCAGACTCCAGACTAAGAGATAGCAAGGAGGAAAAACAGTGGAGAACGTGTTCTCATTCTAATAAACTAAATCAGGAAGAGCAAGGAAGCCACCTGTATGAAACCCAGAACTTAAAATCTGAAGTTGAAGGTACATATGACATCTATTCAACATTTACTTTCTTATTCCATCTCAATTACATAATGCTAAAAAGAAATCTTTTTTTTTCCCCTTTCCCAATGCTAGACTCCAACTCAGGGCCTCATGAACACCAGGCAAGCACTCTACATTGAGCTACATTGCTACCCCTAAAAAAGCTGGATGCACACAAGTAAGTGGGGGCCCAGGTAGCCATCCTTTAATGGTAACCATCTTTAAACCACTGACTATGAAATCTCAGGGACTCTTCAACAGAAACAGCAGGGGAAAAAAATCATTTTATTGCGGGTGAAAAGACAAGCCAGTGTGCCAGACTTTGTTGTATTCCCATATGAACCAAACCGGACACAGAAAATGAACTCTTCATGTACCACATATAATCAAGTCTCAATAGAGTTAAACACCTAAAGTGTACGACACTTTTTAAAAATACCAACAGTGTGCTCTACAGCTGAGTGTGGCGAGCACGCCTAGAACAGCAGTACTTAGGGAACTGAGGCAGGAGGAGCACTAACTCAAGAGCCGCCTAGGCAAGACCCTGTCTCAAAATAAAATAAAAGAGGTGAGATCTAACTCAGGTAGAGCACTTGCCTAGCATGCAGGAAAGCCCTGGGTTCCAGCCTCAACACTGGCAAGAGAAAGGAAAAAAAAAAAGTAGAGGAGGAAGTAGCCCCTGCTGAAAGAGGCACTGTTACCCTAACCCTTTGGGAAATCAGGCGCTCCTCCATGTCCCTTCCTCCCACCTTTACCCGAGGGAACTTGGGTTGTTAACAATGGTATTGTCACAGGATGTCCATAGGTATGGACCTAGAAATACTGTCTCAGAGAAAGTTCCTCCAGAACTTGGGCCAGGAGTGTTTGGATCTGCAGGCAGGCCTCTGAAGGCCAAGCGGGACACGCCCTCCCTCCGGCAAGCATGCGGGAGCCAGAGCAGCTGAGAAGAGCGCAGCACACAGCTCTGCCGGCACCGTCTGGCCACAGGCCTCCTGGGCCTCACTGCAGTTTGGGACCACTGCCCGCCTGGGCCTATGCCATCAAAGCAGATGCTGATTGGCTGTCAAAGCATGGAAAGAACCAAAACAAGGTATCTGCTGGACAAAGACAGTCATGAGAATGTCCTCCCTGCAATCTGGCTGGAAACATCTTTTACAAAATGTTTAGTCAGGATGGTGACTCCTCACAATTCCAAATGTAAGACAGGCCCTCAAGTGCACTTGAACACGAGTGCACCATCATGTTCAGATGCCAGCTGCGCAGCTGGAATGCCAATCCCACCTCCAGCTCCCCTGAAGGGGTACATTTCCACAGACACCGGCCCCGTGGAGACAACTCCCGAGAGCAAGCAGAGGGAGGAGGCTGGGTCCGTGCAGCCAGCCCCTCCATGGAAAAGCAGGGGCAGGCAGGCTGAGGGTCAGGGCTGCTGGGGGGCTCGGGCAAGAGAGAAAGAGGAGCAGCCACCCTAATGCTGTGCTCAGTTGTTTTGTTTGTTTTGGGGGGTTGGCAATGCTGGGACTTGAACTTGGGGCCTGGGCGCTATTCCCTGAGCTTCTTTTTGCTCAAGGCTAGTGCTCTACCAGTTGAGTCACAGCTCCACTTCTGGCTTTTCTGATAGTTTGCTGGAGACAAGAATCTCAAAGATATTTCTGCCCAGGCTGGCTTCAAATTGCATTCTCAGATCTCAGCCTCCTGAGTATCTAGAATTATGGGCATTAGCCACCAGCACTGGGCTGAGTTGCTCTTTTATAAAAAGAAGTTCCAATTAAAAAGCATATCCTTTTAAGACAAGCTAATCAATTCTAAAAAAACCTAGAGCAGACTGCACAGTGAAGTCAGAAGCACCGAGTTAGCAGTGAACTGGGCGAGTTAGAGAAGCAGTTAGTTGTCTGCTACACCGATCCCAGTAGTGACTATGGATTACATTTTACACAGCCAGGACACTCAACCAGCATGTGCGGGCTCCTAGGGCGCCAGGCAGCTCTCATGGGTTCCTAGGGAGAGGACAGAGACTACTCCAAGCAAGCAACAGCCTCCAGCATTAGCAGAAGTTAGGACTTATAAGAAGACTTTCCTGGCACTTAGTTTGAGAAAAGTAGAAGGCATAGCACATGAGACAGAGAAGGCCAGTGAGCGGCGAGTGGGCCAGCGGCTACCCTAGTGCCTGCCGGCCAGCTGTGTACTGTACTTACCCCATTCCACTCTACGCTCATACTCACTTCCTCCCCTCCGTCAGGGCCACTCTCGTACTTGACCACGTCCACATTGAGGCTCTCCCGGCTCCTCCGCTTCTCCATGTTCTCAGGGTCATTTAGCACTTCCGCCACTCTCTGTTTGTGAACAGTGTCAAGACCCTGTGAGCCAGGCAGGGGGGAAATAGTTTGACCCATTAGCACTTCCATCTTACAAGGGATTTCTCAGATACCTCAACATCACTAGGGACAAGAGGCAGCGGGGGCTGCCTAGGTGACAGCCAGGGATTTGGGTTCCACAATGTCCACACCACCAAAACTCAAGAACGAAACATATGGGGCTGGGAATGTGGCCTAGTGGCAAGAGTGTTTGCCTTGTATACATGAAGCCCTGGGTTCAATTCCCCAGCACCACATATACAGAAAATGGCCAGAAGTGGCGCTGTGGCTCAAGTGGTAGAGTGCCAGCCTTGAGCAAAAAGAAGCCAGGGACAGTGCTCAGGCCCTGAGTCCAAGCCCCAGGACTGGAAAAAAAAAAAGAACAGAAACATAGGTCAACACACTGTAAATGTTTTCCTCAAAAAGCTGTAGTAAAGTAGGCTGTAGTTTTAGTTAATGTCTTGTTAAGAAAAGTACTGATGCCTACAAATTACCTGAAATGTTTTAAAAGTAAAAATAAAAAGATCAGTAGATTGGTGAAGAGATGTGATCGAGTATCTAAAATGGTCCATCACCAACAGCTCACATCTACAATCCCAGATACTGAGGGGCTTAATGATCAAGGTCCAAACCCAGGCTGAGCAAAACAGCCCTTGAGCATTCATCTCCAATTGATCAGCAAAATGCCAGACTGGAGGTATGGTGCAAGGGATACAGCCCTAGCCATGAGCAAAGAAGCCAAGTGAGAGCTCAAGGCTCGAAATTAGCAAAAAAAAAAAAGTACTTGTAACTCCCCCCCCAAAAAAATAGTAAGTCATGCACTAGTGGCTCATGCCTATAATCCTAGCTACTCCAGAAGCAGAGATCTGATGACTGAGGTTCAAAGACAGCCTAAGCAGGAAAGTCCATGAGACTTTTCATCTCCATTTAACCACCAAAAAGCCAGAAGTGAAGCTATGGCTTAAATGGTAGAGCACCAGCCCTGAGTACAAAAGGCAAGCAGGAATATGAGGCACTGAGTTCAAGCCCCAGTACAAGCATTAGAAAGGAGAGAAAGTGGTGGTGTCTAAATGGCTAAGAGGCTGCCAGGTGAACAGTGTGTGCCTTTGGAGAGTGGAGCCTTCAGTCATGGAAGGACGTAGACATTCCCCTCTCCTGGGGTCAGAGTGCTTCAGAGTCTTAACCCTGCAGGAGATCGGCCTCCACCAGACTCGGGGGTCTCTGCACCTCAGAGGGATCCATGCTGTCGTCCAGGAGAGGACACAAGTCTTCTGTCCTACAGCATCCTCCTTCTCCTACCATGGAGGGCTCGAGGGAGGACACGTTGAGAAAAGTGCCCCTTAGTATCCAATAGCTCTGACCTCCAGGAAGAAAAAGACCTGGGCAATCATTCTGTGACTAAAACAATCTCTCAATAAATACCACCTTTTGTTAATGTAGTTTTAGTTATTTGTTAGCCAATTCACATATACGATTTTCTATATGGTGCATAACCTACTGTGTACACTTCATCTGTATGAAATGGTTGGCAGTTGTCTATGGTAGACGTTTAATTTGTTGATTAAGGCAATACTATAGATAACCCCACATTAAGAAAAAAGGACTGGGAATATGGCCTAGTGGTAGAGTGCTTGCCTTGTATACATGAAGCCCTGGGTTCGATTCCCCAGCACCACATATATAGAAAACAGCCAGAAGTGGCACTGTGGCTCAAGTGGCAGAGTGCTAGCCTTAAGCAAAAAGAAGCCGGGGACAATGCTCAGGCCCTGAGTTCAAGGCCCAGGACTGGCCAAAGAAAGAAAGAAAAAAAAATCCCAGGATTTTATTATTGCAATTGTTTAATAAACATATGTGCCTACTGTGTCTATTACACAGCGGGGCTCTTCTCAGCCTACACTTGTCCATGTGTGAGCCGCCTGCAGTCCTTGCTACACAGGATGCAGAGATGGTGAGGACAGAGATTTGAAGACAGCAAGGGCAGAAGAGTCTATAAAATTCCCTCATAAAATAGCCAGCAGGCCAAGTACAGGTGGCTCCCACAAGCCTATAATCCTACTCAGGAGGCTGAGATCTGGAAAATGGGGTTTGAAACCAACCCAGACAAATTCAAAGACTCTTATCTCCAATTATCCAACAAAAAGCTGGAAATCGAAGTGTAGGTCAAGTGACAGAGCACCAGCCATGAGCAAAAAAGCCTAGCAGAAGTGTGGGACTCACCTGTTTACGTGACCTCATGGCAGCTTCTTCCAATGTTTCTGCAGCTTCAAATTTCCCTTGACGTCGGTAAAGTGCACCAAGGTTTTTTAAAGTTGTTGTAACCGTTGGACTGTAAAAAAGCACATAATATATGAAACGGTTAAATGCAGGTCCTAGATGGAACTGTTAAGTACAGGTCCTAAGGCAATCGCCATCACAGCATATAATCCAGAGGCCAGTCAGAAATGTGTTGTGATGTCAATAGGTTAAAACTTTCCACTGCACAACCTGCTTCAATGCCAGCAGCTGAGAGGTACAGAGGCCAGGTAACTTCTCAAGGCCAGTTTGTTCTGGGAGGGACACCATGAGAAGATAGTCCTTTGTTTTAGCGACAATGTTCTAATGAGTGCTTTCAACCCAAGCAGCCCTTCTGCCCACAATTGTCAGAGCCCTCTGGTCCCTGCCAGGGCCTGACCACTGTCACAGACCCCTCATCTCTGTCCATGGCAGTATGCGTCTGTCTGTCCAATGGTCAGCATGCTGTGTTTGCAGGCAAGAGCTTCGCCCACAAAAAAAGGAGTAAGGGCAGATCACTGTGTTGCTGAACACATCCTATCACCTGCAGAGTAAGCTAGAACGTCCCACCCTGATGTCCCTAGAGAGACACGGTATATATGAGGAGACTGGACAAAGGACAGCAGTATGGCTGCATTCCTATCAGAAGGTCTTTAACTAAAAAGTTAGAAATAGCTAGGCATAATGGTGCATGCCTACAAGCTCAGCATTCAAGAGGCTGAGGCAAGAAGATGAACACTGTGAGGCAGGCCAGCCTGGAACACAGCAAGACTGTATCTCAAAAAAAGAGCATATAGAGACCCTTTTTAGTACAAATCTACTCTGAAAGTTGCTTTTTTGTTTCACTATTAATAGGCATCTACTTATAGGAATAACATGACTTTGAGACAACTGTCCAATGAAAGATGTAACTATCACATATTACAGCAAGGTTGGGGAGTCAGAGGGAGGAATCTATTGCAAACCAGGCTCCAGTAACTTTTCCCGAAACCTGAGTGGGAAGCCCAGTGCTACAGGAAAATTAGACCAGAGGAAATGCAGCTGAGCAGGCAAAGGTGTGCTCTCCACAGCTGCAGCCATGAAGCACAGAGGGCAGGAGGGGGGAGCAAGCTCAGGGTTGGAAGGCACAAGGGAGAGGCGTGGCAGGGCGAACACTTCCCCCACAGGAAGGCAAAGGTGGAGTGGGAGTGAGTGTGTGTGTGTGTGTGTGTGTGTGTGTGTGAGAGAGAGAGAGAGAGAGAGAGAGAGAGAGAGAGAGAGAGATCACTGTGGCTGTGGCTAGGGAAGGGTTCAGTCAGAGCTGGCTTTCTTAGGCCTGCTGCACGTTGGTCCTCATGGGCTGAGCAGCTGCCTTCAACACTGTCTCATCATTTGAGCATCTCTTTTCCTTCAGTCAGATAAATAACCTTCACAAAGAAGCATTAATGGGCAGAACTCATTCTGTTGGGAGTGGGTTCTATGTATGCAAATTATTTCATTTACAAGAAAGCATAGGATATGTCATCAGAATTTGGGAAACTGTCGGGCTGGGAATGTGGCCTAGTGGTAGAGTGCTTGCCTAGCACACTTGAAGCCCTGGGTTCAATTCCTCAGCACCACATAGCCAGAAAAAGCCAGAAGTGGCGCTGAGGCTCAAGTGGTAGAGCGCCAGCCTTGAGCAAAAGAAGCTCAGGGGCTCAGGGACAGCCACAGGCCCCCACGACTGGCAAAAAAAAAAAAGAATTTGGGAAAATGTGAGCCTATGTGACCACAACACTAAATAGGTTCACACCTAAGTCCTTCCCCAGTTGCTCAAGACCCAATATGTTCCTGGGCTGCCTGGTTTTCAGTGCAACGGACCTACCTATCAACTTTGCAGGCTTTGTACCAGCCACCATACTCCCCAAAAGACGTCCCGTCCTTCTGCTTTCCCTAAATTATGAGAGATAATTCCAAATGAGTGATGGCTGTGAATGCATTGCATCCAATTTAGAAAGACCCTCAAAATAGTACAGTCTTACTTTGCACTCTTCTCTTTCTTCAGCATGCATCCATATGGGTTTATTTTCATCTAGGGAGGAAAAAAACAACACTATATAAAGTGAAGACAGGAGCTGTTAAGTCTCAGTAGTTGCAAAGCTTTTCTGGTTTTTAGTGTGATCCTTCTTGTCAACTTGGCCAGATCAAGTTCACTTTGGAAGGTAGGCGCTGATGGCTCATGCCTATAATCTAGGTACTCGGGAGGCTGAGTTCTGAAGATCATGGTTCTAAGCCAGCCCAGCCCAGGCAGGAGAATCCATAAGACTCGTACTAATCACCAAAGCCTCCAAAAGTAGAGCTGTCATTCAAGTGAGAGTACCAGTTTAAGCAAAAAAAAAAAACCAACAACTTAAGGACAGTGTCCAGGACCTGAGTACAAGCCCCAGCAGTAGCACCAAAAAGAAAAAAAGAAGTTCACACTGGAGGAAAAGCCATGGAGGACTGGAAGACACAGAAGACAACCATTCACAACTAGCGCTGTGGATGTGAAATGAAGAGCCTGACATATCTCCACAGGTGCTGGGCCTGGTAATTTTGCTCACAAAACACCTGGAAGTATTTCACCTGGCATATCTAGTCTCGCAACGCCTCCGAGGCTGGGTACAGCTAGAATTCTCTCTGCCCATCATGATGCTCCAACAAGAGGGAATCCTAACCTGCCGCACAGCTGAGTCAGGTCCCCTTACAACAGAAAACCAGAGTCTTACCTAACCCTCTACCACTCTACTAGCTGAGAAACAAAGTGCTTTTACTTTTCTTTTGCAGTCCTGGGGTTTGAACAGAGCCTCAAATGCTCTACCACTATACACATACATACATAGAGCCTTTGTTTGTTTATCTTGCCAGTCCTGGGACTTGATCAGGGCCTGAGCACTGTCCCTGGCTTCTTTTGCTCAAGGCTAGCACACAACCACTTCAGCCACTTCAGCCACAGTGCCACTTTTGGCTTTTTCTGTTTATGTGGTACTGAGGAGTCAAACCCAGGGCTTCATGCATGCTAAGGAAGCTCTCTACCAGTAGGCCACATTCCCAGCCCCTGCCTTTACTCTTAAGATAGTTTCGTACTTCCCTCCATGGCAGACAGAGTCTTGAAGACTTTTTCTGCCCAGCTAGTCTGTAACCTAAATCCTCCCATTCTCCACTTATCACATAGCTCGGGATGACAGGCATGTGCTACTGTGCTCAGCTATGGGCTGAGAAGAGGGTCTCACAAACCTTTCTGCCTGAGCTGGTCTTAAACCTTGATCCTCTAATTCTCCCAAGTATCTAGGATTATAGGTCTGAGGCACCACATACCCAACTGTACCTTCAAAAAACAGGAGCCTATTTCTTACCGTCCACAGAACCAAACTCCCGCTCATGAGCCCGAGTAAGGATCTCTTTGTACAGTGTTTCTGCTTGCTTAAACTTTCCTTGTTTCAGATAGCAGGATGCCTTGAGATAAAACAAAGTATTTAGTGCCTTCATATGTAAAGAAAACACACATTCCCATCTACAGATGAAATTACAAAGCCTTCAGACTTGGGAGGAGGGTAAGGGACCCTGGCCCATCCATAACATACCAGGTTGTTTTTCGTCTTGGCCACATTGGGGTCATCTGGTCCCAGTTTCGTCTGGTAGATCTCCAGGGCTCTTTGATAGTAATATTCTACTTCTTCATACTTGCCCTGGTTCTGGCACAGTAAGGCCAAGTTATTTAACTGCTTGGCAACATCAGGGTGATCTTTCCCTAGAACCTGGACATAAAATCAGTAAATGAGCAACATCCCTCTCTCACAGAAACACCGCAGCCCACATAAATCTGACCATTTTACTTCATAAGCACGCCATGCAGGCTGGGAATATGGCCTAGTGGTAGAGTGCTCGCCTCGTATACATGAAGCCCTGGGTTCGATTCCCCAGCACCACATATACAGAAAATGGCCAGAGGTGGCGCTGTAGCTCAAGTGGTAGAGTGCTAGCCTTGAGCAAAAAGAAGCCAGGGACAGTGCTCAGGCCCTGAGTCCAAGCCCAGGACTGGCAACAAAAACAAAACAAATTAAAAAAATAAGTACCATGCATATGGCAGCATGATAAAATATTACCTATATAGTGTGATTTCCTTTTTGTCGGAGACCAGGACACAACCCAGTACATGACACTTTCGCTCACTGGCATGCCTCCAACCCCCTAAATAGATAATTATTCCCTTTTCATTTTCTCTTTCTCAATTCCTTGTCATAGAATTCTAAATTAAATGGTCAATCTTTAGTGTCACAGATAAACAACCACAGAAATACCAAGTTAAACTATGACCTGTAGTTCCTCATAGGAAAGACTTTTTGGTGATTAATTAAAGATAAAGAGTGTTGCTGAGGGGCTGGGGATATGACCTAGTGGCAAGAGTCCTCGCCTCGCATACAGGAGGTCCTAGGTTCAATTCCCCAGCACCACATATACAGAAAATGGCCAGAAGTGGCGCTGTGGCTCATGTGGCAGAGTGCTAGCCTTGAGCAAAAAGAAGCCAGGGGCAGTGCTCAGGCCCTGAGTCCAAGCCCAGGACTGGCCAAAAAAAAAAAAAAAGAACAAGAGTGTTGCTGAGTCCAGAAGCTGTTGGCTTACACCTGCAATCCCAGCTACTCAGAAGGCTGAGATCTGTTTTGTGGTTCAAAGCCAGCCCCAGCAAAAAAATTCCATGAGACTCTGATCTCTAACCACCAAAAACCAGAAGGTAAGGCTGTGGCTCAAGTGGCAGAGTGCCATCCTTGAGCACAAAAGCTCAGGGACAGTGCCCGGGCCCTGAGTTCAAGCCCTAGGATTAGCACACAAATGAAGTCTCATAGACTTTCCTGTCTGGGCTGGCTTTGAACTTTAATCCACAGGGGCTGGGAATATGGCCTAGTGGCAAGAGTGCTTGCCTCCTACACATGAACTTTAATCCACAGGTCTCAGCCTCCCAAGTAGCTAGAATTACAGGTGTGAGCCACTGAAAACTGGTCATTATTTTATTTCCTTCCCTTTTTTTTTTTTTTTTGGTCCTGGGGCTTGACCACAGGTCCCAGGGCTATCTCTGAGCTTCTTTTGCTCAAGGCTAGCACTCTACCCCTTGAGCCACATTCCCAGCCCTTACTTCATTTTATTAAGGGCTATGTGGTGAACTTATTTTCAAACTAAAGCTTCTTCTTTGACAAGTACATACCACTGTCAAATCTAGTGTCCCTACACTGTGCCCCAGCAGCTTAGAGCCTCTTGGTTTCTGGGTCACTACAGGAACAGCAGTCTGCACACTGAGTGCTCCTATACTCAACACACACTCCCCTAACACGGGCCTCACACACGGATTGGGCCGGAGGTAGACTGGCCTTTGTTTGGGGACTATCTGCCTTTTCAAATGACTTGCTTTCAGTCAATAGCCAGCAGTGTCATATCATAGTGTTCAGAACTGAAAACTGAACTGCTTTTCCCAAAACACAAAAATCTCAAGAGAACTAAAATCCTTCACCATTTCATACCTTTTCTCTGATCTCCAGGGCTCTTTTGCACAATGGCTCAGCCTCTTTGTACTTCCCTCGTTTACCATACAGCACAGCAAGGTTGTTCAGAGTCGCTGCCACCTGCCAACACAGAATACCACAAAGAACCACCACAAGAGATGTTGTGAGAGCATTCTCTACGCACAGAGAGGCTTCCTCACGGGATGGGAGGTCGCTACACTGTAGGGCAGGTCACACCAGTACCAGCGGAGAACTGAGTTCTAACATCAAATAAATCAACATGATCTGAATTTCTTTTAACCTCCCAATCAAAACAGACAACTACACGTCTGACCAGATTCTAATAAAGACACAATATAAACTCTTGAAGACAAATCTAAAGAAGGACATGCAATATGATTACAGATCAGAAAGTATAGCTGGTGACCATCAAGTCAGTGGCCATCAGCAAATCAGGAGTGACTGCTGTGTAAGCAAGCAGCCGGGCAGCTGCCATGGAAGCTTGTCACTAACTGTGCCCACTGGGACAAGGTGGCTCTCAGACCCCCCTGTTGAGCTAGACGTGGGAAGAACTGGATAAAAAAGCACTAGGGAAAATGAAAAGTAAAAGACTGAAAGAATCAAGTATACAAACCGCGGGATGATCTTTGCCCAGAGTTTTTTCACGGATAGCCAAAGCATCATTCAGTAGATTAGCTGCATCTTTGTATTTGTTCTGATCCCTAAATTGAAAAACACATTAACTTCTTAGACATACATTACTAAATCAATCAATCTAATTAGCTATTTATTGGAGCTAGGGATTAAACTCAGGTTTATGCATGCTAAGCTATATACCCAGACTTCTAAATCCTGGTGCGCGTGCGCGCGCGTGTGTGTGTTTTAATTTTTTTTATTGTTATTCTAAAGGTGAAGGGGATACAATCATACGTAAGTCAAGTAAAGAATACTTTTCTTGGCTGGGAATATGGCCTAGTGCTCACCTAGTATACATGAAGCCCTGTGTTCGATTCCTCAGCACCACATATATAGAAAAAGCCGAAGTGGTGCTGTGGCTCAAATGGTAGAGTGCTAGCCTTGAGCAAAAAAGAAGCCAGGGACAGTGCTCAGGCCCTGAGTCCAAGGCCCAGGACTGGCAAAAAGAAAACAAAACAATCAAAGAATACATTTCTTTTTGGACAATGTCACCTTCCAAATCTTTCCCTCTCATCCCTATCTAAATCTGGTTGTTTTTTTTTTGGTTTTTTTGGACAGGTCCTGGGACTTGAACTCCAGGTCTGGGTGCTGTCCCTGAGCTTTTTTTTTGCCAGTCCTGGGCCTTGGACTCAGGGCCTGAGCACTATCCCTGGCTTCTTTTTGCTCAAGGCTAGCCCTCTGCCACTTTAGACACAGTGCCACTTCTAGCCGTTTTATATTTATGTGGTGCTGGGGAATCGAACCCAGGGCTTCTGTATACGAGGCAAGCACTCTTGCCACTAGGCGATATTCCCAGCCGTTTTTTGTTTTTTTTAACTATTTATTTTGTCTTTTCTTTTTTGGTACTGGTGATCAAACCCAGGACGTTCTACTTGCTAGGCAAGTGCTTTGCCACTGAGCTACATCCCAGGCCCCCTGAGCTCCTTTCATTCAAGGTGAGGGCTCTACCCCTTGAGCCACAGCACCACTTCCAGCTTTTTCTGTGATTAACTAGAGATAAGAGTATGATGGACTTTTCTGCCTGAGCTGGCTTTGAACCACAATCCTCAGAATTGCATCCCCCCTTTATTGTTACCAACTTCCAAACATCCTTTTAAAAACTCACCCATCCTTACAGATGGCAGCAGAGTGCTGCTGAAATCCTGGGCCAGCTTCTCTTTCTCCACACTGCCCCACCCCCTCTCTCCTCAGGACCCATCTCCAGACCCCTGCCTTCACACAAGACCCCACAGCATCCTGCCACAGAGCTCAGAACCCACATATCCCCACAGGTGCCCATCTACAGGGGTGAAAGAGGCAGAGGTGGCAAAGGGTTTGTAAGTGGAATCCAGAAATTCAAAAGGAGAGAGAGGAAGTGGCGCTGTGGCTCAAGGTGGTAGAGCACTAAGCCTTGAGCTGAAGAGCTCAAGGACAATGCCCAGGCCCAGAGTTCAAGTCCCATGACCAACAAAACAATAAAATTTAAAAAGGCCAGGGGGGTGGCCTAGTGGTAAAAGTGCTTGCTGAGCATGCATGAAGCTAGGTTCAATTCCTCAGTGCCACATATGCAGAAAAAGCCGAAGTAATGCTGTGACTCAAGTGGTAGAGCACTAGCCTTGAACCAAAAAAAGAAGTTCAAAGATGGTGCCCGGGCTCTGAGTTCAAGTCCCCTGACTGGCAAAAAAAAAAAAAAAGTCCAGGCCCTTAGAAGGTGGGGAGGATACTGATAGGCAAGGTAGGAAGGCCATCCCAGGCCAAAGAAATCCTGGGCCAAAAGTCATACCTGAACTGGCCTGGTTGGGGGTTATTGTAGGCTATCCCAGAAAGGCTGACTCAGTACAGGCCACATCTATTCCTGGACAGGGTGACACTCACCATAGAGCTGGTTGAGTATTTGGGGTTTGACCCCAGGCTATTTGAAGGTGAGTAGATGGCAAGAATGGTGCACATGATTCCAAAACCTATTTCAAAGTACAAGTTGGCTGAAGTTGTCTCTGGGTTCAATTCAGTACAAAAACCAAAAGACTACCTGTACACCAGGGCCAAGATGTTGAGCATGGTGGCCACGTCAGGGTGGTCATGGCCTGAAGTCTTCTCCAGGTCCTCCAGGGCCTGCTTGCAGAGCGGCACGGCCACTTCATAGCGCCCCTGGGACGCATACTGGATCACCAGGTTGTGGAGCGTGCGCAGCCGCGCGGGAATCTCGTATCCTCCTTGCTGGGCGGCGGCAGCAGCACTGCTATGCTGCTGCTGAACTGCTCGGAGAAGACACACTTCAGAGGACGTAAGGACAACAGTGCAGGCCAGTTCATTTCACACTTCCCCATTACCTGGCTCAAGGAGGCCCCTATGCTAACGCAGTCTCTTCTGAGTAACCCTGCACAAGCTGGGAAAGAGGAACAGGTCAGGGATGGCACCCTGTTGGTTTACAATGCCAGGAGGCAGGGGCTGGGGATATGGCCTAGTGGCAAGAGTGCCTGCCTCGGATACACGAGGCCCTAGGTTCGATTCCCCAGCACCACATATACAGAAAATGGCCAGAAGTGGTGCTGTGGCTCAAGTGGCAGAGTGCTAGCCTTGAGCGGGAAGAAGCCAGGGACAGTGCTCAGGCCCTGAGTCCAAGGCCCAGGACTGGCCAAAAAAAAAAAAAAAAAAAAAAGAATACAATGCCAGGAGGCTATTCTGGGTGCCAGACTAAGGAAGAAGCAGCACTGCTCCTCTACCCTGCAAGAACCCACAGCCACATGTGCACAAACATTTTAAATCTCCGGGGAACAAAGGCAATCCCGGGCAGGGTGATGTCCACCTATATAATCCCAGCACTTGGGAGGCTGAGACAGGCGATTTCAGGCTTAAGGCTAGCCTGGACGATACAGAGCGTGACCCTGTGATCCTGCACTTGGGATCTGTGCAGCAGGCTGCCGTACTAAGGCTCGAACTCTGACAAGTATGTCCCAGAGCTTCCGGAAAGCGCCTTCCTCAACAGAGGGGCATACATCCCACGGACAGCACACAGCACAGCACACTCACTTCCTTGGCCTGGGTCATCCTCATCATTTGGAAAGAGATCATCCAGAGGCTCTTTGGCAGAATCCGTGTCTTTGTCCTCCTACAAAAGAGACCAGAGCATGTTTTATTCTCAGCATTATATATTTTGCCTGAAAATCTTTAATGTAAAACTCACTTTAACTTAAAAACCTTAGGAAAGGCTATCTTTTTTTTTTTTTTTTTTTTTGGTCAGTTGTGGGGCTTGAACTCTGGGCCTGGGCAGTGTTCTTGAGCTCTTTTGCTCAGGCTAGTGCTCTACCACTTGAGCCACAGCTCCACTTCCAGTTTTCTGCTCTACCACTTGAGCCACAGTGCAACTTCTGGTGGTTAATTGGAGATAAGAGTCTCACAGGCTTTCCTGCCTGAGCTGGCTCTGAACCATGATCCTTGGACCTTAGCCTCCTGAGTAGCTAGGATTACAGGCGTGAGCCACTGATGCCCAGAAAGGCTACCAGTTTTTAAGATCAAAAATACGATCATGCACAATGTGGCTTCTCCATTAAATACAGATGAAAGAGCAACTGGTGGATTATCTATAATCTTAGCTACTTGGGAGGCTAAGATCAAGAGGATCATGGTTCAAAGCCAATCCAAGCTTTCTCAGCACGTATGTGAACATGGTGGTACATGACAGTCATTCCAGCTACATGGTAGGCTGAGACAGGAGGACAAAAGTTCTAGGCAAGCCTGGGCAGAAAAATCTGTTAAGACTCCATCTCAAGAAACTGGGCTTGGGGGCTGGGGATATGGCCTAGTGGTAGAGTGCCTGCCTCTTATACATGAAGCCATGGGTTCAATTCCCCAGCACCACATATACAGAAAATGGCCAGAAGTGGTGCTGTGGCTCAAGTGGTAGAATGCTAGCCTTGAGCAAAAACAAGCCAGGGACAGTGCTCAGGCCCTGAGTCCAAGCCCCAGGACTCACAAAAAATAAATAAATAAATAAATAAATAAATAAATAAAAATTTAAAAAAAGAAACTGGGCTTGGGGCTGGGAATATGGCCTAGGGGTAGAGTGCTTGCCTCATATACATGAAGCCCTGGGTTCCATTCCTCAGCACCACATATATAGAAAATGGCCAGAAGTGGCACTGTGGCTCAAGTGGCCAGAGTGCTAACCCTGAACAAAAAGAAGCCAGGGACAGTGCTCAGGCCCTGAGTTCAAACCCCAGGACTGGCAGGAAAAAAAAAAAAAAAGAATCTGAGCTTGGTGGCACATACTTATCACCACTTCAGCTAGGATTAAAAAAAAAACATAAAACAGCTGATTTTGGCCAATGTAAACACCAGACAGGAAGCAAGACCCTACTTCAAAAATAAGCTACTCAGGGGCTGGGGATATGGCCTAGTGGCAAGAGTGCTTGCCTTGTATGCATGAGGCCCTGGGTTCGATTCCCCAGCACCACATATACAGAAAATGGCCAGAAGTGGCGCTGTGGCTCAAGTGGCAGAGTGCTAGCCTTGAGCAAAAAGAAGCCAGGGACAGTGCTCAGGCCCTGAGTCCAGGCCCCAGGACTGGCCAAAAAAAAAAAAAAAAAAGTTTATAGGCATGGCTCAGCAGTATGGCACCTGACTAGCAAGCTCAAGTTCTAACCATAGTATTGCAAAAAAAAAAAAAAGTAGAACATGCTTGCCTACCATACATAAGGCCTTGAGTCAATCCTCAATGCTGAAAAAGGTTGGAACAGTTTCTATAAATTAAACAAAAGCCAGGGTATGATAAGACAGATTCCTGAGTGCATTTCTATGCCTTAGCTACTTGGCCTATATTCTGAGGAGTTCAAGCTCAGCAAAAGTTGTACATAAATAAAAGTCTTATTTGCAAACAGATTACAAAAGTACAGCTCTGATTATCACAAATAAAGGTGCTGACTCCCCTACTCTCAAATCCTCAACAGGCTACACCATAGGAGCCAAGTCTTATGAACTGCTAGAAATGAGCCGGTTTTAAATCTGTGACTCCTATCTCTGCACATACTTAGTTAAAGGGGTAGATACTGTGATCACAACAGCTTATCCGGGTAAGAAATAAGTATCAACACAGGGAAGGTGAGCATTATTTCCCTATGAAGGGAATAACCTTGTAAATACACATCCCATCCCATTGGGATGCATAATACAAACCAAGGAATAACCAATAAAGTAATGGGCCTGGCTGGCACCCGATGGTTCATGCTTGTAATCCTAGTTACTCAGGAGGCGGAGATCTGAAGATCAAGGTTTGAAGATAGTTCAGACAGACAAAGTAGCAAGACTCTTATCTCCAATTAACTTCCAAAAAGCCAGAAGTAGAAGTGTGAAGTTCAAGTGATAGAACATAGCCTTGAATGGAGAAGTGAAGCAAAAGTTTGAGGCCCTGAGCTCAAGCCCAATTCCAGCACCAAAAAAACCCACAAAACAAAAACAAAAAACAAAAATACATATGCATTCTTCAAAGTGGTTTGTGTGTATGAGTCATCCTAGGTATTCAGGAAGCACAAAGTTTGTGAGACCCCTCTCAACTAATGAAAAAAGTTGTACACAGTAGTGCACACCTGTCACCTCAGCTATATAAGAACCATAAATAGAAGGATGAAGACCCAGGCTGGCCTGGGCAAAACAATGAGACCTTACTCAAAAAATGAAAGCAAAAGACTGCTTGGCTCAAGTGGCAGAGTGCCTGCCTAGCAAGTCCAAGGCTTTGACTTCAAGTCCTAGTGCATCTCCTCAAAACAAGGGGGAAAAGAAAGACCAAGGCCTGTACCAGAGAAAGACAACTAAAAGAGAAGACAAGACCAAAGAACAAAGAACAAAGTGACGAGACAACTATGTGCAATATGCAATCCTGAACTCACTCCAAGGATGAAGTGAGACATGCTATGAGGACTAAGTAAATGGACAGGGCATGGCCTGCAGGTGAGAAAGTGCTGAGCCTTGACAAGTTCCCTGAGTGTGCCCCAGCCCCTGGTGTCCCCAAAGGATAGCCTCGCCCCAGGGAACCTCATCCTATAGGAGGACACCGGGTATGTGGAAACTGTCTCCTACTCAAGACAGAAACAATCCATCACAAAGAGGGAAACCATAGCTCTCAGGGTGGGTTCTCCAAGTTTGACATTTTTACAAAATCGAAAGCTTAAAAAAAAGTGTCTGATTGTACAAAATCATGTCTCCTTCTCTCAATATTTGCATGTTCCAGGGAAATCCCTACCTGGCAGCAATCTCCAGTACTCTTACTCCCACAGCAGTGCAAGCCAACACATGCAGCTACCCCACTCCCCCTGAATGAGACATGGTTGAGGGTAAGCCTAAAGAACTGTTCCTATTTCCTCAAATTCACATGCTGGGGGTACACCAAGGGTGGCAGTATTTTTCTATTTTAGGGGCAGCAGTATGCATGAGTGCATACTGGAGACAGAACTGCTATGCTTTGCCCAGGTCCTCCACTGCCAGACCCCCAGCCATGGCCCTGCCACATGGACAACCTGAGGGTGAAGACACACTCACAGTTCTTCCCAAAGAGCCTGCTGACCAAAGTGAGGCACACTCACCGAGGGGGAAATATCATCATCATATTTCTTTAGCTGGTTCATGAATTCTAAGTGCTTCTTTTCTTCCTCCAGCTGGGCCACAGACTGCTCGCTCTTCTGTAACTTCTGCTGCGTGTTGGCCAGTTCATCCCGCAGCCACTGATTCTCCTGGCACAGACGACGAACCTGAGCGCGCAGTTTCTGTTTCTCTGACTCGACCGCATTCAGGTGATTTGACAAAGCCATCATCACCTAGGCAGAGGAGACACGTACATGCTGCAGGCACCACCTGGCAGGAGCCTCATCCACACACGGTGCTCAAGCTCTAGCTGTGTCAGTGAACACGTTTCCCCTTCAGGCACAGATTATATACCTGAGCGTGACAAAGGGTCTACAAAATACATCTATTCATTCTATGTGAGAGCATAGAAAGGACTCTCGGTAGACACCTCTCCTCTGAATATTTGATTGCTTTTTATCTTTTTCTTTTGTCAGTCATGGGGCTTCAACTTTGGGCCTGGGCGCAGCCCCTGAACTCTTCAGCTCAAAGCTAGCACTCTACCACTTTGAGGCACAGCACCACTTCCAGTTTTCTGGTCCTTAATTGGAGATAAAGAGTCTCACAGACTTTTCCTGCCCAGGCTGGCTTTGAACCACAATCCTCATATCTCAGCCTCTTGAGTTGCTAGGATTATAGGCATGAGCCACCAGCACCCAGCTACTTTTTCTATTTCTTTTTTTTTTGGGGGGGGGGAGTGAGGATTTGAAATCAGAATCTTGTGCTTGAAATGTACTAGAAATGTACTCTACCACTGAGCGATGGCCCCAGCCCTTTTTAGTATTGGGGTTTTTTTTGAGCTAGGATTATAGGTGTGAGCCCCTGGGGCCCAGGCTTGGTCACTTCCCTTATGAAATCAAAATCTGCTGTTCCAGTAGTCTCTCTTCTGCCTCATTCATTTATTACCTAAGCTCAAGGTTAAGAGAGGAGCCAAGGGCTGGGAATATAGCCTAGTAGTAAAGTACTCGCCTTGTATACATGAAGCCCTGGGTTCGATGCCTCAGCACCACATATATAGAAAAAGCCAGAAGTGGTACTGTGACTCAAGTGGCAGAGTGCTAGCCTTGAGCAAAAAGAAGCCAGGGACAGTGCTCAGGCCCTGAGTCCAAGGCCCAGGACTGGCAAAAAAACAAAACCAGACAAAATAAGAGAGGAGCCAAGGTTCAATGTGCTGAAACTTACTTAAGAGCTGCAGGCAGAGTTGAACATAATTAGCAGAAGGGGTACTAGATATTCCAGTGTTTTCATCTCTATGTTGAACATGACAGAACAAGCACAGTGACCCATCTGACCCTGGAGTTCTGCAGAGCCACCAGTTTCTGGATAACATCTTGTCCCCACAGGTGTAGGGACCTGGAACTCTAAGTGGGTAAAGGCATCAGTCTCTACCCATACACCTGGTACAGCCATGGAACAAGCTTCTAGACAATGAAACAGAAGTACAACCTAAGAGGACTTCATCCCCTCTCCCCCCTCATCCGAAACAAGGTCATATGATTGTGGCTAACGCTCCCTCCTGGTCCTGGAGACAGGCTGCCAGCACAAGGTGTGGCGGGTAACAGGAGGCGATGAGCAGGTACCTTGATGACCAGGTAGCCATGAAACCCACCCCAAAAGACCACTTCAGCACTCATTTCCCATGTTTCTGTGAGGTCTGTTTTTGTTTTTCAGCATAAATGTACAGCACTAAATGTACAGAGGCAGCTCTACTTAGAAGTTTAGATATCAAGTAAGTCGTCACTGTATATAACATGTGCATGACAAGTGTTTAAAATGAGAATTGGATCAACGTACAATATATGCATGTTTTAAGTATCAAAATGAAGCCCCCTCATACAATCTGCACTTTAAACTTTTTAAAAACAAATGAGGTATGGGGGAGGCGGGGGCAACAATGAAGGAGGAGGTAAAAAGTTGAAGAAATGTACACAGTGCCTTACATATGAAACTGTAACTCCTCTGTAATTCACTCTGACAATAAAGGGGAAAACAAACAAAAAAAACACAAAAAATGAGGTCACCATGACCTTCATAATCACACTGAGCTGGTCCCACCATATACCTGCGCCTCGCTCAGACCAAGCTCCAGCATTTCCAGGGACTTCCGGATCATGTTGGATTTCTCCTCCACCAAGTTGCTCTCATCATCCTTCTTCAGACACTTCAGTGTCTCCAGCAAACTCTGTAAAATGGAGTTGTGTTCATTCTTCAGAGCTTCCAGCCCCTGAATGACTTGCTTCGTCTTAGAGATGATTTCATCTTGGGTAAGCTTCTCCAACTTGTCTTCCTTTATGTATACCATTGTGGACATGTTGTCATACATTCTACAATGGAAAAAGAAGAACATCAGACATTTCATTACAAGTGACATTGTTATCCTATCTTTAAACAGTAAGCATTTATGATGGCTCCATTTATAGCTGAATAATAAACAAACATGTTTACAATTTTCAATCTTGAATATATACTATATTCTGTTTTTTTGTTTGGCCAGTCCTGGGGCTTGAACTCAGGGCCTGAGCAATGTCCCTGGTTTCTTTTTGCTCAAGGCCAGCACTCTGCCACTTGAGCCACAGCATCACTTCCAGCTTTTTCTGTGTATGTGGTGCTGAGGAATCGAACCCAGGGTTTCATGTATACGAAGCAAGCACTCTACCATTAGGCCATATTCCCAGTTCCTATATACTATATTCTGTACTGTTTGTTTTTCTTTTGCAGATCCATTGGATTACTTTCTGGTTTACATATGAATTGTTTTTTCTGTGTGCTAGCCCTGGGGTTTGAACTTGGTGCCTGGGTGCTATCCCTGAGCTTTCGTGCTCAAGACTAGCACTCTAACACTTGAGCCACAACTCCACTTATACCTTTTTTGGTGGTTAATTGGAGATAAGAGTCATACAGACTTTCTTGCCTGGGTTGGCTTCAAATCATGATCCTCAGATCTCAGCCTCCAAAGTAGATAGGATTATAGGCATGAGTCACTAGCACCCAGCCAGACTAGGCATTTATACTTTACTCAAATGGGACAGAATTAAGGAAGCCCAATGTCTGTGTATTTTTTCCAAGACTTGCCTACCTATTAGAAACATAGAAAACTTCCTAGCTATACCACTCCTAGGTATCTATCCTGAGCAACAGGGACCAGGATATGACAAGGACACCTGCACCTCCATGTTCATTGCTGCACTATTCACAATAGCCAAGATATGGAAACAACCCAGATGCCCCACTACAGATGAATGGATTTCAAAAACATGGAACCTATATACAATGGAATTTTACACTGCCATTGGAAAGAATAAAATAATGGCATTCGCTGGAAATCATGTTGAGTGAGACAAGCCAAGAACAGAGAGACAAAGGGTATGGTCTCCCTGAGATGTGGTGTTAGAATTAAAATGCAAAGAGAACAAAGTACACAGGTCTCAAGATACCAAAATACAGTAAAAAGAAAAGAGGACACAGAATGAGTGGAAAGTGTGTGAAAAAAAATAATAACAATAATAATACAGCAGAGGGGGCTACCAGCTACATTGAACACTGATGAAAATGAACTCATGGGTGGGAATGGGAAGGAATGAAAGAGGGAACAGATGTTAATAAACAAAAGGAAAGGGGCTGGGGATATGGCCTAGTGGCAAGAGAGCTTGCCTCGTATACATGAGGCCCTGGGTTCGATTCCCCAGCACCACATATACAGAAAACAGCCAGAAGTGGCGCTGTGGCTCAAGTGGCGAAGTGCTAGCCTTGAGCAAAAGGAAGCCAGGGACAGTGCTCAGGCCCTGAGTCCAAGGCCCAGGACTGGCCAAAACAACAACAAAAATAATAATAATAATAAAATATTCTGTTAAAAAAATTAATAAATAAACAAAAGGAAAGTAATGTACATATCATCCAAAATGGAAGAAATGATTTTATTGTTAAAGTTCATAGACTTCATAAGAGTAGAATAATACTTTTCATCATTGTGAAAGTTAAATTGTGTACTGTGAAATATATGTAGTAACTTAAACCCAATTTTTAAAAAATGTACTCACTGCCTTACATATGAAACTGAACTCCTCTGTACATCACTTTGACAATAAATAATTTTTAAAAAATAAACTATGAAATAAACAAGCCAGGTGCCAGTGGCTCACACCTGTAATCTTAGCTACTAAGGAGGCTGAGATCTGAGGATTGTAGTTCAATAAATAAATAAAATTTTTAAAAATTAAGATTTTCTTTTTAAATGTGTCAGATACAGTGGCTCACACTTATAATCTGAGTTATTCAAGAAACTAAGATAGGGGCCAGAAGGGGCGCTGTGGCTCAAGTGGCAGAGTGCTAGCCTTGAGCAAAAAGAAGCCAGGGACAGTGCTCAGGCCCTCAGTCCAAGGCCCAGGACTGGCAAAAAAAAAAAAAAAGAAAGAAACTAAGATAAGGAGGTCTGTGATTTAAAGTCAGCCCAGACAAAAAGTTCACAAGACTAACTCAATCCATTAAAAAAAAATGGAGCTCACTGTCCTTGGTTGGCTCACACCTGTAACTGGGGGCATGTCTTAAGTCATAGCCACCTACCTAGCTACACTGGAGGCTAAGATCCAAAGACTATGGTTCAAAGACAGCCCAGGTAGGAGACTCTTATCTCCAATTAACCACCAGAAAGCCAGAATGGAGCTGTGGCTCAAAGTGGCAGAGCACTAGCCTTGAGCAAAAGAAGTTCAAGGACAGTGCCTAGGTCCCGAGTTCAAGCCCCAGGACTGACAAAAAAAGAAAGTCGGGGACAGTCATTCCCACTACACAGGAATTATAAGTAGGAGGACCATGGCCCATACAGAATATCAAGACCCAAGCCTGGTGCCAGTGGCTCATGCTTGTAACCCTAGCTACTTAAGAGGCTGAGATCTGAAGATTGCCATTTGAAGCCAAGCCAGGCAGGAAAAGTCTGTTAGACTCTCATCTCCAATTAACCACCAAAAAAGCCAGAAGTAGAACTGTGGCTCAAATGGTAGAGTGCTAGCCTTGAGCACAATAGGCTCAGGGACCTGAGCACCCATATCCTGAGTTCAAGCCCCAGGATCAGGGGAGGAAAAAAAAACAAGACACCCCCCTCCCTTTTTTTTGGCCAGTCCTGGGCCTTGGACTCAGGGCCTGAGCACTGTCCCTGGCTTCTTTTTGCTCAAGGCTAGCACTCCCACTTGAGCCACAGCGCCACTTCTGGCTGTTTTCTATATATGTGGTGCTGGGGAATCAAACCCAGGGCTTCATGTATATGAGGCGAGCACTCTTGCCACTAGGCCATATTTCCAGCCCGACCCTATTTTTTAAAATATCTAAAAAAAAACAGGGGCTGAGAATGTGGCCTAGTGGTAGAGGGCTTGCCTAGCATGCATGAAGCCCTGGGTTTGATTCCTCAGTACCACATACACAGAAAAAGCCGGAAGTGGTGCTATGGCTCAGGTGGTAGAGTGCTAGCTTTGAGCAAAAGTAGCTTAGGGACAGTGCCCAGGCCTTGAGTTCAAGCCCCAGGACTACCAAAAAAAAAAAAGCATAAAAAGCTAAAACAAAAAGAACGAGTATATTTTAAGTCATAGCCACCTATCTACCTAGCAAGTTGAGACCAAGTTAAGACACAGTTCTACAAAAAGAAGGGGGGGGGGGAGATAAGGAATTGTAAATCCATACCTGAACGAAAGTAAGATTTTTAAGATCTAACAGGAGGCTGAGGCAAAAAGACCTAGGGATCCAGGACAGCCTGGATGGACTATATAGTGTCTTAAAAACTGAGCAGGAGGGGCTGGGGATATGGCCTAGTGGCAAGAGCACTTGCCTCGTATACATGAAGCCCTCGGTTCGATTCCCCAGCACCACATATACAGAAAATGGCCAGAAGTGGCGCTGCGGCTCAAGTGGCAGAGTGTTAGCCTTGAGCAAAAAGAAGCCAGGGACAGTGCTCAGGCCCTGAGTCCCAGGCCCAGGACTGGCAAAAAAAAAAAAAAAAAAAAAAACTGAGCAGGAGCTAGACACTGTGTCTTAAAAACTGAGCAGGAGTTAGACACTGGCGTCTCACACCTATAATCCTAGCTACTAAGAGGCTGAAGTATGAGGGTTGAGGTTCAAAGCCTGCCCAGGCAGGAAAGTCTGTGAGACTCTTATCTCCAATTAATCACAGAAAAAGTCCGAAGTTGTACTGTGGCACCCCGTTGCTTTTTCATTCCAGGCTGGCACTCTACCACTTGAGCCACAGCCACACCTCTGGTTTTTTAGAGCTAAACTGGAGGTAAGAGTCTCAATCTTGGCTGCTAAGGTGGAACTCAAACTGATTCTCAGATCTCAGCCTCCTGAGTAGTTAGGATTATAGGAGCTGCCAGCACCCAGCTGAAAAGAAATGTTTAATTAAACTATCGTGGTGACAAGAGCACCCTCCCTGCTCCCAGAGAGGGATGACACACCAATCACATAGAAAAAATAAAGATTGGCTGAGCACTGGTGGCTCACACCTGTAATCCTAGCTAGTCAGGAGGCTGAGATCTCAGGATCGAAGTTCAAAGCCAGCCCAAGCAGAAAAGTCCATGAGATTTTTAGCGCCAATTAATCACCAGAAGTGGCTGGCTCAATGTGGTAGAGCGTTAGCCTTGAGTAAAAGGGATCAGGTATAGAGCCCAGGCCTCAAGTTCAAGCCCCAGGACTAACCAAAAATAAAATAAAATAAAGATTGTTTCACATCTCTCTAATGCAACTCTGGAGGCTGGAAGCAAAAAAATACCTCCAAAATTCTGAAGGGAAATTGTTTCTAATATAGAATTCTAGAGTAAATCCAAACCTCAACGTAAGAACAGAGTAACATCTTCAGACACACCACAACCCAAAACATTTTATGTCACCAGCAACCTCCAATTACAAGATGATGTGCTCAATCAGAACAAGGGACCCAGTCGAGGAGGATGTCACATGACAGACAGCTCACAGGATCAGCAGGTGGGGAGGCGGTCTCCAAGGCTGCCCCAGTCACAGAGACGCCAGGCTGAAGATTGGGGCTGAATGCATGCCAACTCTACTAAAGGAGGTAGAAACCAGACAGTGACTCGCTCCCAAGAAAACAAAATGTTGAACAGGGAAATTTATTACATGACTCTGCTATAGTATGCAGAGGCACAAAGACAGAGAGAGTAAAAACTGATCTAACATAAATGACAACCCATTCCTTTGGAGAGGCCATAAAGTACAAGCCTGGAGAGGAGAGCAGAGAAACAGGCCCTAAATATCTGGCACAGTGGTTCATAACTGAGAAACCACCAGGTATAAGGTAGGCATGATATGCAGAGATGTAGACGATTATGAAAAGGAACCACAATCTGACCCTAAGTCCTGTAAGTCCTGTGCATGTGCACTTGCATCCCACAGGGCACAAGCCATTCTCAGGACCTACAGCTCACAGGTGAGCCTTAACCACCAGAAGGCTGCTCTGCACCCCAAGCCACACACTCTGTCTCAGGAAGCAAGTCACCAAGCACAGACCACAAGTCCAGGACCAAGGGTATTTATAATTACTTGGAATTCATCTGTATGGCTGATTTGTCTTTACCTCTGCCTTAATTTATTTAATCATTTATATCAATATAGACTGATTTTTTTTTTAGTTTAAGTATACTTAGGTACTCTTTTTTTTCCAGTCCTGGGACTTGAACTCAGGGCCTGGGCTCTGTCGCTGAGCCTCTCTGTGCTGAAGGCTAATGCTCTACCACTGGAGCCACAACCCCACTTTCAGCTTTTTCTGTTTATGTGGTACTGAGGAATCGAACCCAGGGCCTCGTGCATGCTAAGCAAGCACTCTACCACTAAGCCACATTCCCAGCCCCAGTACTATTTTTTTTAGTGGTATTAAAGTTTGAACTCAGGACCTTTTATTTGCTAATACTTGAGCCACACTGTGTGTATGTGTGTGTGTGTGTGTTTGTGTTTTGAGTAGGGCCTTGAGGCTGGCCTGGCCCACAATGTTATTTGTATTTTCTTATTTGTGTTTTCTTTTTTTTTTTTTTTTTTTTTTTGCCAGTCCTGGGGCTTGGACTCAGGGCCTGAGCACTGTCCCTGGCTTCTTTTTGCTCAAGGCTAGCACTCTGCCACTTGAGCCACAGCACCACTTCTGGCCATTTTCTGTATATGTGGTGCTGAGGAATTGAACCCAGGGCCTCATGTATACGAGGCAAGCACTCTTGCCACTAGGCCATATCCCCATCCCTATTTGTGTTTTCTTGAATGGATGGGATGACATCCACGTACTATTGTGCCAAGCCACTGGTCCAGTTGGAGTCTCAAGAAGTTTTTGTTGTTTTGGCCAGAGCAAGCCTAAAACTGTGTGATCCCTCAACCTCCATCTCCTCCCAAGTAGCTAGAATTAATATACCTCACATTCTACTAACTATTATAAATACAACTTTCTGGCTCTGCTACTGGGAACCCTCCCATTGGCTGTGATTTTGTTGTTTGGTTTTTGTTTGAGGGTTGGGGGCATCAGCGCCTCACTTGTGTTAGGCAAGCACTCTACCTAACTCGTGTCCTTTCTACACATCTCCTCATCCTATGTTTTTGTTTTGTTCCCTATTTCTTGGGGACATAAGACACTCTAGACTTAGATGAACACTGGTAATTCACACCTGTATCCTAGCTATTCAGGAGGCTGAGACCTGGAGGACTGTTCAAAGCCAGCCTCCTGGACAGAAAAGACTGTGTCTCTAATAATCAGCAAAAAGCTGGACTGGAAGTATGGCTCAAGTTTCAGTGTCAGCTTTAAGCAAGCAAGTTGAATGAATATGAAGACCTGAGTTCAAGTCCCAGTGCTGCCAAAAAACAAAACAAAGTATGAAGAAAAAGAATTGCTGGGACTGGGAATGTCATTTTGTAGTAGAGTGCTTGCCTAGCATGCACTAAGCCCTGGGTTTGAATCATCAGCACCACATAAACAGAAAAACCCCAAAGTGTGCTGTGGCTCAAGAGGTAGAGTGCTAGCCTTGAACAAAAGAAGCTTAGAGACAGCACCCAGGCTCCGAGTTCAAGCCTAGGACTGGCAAAAAAAAAAAAAGAAAGAAAGAAAGAAAGAAAAAGAATTGCTGTTGGAGTCAGGTGCTAGTGGTTCTCACATGTAATCCTAGCTACTTGGGTAGCTGAGTTCAGAAGGACAGTGGTTCAAGGTCAGTCTGGGCATAGAATTTTAGATACCTCATCTCCATGAATGAAAAGGTGAGTGCAGTAGTGAGATCCTGGTGTCCCCAGCTACACAGTAAATAGATGGACTAAGGTTTAAGCACATAGGGTCGTTCAAAGAGTATAACAACTGGTGGGGGGGAAAAGGGATGGAGGCATGGTTCGGCAGTAGAGTGAGTACCTGCCCAGGAAGCCTAAAGCCAAATAAAAATCCAGGATGTTCAGAGAGAGAGAGAGAGAGAGAGAATACTAATTGCTTAGCATGCCTCAAGTCCTATATTCAATCCCCAGCATCACTGAAAAAAAAATTATTTCTGTATGTCTGAGTACCAGAGGGAGGATGTGCTGGCTCACCACCTCCTGGCACAGACTTCCGCATGTGGCTCAAAGTGCACTGATTCATCACTTTATACTTGCCACATAACATCTCCTCTACTGAATCTCTTCCTCAAATTTCATCTAACCTAACTTAATTCCTGTATCTCCTCTACTAAACTTCAATCAGAAGAACAAACTAAATGAAAGAATCTATACTGGCAAAAGAAAAACACACAAAAAAATCAGTAACATCAGCTATTCTGAATGCATTTCCACCCTAAACAAAACATATCACTAGATATAAAAAAAGCAAAAGCACATGTTTACCTTTTGAGGATTTTGTTTTACACATGCTGTCAGAATGGGAAAATGTGGCTCGACACCCTCTGGATGCCTTCCCATTGGCTAGTCTCAAGGCCTTCCAGATTCTGCTGGGAAGTTGACAGGTTCTTAGATCCTCCAGCAGTATTCTAACTGCACCTGTTCCAAGGTATGCACGTGTCTCTCTCCAAGAGCTTACTTTGCTCTTTTAGAAATCCAGAGGACTGTCCATACTCAGAGCTGCACCTGAGAATGAAGTTTCACAAGAAGGCTACTTCCCTTTCCTAAGCTCAATTTTCCAGAAGACCAGAGGCCTTTCTCCTCAAAAGCAAACTTTTAGCACAAGAAACTAAAGGGAAGCTGAGTACACGAACAAAGAGAATATGCTTTTCCCTAAAAGAAGAATAAGTAAGACCTAATGATACAAATGCCCCACTTAGGAGTTGATGGTTGAGCAAACAGAAAAGAACAGCTCCATCGGCTGGACTAATGACTAAGAAGGGTAAAGAGTAGGTGCTACACGAGTCTGCAGAAGACACTACTGAAGGTGGTATAAGTTATGGAACATAAAGATTTTTTTTTTTTGCTTTTGTCAGTCGTGGGGCTTGAACTCAGAGCCTAGGCACTAACCCTGAGCTCTTTTACTCAAAGCTAGCAAGCACGCTACCACTCTAAGCCACAGCTACACTTCTGGTTTTTGTTTGTTTGTTTTTGGCCAGTCCTGGGGCTTGGACTCAGGGCCTGAGCACTGTCCCTGGCTTCTTTTTGCTCAAGGCTAGCACTCTGCCACTTGAGCCACAGCGCCACTTCTGGCCGTTTTCTGTATATGTGGTGCTGGGGAATTGAACCCAGGGCCTCATGTATACGAGGCAAGCACTCTGGCCATTAGGCCATATCCCCAGCCCCCACTTCTGGTTTTTAAGTAGTTAATTGGAGGTAAGTCTCACATGGCCTTTCCTGCCCAGATAGCCTTCAAACCCAGATCCTCAATCTCAGCCTCCTGAATAGCTAGCAGGCATGAACCACCACCCAATGGCTTGTTTTTAATGACACCCACCTAAGGATTAATGCCAACTAAGGATTAATGTCAGCTAGCTAATAGTTCCTAAAACAGTATGTCTTTAATAGGGACAGTAAATCACACCCTGGAGGTCAGATGTAACTCTTTCAAAGTTAATCACACATTTACCATATAAGCAATTCTACTCATGAGTATTTATTGAGAAGAAATAAAAATGTATGTTCATGTGGTCTTATACAAGAGGGAATTGTCCCCCAGATGCACAGGGAGAGAACTGTATGGCAAGCACACTATAGAGCAGTACTTAGGAGTAGAAAGGAACAAGCCACATCCAACAATATGAATTTCAAAAGATGTACTAAACAAAATAAGCTAGATGGAAAAATACACAGCAGATAACCTCACTTTATAATAAATGCTAGAGTCGGAAAACTAAACCTACTGGAGACAGAAACCAGGTCAGAATTGTTTGGAGGAGAAATGACCGATAATTGGCAAGGGAGGTAGGTAGTATACACCTATAATCACAGCACTTTGGGTTTATGCTTTTTGATATGCTTGGTGTACTTTTTGATGTTTGATGTGCTAGTCACACTTACTAATGAAATTCAGTAAGTATCAGTAGCGCCAACTTCTATTTGCCTTTTGTTGGTAGTAGGGTTTGAACTCAGAGCTTCCTGTTTGCTAAACAGGCACTCAAGCCACTTGGCTAGCCCCTTTTGTGTTATTTAAGACTAAGTCTTTATGCCAAGGCCACCATGGGTGTCAATCCCCCTTTTTGTACTTCCATTTGTCACTGGGATGACAGTGTACCCAGCCTTTGACTGAAATAGGAATCTTGCAAACTTTCATGCCAGGGTTAGCCACAAACCCCACTTCATCTGCACCTCCCAAGTAGCTAAGATTACAGCCTGAGTACTACACCTAGCAACGGAGCTAACACTTTAAGCTGTTGTATGTGTATACAAAATAGGTTTTTCCCCCCATTGGTTCAAAAATATTCCCATCAGTGGAGACATTTATGTCCAGTCCTCTCCAGGCATGGCTTTACATTGTTCCTGGTGAAACAGGCACTGTGGCTACTACCTCCATCTGCCTAGGAGGCAGGAAGTATGAGGACAGAGAGGAGTTACAAGCTGAGAACCCAGGCCTCTGCTTTCAAGTGTTAGGCTTTGATTGTACTTTTTCTTTTTTTTTTTTTTTTTTTTTGCCAGGGCCTGGGTGCTGACCCTGTCTGAGCCTTTGCTCAAGGCTAGCACTCTACCTCTTGTGCCACAGCACCACTTCTGGCCTTTTCTGTTTATGTGGTGCTGAGGAATTAAACAAAGGGCTTTGTGCATGCCAGGCATGCACTCTACCACTAAGCCACATTCCCAGCCCTCAAGTGTTAGGCTTTGAGAAGCACCTTGCAACTACTGAAGCTGAAGTCTCTCATGATGATGATGCCTTGTGTTGGTCCTGTAACTGCCCTTACCCAAGACAGCTCTGCCCATGTCTTCCATTAAAAAAAAAAAAGCAGCCATTTTGCCATGTGCCCGTGGCTTACACCTGCAATCCTAGCTACTCAGGATGCCAAGACCGTAGGACAGCCATTGGAAGCTCTGACCGTCCAGGAGTACTCCTGAGGCCTGCAGCCTCACTCCCTGCCCCAAAGCAGATCCACTGTACCCTAAATCCCCCTAATCCAGCTGTTCCTCTGTACTTCCTGTCACTGCCCTAATTCCAAGGCTCACAGGCTTCACCTGGCATGAAGTTTCCTAACCAGCTCATCCCAGTTCTCAGCATCACCCATACACGGAGTCCCATTCTACATGCCACCTGGTTCCTCTGATCTGCCTGCACACCTCAGGATGAAAGCAGCCCACCTCACCGTTGCCTCTCTCCTCCACCACTTTGGGACTCCCTTCAGCCACAGGCCACCCTCAGCCTTTATTTCTACCCATCAGGAAGACAGCTTCAGGGAAACTCAACACTTGGCTAATCCAACTTTCCTTCCAGTGCAAGTAATGGCTTCCTCAGTATTCAGTGGATTAGGTGTTTAACCTGGGACCTTCCAGATTGACAGCTTTATCTCTGAATTCCAGTATCACAATGGCTGTCATCCAGTGGTTCTCAACAGTCATCAGTCACTTAATAACACCTTTCTACAATCTTAATTTGCCATTTTTATTCTGTTCCCTAAGACATGACACAAATTTCCCAGCTCTTAAACACACACACACACACACACACACACACACCACACACACGATAAAGGCTGGGTACCAGTGGCTCACGCCTGTAATCCTAGCTACTCAGAAGGCTGAACTCTGAGGATCCTGGTTGAAAGCTAGAGCCTGGGCAGAGAAGTCCATGAGATTCTTATCTCCAGTTAACCTCCAGAAAACCAGAAGTGGCACTGTGGCTCAGTGGTAGAGCACTAGCCTTAAGCAAAAAGGCTCAGTCAGGGTCAGCACCCAGGTCCTGAGTTCAAACTCCAGAACCAGCATCCAGGACCAAAAACAAACAAAAAACCACACAAGATCACTTTATTAGGCTGAAAGTGTAGCTCAAGTAGTAGAACCCTTGCTTATCAAGTTCAATCCCCAGTCCAACAATGGTTACATAAGTCTTGGTTTCTGTCATTCCATTCATCTAAGATTTATTATTTATTTATTTAGCAAAATCTGGGGCTTGAACTCAGAGCCTGGGCGCTGTCCCTGAGCTGCTTTTGCTCAAGGCTAGCTACCACCTGAGCCAGAGCTACTTCTGGCTTTTTCTGTTTGTGTGGTACTGAGGAATCAAACCTGGGGTTTCTTGCATGCTAGGCAAGCACTCTAGGACTGAGCCACATTCCCAACCCCTAAGAACTAATTTTATAACCCTTCAACGTGTTTGTTTATTTTTGTCAGTCTTGGGGTGGGCACTGCCCCTGGCTTCTTTTTGCTCAAGGCTAGCACTCTACCACTTGAGCCACAGCACCACTTCAGGCTTTTTCTGTATATATGGTGGTGAGGACTCAGGTCTTCATGCATGCTAGACAAGCACTCTACCACTAGGCCACATTCCCAGCCTACCCCTCAACTTTTTTTTTTTTTGACCAGTCCTGGGCCTTGGACTCAGGGCCTGAGCACTGTCAGTCCCTGGCTTCTTCCCGCTCAAGGCTAGCACTCTGCCACTTGAGCCACAGCACCGCTTCTGGCCGTTTTCTGTATATGTGGTGCTGGGGAATCGAACCTAGGGCCTTGTGTATCCGAGGCAGGCACTCTTGCCACTAGGCTATATCCCCAGCCCACCCCTCAACTTTTGAATTTCCTATTTCTAGCTTTTTTTTGGACAATCATGCTTTAACATAGTTTATGGTCCATTAGAGTTCCACACAGACTTGGGGAAACATGCTTATATTTAAACAACTACTTTGGGTTTGTGAGGGTTTGTTTTTTGCCTTTCTGGGCATCCCATCCATAATTTTGTGTGTGTGTGTGTGTGTTTTGGGGGGGGGGGGGGCGTCCTGGGGCTTGACCTCATGGCCTGGACACTGTCCTTGAGTTTCTTTTGCTCAAGGCTCAAGGCAAGTGCTCTACCACTAGAGCCACTTTTGGCTTTCTGTTTATGGGATACTGAGGAATGGAACCTAGGGCTTCATGCAGGCTAGGCAAGCACTCTACCACTAAGCCACCTTCCCAGCCCCCATAAAGTCTTTACTAAAAAGTAATTTAGGGGCTGGGGATATAGCCTAGTGGCAAGAGTGCCTGCCTCAGATACACGAGGCTCTAGGATCGATTCCCCAGCACCACATATACAGAAAACGGCCAGAAGCGGCGCTGTGGCTCAAGTGGCAGAGTGCTAGCCTTGAGCAGGAAGAAGCCAGGGACAGTGCTCAGGCCCTGAGTCCAAGGCCCAGGACTGGCCAAAAAAAAAAAAAGAAAAAGTAATTTAAAGCTAAGTGCTGGTAGCTCAGCCCATAATCCTCTCTACTCACAAGGCTGAGATCTGATGATCATGGTTCAAAGCCAGCCCAGGGAGGGAAGGATATGAGACTCTTTCTTTCCAATTAATCACCTCAAAACCAGAAGTGGATCTGTGGCTCAAAGTGGTAGAGTGCTAACCTTAAGCAAAAACAGCTCAGTGACAGCATCCAGGCTCTGAGCTCAAACCTCATGACCAACACAAAAGAAAAAAGAAATACTTAAGGTAATTGTGTACTCCTAGTGGCATTCCCTTCCACTTTCCATGTATCACATCTTTATATTCCTATACTTTTTTTTTTTTTTTGATACAGGGTCATGATGTGTAGCCGATGGCCTGGAATTCTCAACTCTCTGGTCTCAGCCTCTCCTGTGCTGGGATTATAAGCATGCATGCATCATCACACCCAGCATTATTTCCTCGGTGTATTATGCATTTACAACACAATGCAGTCAGATGAGCCAGAGCTGTGGGGAGGTTACCACCTGGTACCACAGCCTTCCAGGCTCACCCGCAACATGATGTTGCATTCTTTGATGACCTGAAGAGTGTTTGCCCTTCCACAAATAATTTCACACAGCCTGAGATTTTAATTATCTAGTATCACTGTATTCTTACTAATACTTAGGAAACAAAATAGTGAGTCAAATTTCCCACTGTAACTGAGGTTTGTGGCCACTTTCTGGAAAGTAAACCCCTAACTAATAAGATCTAGAGAGTGAAGGAGGATGGACATTGGAATGTATTACATTATAATGCATTAGACTTGGGTCAATTACAATGCATTAAGAAACTGATTCTGATCAAAGGCTTAGTCATGCTGTGGGGGGAAAAAAAACACCTTGGAATTTATCACAAAGAACCAAAAAGGCAACTGCCTTCTAACGCGATTTAAACAGTATTTATCCCAAATATGTTGTTCTCAATTTTGAAAGACGCTTTTGGCAAGCAATCCTAATCATCACTTAATATGTAAATTTTCAATGTTTAAACAATAACCTTCTGCAACAACTAACACAATGAATGCACCTGGAGATGGCTTTACAACCCTCACTTCGGAAACCATCCACTCAATCACGCAACCATGTAACTTTTTCAAGGCTTTAATTATTTCAAGGGAGGGGGAGCATCGCAGGTGGCACTGACAGCTCCAGTAGGGGCAGCTGCGCGGGGCGCGGGCGCGGGCGCGGTCGCCATCGCCGGGGAGGATCCACACCGGGCGGCGGAGAGCTGGGAGGAAGGGCCCGCCTCGCCGCGTCGCCTAGGGCGGTGCCGGGAGGGCGACACCGGGGAGGCGGAGGCCGGAAGGGGAGGCTTCGGACAAAGCGGCCCCGGCCGGCCGGCCGCCCCCGCCGCCTCGCCCCCCGGGGGCCGCCGCACGGCTCGAGGCTCGCAGCTGTCACGGGGACCGCCGCCCCCGCCCAGCCGAGCCCCGCCGAGCCGGGGACGCGGGGCGGGCGGGGCCCTGGCCCGGGAGGGGACCGAACGGGCCGGGCCTGGAGGGGCGCGGCTGAGGGCGGGGCGGAGGGGCCGGAGGGGCGAGGCCGCGGGCCGGGGTGGGGTGGGGAGCCCGGGCCGGGGAGTGGGGCGCGGGCGGGAAGGAGGAGGGTCCGGGCCTGGAGGGGCGCGGGTGGGGCCGGGGCCGCGGGGCGGGCGTGGGGGCCGCGGCGGGGACCGCTGCCCGGGGGTCGGGGGCCGCGCCGGGGCCGCGCCGCGCACTCACCGTCCGGTCCGGCGGGCCGCGCACGCTCGCGCTGTCACGGAGAGGCGGCCGCCGCGCACAGCCCGGCCGCCTGGGGCGGGCGCCGCGGTCACGAGCGAGAGGCGCCTGGGCAGCCGCCGCGCAGCATCCTCCGCGCCCGGCCTCGCGCTCCGCCGCCCGCCGCGCTCCCTCAGCCGCCGAAAATGGCGTCGCCGGCGCCGCGCCCGCCCCACAAGGCCGCGCGCCGTGACGTCACCCGCCCGCGCGCCGAGGGGCGGGGCCGCGCGCGCCGAGGGGCGGGGCCGGGGCGGGGCCGCGCGCCGGGCGCCCCGAGGTTCCGGACCGGCCGCGGCGGGCACGCCACCGCCCCCTAGCCGCCTCCGTCCCGGCACGGCGTCCTGGGGGCCCCCTCCCCGCGGGGGGGCCGAGGTGCCGGGCGGGCCCCCCTCCCTCCCCTCTCCCCGCGGGCCCGCGTGCGGAGCGGGGCGCGCGGAGAAGCGTCTGACCGTCCTCAGAAGTAAAGTAAGCGGCCGGCCGGGGCCGGGGCCGCGCCCCTCGCACCCCAACTGCCGAGGGAGGCCGAGCCCCAGGACCCGGGTTGGAAGCCAGCCTGGGCTTTAAGAAAGTCTTGAGAGTCCTATGTCCAGTCAGGCACCACAAAGCCCGGCGTGGCGCCGTGGCCCACGTGGTAGAGCGCAGGCCAGCCTGGGGCAGAGCGGCCCGGGGCCGAGGCCCAGCCTCGAGCCCAAGCCCCGGGGCCGGCACAGAACACGAGAAAGCCGGGGCGAGGGACGCGGCTTGGCGGTCCAGCGCCCGCCTCGCACGCACGAGGCCCCGGGTTTCCTCCGGGGTCCTCCCCCTGTCCCTTGCACGGTGGTCGGGTCACACAGCTGTCTTCTTGGCGGAGGTTCTCGCGTCCTGGCCCCCACAGCCCTGCCCGGCACCTGACACAGCCTATCAGCTGAGAGGAAGGTCAGACTTCCTTTTGCCTCACCCCTTGTCCATGGCGGGGGGGGGGGGGGGGGGAGGGGGGAGCCTCACCCCATGTCCATGGCGGGGCGGGGAGCCTCACCCCATGTCCATGGCGGGGGGTGGAGCCTCACCCCATGTCCATGGCGGGGGGGGGGGGGGGGGGGGGAGCCTCACCCCATGTCCATGGCAGGGGGGTGGAGCCTCACCCCTTGTCCATGGCGGGGGGGGGGGGGGAGGGGGGAGCCTCACCCCATGTCCATGGCGGGGGGGGGGGGGGAGCCTCACCCCATGTCCATGGCGGGGGGGGGGGGGGGAGCCTCACCCCATGTCCATGGCGGGGGGGGGGAGCCTCACCCCATGTCCATGGCGGGGGGGGGGGGGAGCCTCACCCCATGTCCATGGCGGGGGTGGGGAGCCTCACCCCATGTCCATGGGGGGGGAGGTGGGAGGGGGGAGTCTACAGGCTCCCCTCGGTCCCTGGTTTCTCCCTTGCTCCTCAGGAACTCTTGCCAATCTTTAGAGCCACTAATGGCTGAGCAAGGGCCCTCCCCAAAGAGCTGTCCAGGGCTCCTCCGTTCTGAATACTCATTTGGTAGCTCCGGGCAGTTCACCCCATACTGCTGCCGGGAGTACCTTCATCTTTACCGAGGGCATCTCTCTGAGACCAACAAGTACCCTCCTTGCTGAGTACCCTCCATCCCTTTCAATGCTCTGACCCTCAGCCACCTAAGAGCAGAAGACAGGGGTCTGCGTGTCACAGTTGTGGCAGGTGAGCTGCGAGCCCCAGGGTTTCCTCGCTGTCCCCTGGAGAGGACGGCCCTTCACCTTTAGGAATCAAACTGGAGCCCTGTGTTTTTCCACAACAAGGAGCTGAGCCTGTGTGGTGGAGAAGCTGCTCTGGGCATTCCCTAGAAGCCTAGAGGGGCAGCGTGGGCCCTGGGAAGAAAACACGAGGGTTACCAGGGTGGCCCCTGAGCACTTGCTATGTCTGGAGATCCTGTTGGCCTCGGAGCACACCTGGGAATGGCACATGGCTAGAAGTTTGAGTTGTTTTCGTTTTGTCTTGTTGGAGGTGACTGAGGCTGAGGACACTGGCCTGTCCAATGTCCAACCCCATGTGACAGGAGTAGGGGTTCCTCCAGCAGACCAAACAGAACAGGCTGTCTCCTTGCTCCCTAGAAAGTGTTCTGTCTAGTCAGCCTGTGCGGTGGCGCTGCCTCCTCCTCTCCGCTTCTTCACCATTTTCCTTTCCTGGGACAGCAAGGCCTGGTCTCCTGCCTCCTCCTCTCACCATCTCCTCCCTGCCCCTGGCCCCTTCACTGCCCTGCCCTGAAACCTGGCCAGGTCAACAGTAAACCTGGAGGTCGAGCTGCAGATTTGCAGGCAGCTGTCCGCCTGTATCCATCTCTCAGCGCTAACCACGTCCTGTACCTGGGGCGCCAGAAATAAGCCTGGGGCACCCAGCCTCAGACTGCTTCTGTTCCTAATTTGTACTGAGAACGGGTGGTCTCTGGCTGCCTCTGACTCGAGATGGAACAAGCAGAAGACAAGGTGCCTGGCCGCTGAGCCCGGAGAGCTGCAGGGGTTGGGACAAGAGGTCCAGAAACTTCCCCAGTGGGCGAAGAAATCTGGCAGAAGAAAAGCCCACTGTGCCACACAGAACAAACCTCGAGCCTCTCTCATTTGTCCTGAGTGGAAAATGGAGCTAGGTGCCGTGATTTTCATAACATTTACATGCATGCATACAATATACCTCATTAGCCTCACCTCTTTATTACCTTTACTCCTTCTTCCCCCCTTTCTTCAAACAATCTCAACGGGTTCTACTGCTTTATTTTCATATATGCAAGCAAAGTAAGAAGTGACTATATTTTTTCTTGGCAGTACATAAATTTGAACTCAGGTTCACGCTTGCTGAACTCAGGCTCGTGGCATTCTGCCATTGAGCCATATTTCCAGCCCAGCTTTTTGCTAGATATTTTGGAGATGGAGTCTCTCACACTTTTCTGGCCTCCAGCCTCCAGATCTCAGCCTCTTGAGTAGGTAGGACGACAGGTTATGAGTCACCAGCACCCAGCTAGAAGCTAGTTTTAAAGCATTTTTTTAAATGCAAATGTTTGTGGGTATCTGCCTTGGAGGGCAGCCCCTTAGAAGAGACAGGACGTAAAATGTGCCTTTAATACATGAGGGGGTCTGCACCCCAGTGGACAACTCCAGTCCAAGAGTGCCTGAAGGCAAGAAAATCAATGAGGGGAAAAGAGGATAAAAGAAAAAGGGACACAGGGAGAGATGAAGAGGATTAGAGAAGAGGAAGAAGAAAGGGAGGGTGGAGGATGGAGAGACGACTTGAGAGGAGGAGGGAGAGAGGGAGGGAGGAGGGGGCGGATGGAAAGCAGTAACTCAGGCAGGGCAGGGGGATGGCAGGAGGGGCAGGCAGGTCAGTGCGGGACAACCAGCTCCCTTCCCGGAAGCCTCTGGCAGCCAGGGCGGGGCAGGCCTTCGAGGTTTGGGGACGAGTCACTGGGAGTCACTGGTGGGCAGGCCTGGCATCCGGTCCTGGGCTTGCTCTGGGCTTCAGGTCACACCCTTTCTGGTCTCAGGCTTTCGTTCTAAAAATGGAACTTAGTCTCCAGAGCACCGGGCACAGAGCTCCGGAGAAGCTTCCTCTGGAACAAAGTGGAAAACAAAGACCTGAAGCAAGCGTGCTCACTGCTCCCCTGTAATGCAGGGACAAGGCCCAAGTGGGGACCCCTGCTCCAGGGGCCAAAGGCCACGGATTCCCTCTCAGGAAGCCCCAGGCCATGACGGCTGCCCCCATGTGACCCGGGAGACCACAGCGGCCACAGATTTGTCTGAGTATAGGTGGAGGAAGAGAGGCCCAGCACCCTGCGCGTAGCCCCTGGGGCCCAGGGACAGAGAAGACATCACATCGACGGATCCGGAAGAGTGTGCATTTATACACGCATCACACTGACTGGAGCCCAAATATTTTTCTGACCTCAACGCAGGTGCAAGGGATGCTGCTGCCCATGTCCCAAGTGGCCAGGAGAATATTTGCCCTGCCATGCTCAGAATCCTGAGACAGCCTAGGGCAGGGACCGGCTTCCCCAGGGATGACAGGGAGAGTGGGTCCTCTTTCCGTGGTTATCTAGAAAGAGCCTCCTCAGAACCGGGGGAGGGACAGGCGTCTGTGATGGGAATAATTGCATCCCAGCTTGACAAGTGTGACGGGTGAACCCCAGGCTGGCATGGAGGGCGGGTCACGGGGAACAGATTCCCCAGCCGGGCTTCCTTCCGCATCTTACTATGAAAACATTGTGGCAGGCGGAGGGCGGGGATGACAACGACCAAGATGCATTGTACTGACAAAAGGACAGGTTGCATTGAAACCTCGTTGTGCAACTACCTGATTTTAATGTGTGTGCACGTGTGCGTGCCAATCCTGGGGCTTGAACTCGGCATGGGCCCTGTCCCTGAGCTTCTGTGCTCAAGGCTAATGCTCTACCGCTTTGAGACAAAGCCCCATCTCTGGCTTTTTTGGTGTTTAATTGCAGCTGAATCTCACGGACTTCCTGCCTTGGCTGGCTGTGAGCCACAATCATCAGCCTCAGATCTCAGCCTCCTGTGTAGCTAGGATTACAGGAGTGAGCCATCAGTGCCGGGCTCAGTAGCTCTTATACCAACAGTGAACAAAGGACGAAATAGGGAAACACTTCCACTCAAAAAGAATAAGGCACCTACATATTAACTAGGAGCCCATGGCTCACATTTGTAATTCTAGCTACTTAGGAGCTGAGACCTAGAGGATCAAGGGTCAAAGCCAGCCTTGGGAGAAAAATGTGCAAAACTCAATCTCCGAGTAGCAAAAAATGCTGGACTGGAGATGTGGCTAAAGTGGCACAACAGCCATGCCGTGAGGAAAAGGCTGCGCAGAGAGCTCAAGCCCCGTCCCGCACACAGGTGCGTGCAGTCCATATGATAAAGTTTACTCCTAACCACTGTGGGCATCCGATGTTATTAAGCACACTCGTAATGCTTTCCAGCCCTCCTTGTCATCCGTCTCTGGAACTCCTCTGTCTTGTAGAACTGTGGCGTGGCCCCGGGGGCCGAGCGTGCCTGTGCTTGCACACGGCCTGGCTTCCAGGCTGAACCCCCCTTCCAGCCGGGGGGGGGGGGAGAGTGTGGGGTAGGAACCCTGTTGACGTTGTCCCACACAGTTCTGTGGTCTGTCTGATTTTAATGGAGCACACTTCCATTTTACAGGTGGAGAAAGCGAGGGAAACCATGGAGAAAGCAAGGCCTTCTCTTGGGACTGGCATGGAACCCAGCACCCCTGGGAGGCCTTTTGTAGGCCCTGGGGCCGGATGAGTTCCCAGCAGACAGGAAGTCCCTCCCTCCCTTTTCGGGGGCTGGTGGCCCGTGTGTGTGTGTGGGGGGGGGGGGGGAGTCTCCCCAGCCCTCCTCAGCGCTGACTCTGGAAGCAAGCGTCCTCCGGGGCTGGAAGCGGCAGAAGGGCCCGTGGGGATGGGGAGGGGAGGGTGGCCCGGGGGCGGCGTCAGGCCCCTCTCCCGAGCTCCTGGAAGCCGCCCTCCTGCTCCTGGCTCAGGCGCCGTCGCCCCGTTGGCGGCTCACCTGTTTGTGTGCCTGCGTATGGAGCCTTCCTTTGTGAGGATGCTGAAGACACCCTCAGAGTCCTCCCTGAGTCCAGGTGCTCTCCTGGTCCGGGCACACTCAGGACTGGGGCTGCAAGGTGAGCACACTTCCTGGGGCCCCCTCTCTCTCAAAGGCCGGGCCAGCCGGCCGCATCCCACCCAGGGACGGGAGCGGCCGCTGTCCGGAGTCCACGCCCTCACGCCAGCCCCATCCCTGCCACCTGCTTGCCCTCGACGCTCCCACCAGGTCGCTGTTTCTCCACAGTACTTAACATCCCGTAACCTTATAAGTTATCCCCTTGGGACAGCGCTGCTTGGCTCGCTCTAGAAAGTCACCTGCTCACGGTGTTCGCACGATGCCTGGCTTCCCTGAGTGACACTGCCTCTCCGCCCTCCCCCCACCCCTGCAGCCCACAGCAACCGCTGCCCACACCCAGCCAGGCCAGACCGCAGCCAGACGCAGGCTCCAAGCTGCCGGGAGGCTGGGAGCAGCCCAGGCCTCTCAAGGCATAAATCTGCATAAATACGGCGCTGAGAGCCAGGTACGGTTCAGACACGTGGCTCTATTATTGCTGTTTGTGAAGAGGAACCGGATGCTACAACGTGTCCCACTTCGAATGCTTATCCGTTTTTAGCACACAGAGGCAGGATGGGGAAAGAGGGAGGCGATCAAGATGGCCGTATCTCTCCATGACCACTTAGTCTGGTGTCGATGACCAGATGACCAGATTCCTAAGCTGAACTCGGGTGTACGGCCGGGAAGGCCGCTTAGCTGGGAGGCTGACCATCCGAGGCAGGGGCTCGGTCTGTGGGGATGACTCAGCCATGTCTTGCAGTGTAGACCGGCTGCCGGGTTCTGATCACGTGGATGGGCCTGGGGAGGCTCCGAGGACAAGCTAGACACTATCTGTTCTGAGCCCCCTACCAGCCAGGCCTCCACTGCACACGGTTTAGCCCCCCGGGTGTGGCTGGGAGGCTGGGGGAACAGAAAACAAACCACGAGCTGGGCACCGCTGTAATCCCAGCTACGCAGCAGGCTGAGATCTGAGAATCAAGACTCAAAGCCAGCCCTAGCAAGACAGCCCGTGAGACTCTTCTAATGAATCACAAAAAGGCAGTACGGGAAGCTGTGGCTCAAGTGGTGGAGCGCCAACCTTGAGCAACAGGGACAGTTGGGTACCGGTGGCTCACATCTGAAATCCTAGCTACTGAGGAGGCTGCAAACTGAGGATCGTGGTTCAAAGCCAGCCCGGGCAGGAAAGTCAGTGAGACTCCAATTAGACACCAGAAAACTGAAAAGTTTTCTTCTTACGCTGTGGCTCCAAATGGAAGAGCCCTAGCCTTGAGTAAAAAGAGCTCAGAGAGTACCCCAGCTCCAGTTCAAGCCCCACCACCAACCAGCAACCCTCAGGGGCAGTGCCTAAGCCCTGAGTTCACGCCCCACGACCAGCACAAACAACAAACCAGAAGCCCTTCTCCAGGGCCTGTACCAGCCGCGCCAGCTTCCTCTGTGCGATTCTGCACCAACCCATGGACCTGCTTTAATGGCAAGCCCACCGGCGAAGCCTCCCTGTGTACAGTGACATGCTCGCAGCGTGGGCTTGTCCGCCGGGGAACTCAACCACGGAAGGTGACCCCTCTGGTCAGCTACTCCCCTCCTCCTCCCAACTGTGCCCCTCTGGCTGCACCCCCTGTACTTTTCCACCAAAGGACTGACTCAAGGCAAAGTGGAGGCGATCATCACAATCGATAGAGTGGCTCGGAGTGCAGCTGGAAGCCGCCGGGACGTTTCTGGAAGATGGATCAATCCGTTCTGACGACAGAAATGACTTTCCTGGCAGAGCCCCATGGTGAGCACTGTCTGCCTGGAGGGGAGGACGCCGGCTCCCAGCTGGGCACGGAGCGTGGGGAGCGTGGAGAGAGGAGGGGCCCTCGAGGGCTTTGCGCTGCTCCTCGCCTGGGGTGCACCAGGTGCTCGTGACAGCTGCTGAGGACGCAAAGGCCCCGCTGCCCCCCTGGAGTCCCCAGGAAGCCCCCGTACACACTTGGGAGGCTGATATTGGAGGGGATCGCAGTTCAAAGCCAGCCCAGGAAGTAAAGTTCACGAGACTCCTATCTCCAATTAATCACCAGAAAAGCCAGAAGCGGAGCTGTGGCTCCAGTGGTGGAGCGCTAGCCCTGGGCAAAGAAAGCTCAGGGACAGCGCTCAGACCCTGAGCTCAAGGCCTACAGCCGACAGACAGACAGAAGGAAGGAAGGAAGGGAGCTGTGAGTGAGGCCCGGGAGAGAAAGAGGGCGATGCTGCGGCCCCAAAGGCTGAGGGGGAGGGAGGGAGGAGGTGCAAATGTGCAATGCAGTCATTTGGGGAGACAGAGAATCAGGGCTGCACCCTGACACCCAGGAGCTCGGGAAAGCGCATCCACTTGTTTTCTAAAGAGACTTTGTTTTTTAGAGCAGGCCTTGGTTCACCAGACCGAGCAGAAGGCGGAGGAGAGCTCCTGTATCCTCGTCTGGCCCTGCCTCCCCTGCTCAGCCCCTCCCTCCATGGTCTATCTGACAGGCCAACCCCAGCCCCGCGGTGGACATGGGGCGCCCCCCCCCGCCCCCCGCCACCGGAGCCAGGCTGTGGGTCTAAATGGTAATTACACGCATCCGCCATTAGGGTATCACCCTGCTCTGCCACTTCAGCCTCTCCTCTGCCCTTCCTGAACACTCGATTTTTTTTTTCTCTTTGTGCTCTATCATTTGAGCCACAACTCCATTTCTGGCTATTTTGTGTGGTTCATTGGAGATAAAGAGTCTCATGGACATTCCTGCCTGGGCTGGATTTGAACCGGATCCTCAGATCTCAGCCTCCCAAGTAGCTAGGGTGACGGGCGTGAACCACTGGCACCCAGCAGATTTTTCCTTCTTTGAGGCCCTACTACTGAGCCTCCCTGGTAGACCAGCACCCCTGCCCAGCTTCTCCCTCGCCTCTCCACTCCACTGCAGATCTGATTTCATCCTTTGGCAGATTATCACTGGAACCCCCAGGGAGGCGAGCGCAGAACAGCTTCTGTTCCCTCATCACTGGAATCCTGGACACGGCCCAAGGAATTGGCTTGGTCCTGCGCCTGCCTCTGCGTGTAAGGGAAGCAGTCCAACCCTGCTAGAGCCACGCAGACAGAGAATGGGGGTCCTGGAGTCCTACAGACGTGCAGCAAGCAGAAGCTAGTCACCCCTGAAGGTCTCACTGCGCGCGTGAAGATCCTGGACGGGGGCTCCTGGAGGAGATGAGGACCCTGGCCTCCTCTGTATGGGGAGGTGTGTGTACGTGTGTGTGAGATGACACGAAATAGTGAGTCGTGTGGTGTTGGCATAAAGAAAGATAGCTAAATAGATTTAAGAATAGAAGTGGAGCTGTGTTTCGCAGTGCAGGAGGATCAAGAGTTTGAAGTCAGTCAAGGAAAAAGGAAAGAGGGAAACTCTGTCTCATAAAGTCAGGCAGGCGCTGGTGGCTCACGCCTGTTACCTAGCTGCTCAGGAAGCTGATATCTTAAGGATCTAGTTCAAAGCCAGCCCAGGCAGGGAAGTCTGAGACTCTTTTTTTTTTTTTTTTTTTGGCCAGTCCTGGGCCTTGGACTCAGGGCCTGAGCACTGCCCCGGGCTTCTTTTTGCTCAAGGCTAGCACTCTGCCACAGCGCCACTTCTGGCCGTTTTCTGTATATGTGGTGCTGGGGAATTGAACCCAGGGCCTCATGTATACAAGGCAAGCACTCTTGCCACTAGGCCATATCCCCAGCCCAAGTCTGAGACTCTTATCTCCAATTCACTACCAAAAAGGCCAGACGTGGCGGTATGGTCCAAGTGGCAGAGTGCCAGCCTTGTGTGAGAAAAGCTAAAGGGCAGCACCCAGGCCCTGAGTTCAATCTCTAGTACTGGCACTAAAGTTAATTAAAATAAGAACATGCCAGGCACTATGGCTGATATCTGTAATCCTAGCTATAAAACAGGCTAAGATCTAGAAAATCATATTCCGATCTAGTCCAGGCAGAAAAGTCTGACACTATTCCCAAAACAAGCAGCAAAAAGTAGAGGCTGCAGGTGTGGTACCAGTGGTAGAGCCTCAGCTAAGTAATCAAGTCCAGTAAGTACGCAGCCCCGAGTTAAACCCCAGTACCAGAAAAAAAACAACAAAAAAACTCTAAAGTATTGTCAAGTGTCAAAATGGGCTTTGCAGCCAGGCACCAGTGGCTCCTGCCTGTAATCCTAGCTACTCAGGAGGCTGAGATCCGAGGATCGTGGTTCGAAGCCAGCCTGGGCAGAAAAGTCTCCATGAGACTCTTTTCTCCAATTAACTACTCAAAAAATAGAAGTGGTGCTATGGCTCAAGTGGTAGAGTGCTATCCTTGAGCACAAAGAGGCTCAGGGACAGCACCCAGGCACGGAGTTCAAGCCCCACAACCGACAAAAAAAAAAAAAAAAAAAAAAAAGGTTAAATCTATGACTGAGAACATAAACATCATATCTGTTGATTATATAAGCGATTCTGATAAGTTTTTTGGGCTTTTTTTTTTTTTGGCCAGTCCTGGGCCTTGCACTCAGGGCCTGAGCACTGTCCCTGGCTTCTTTTTGCTCAAGGCTAGCACTCTACCACTTGAGCCACAGCGCCACTTCTGGCCATTTTCTGTATATGTGGTGCTGAGGAATCGAACCCAGGGCTTCATGGTTATGAGGCGAGCACTCTTGTCACTAGGCCACATTCCCAGCCCAAGTTCTTTATTGTTGCTAATCATTTTTCCTCTACTCCGAATCTTGCCCGTCAGGGAGTGCACCCAGGGACAACAGTAACCTGACAGGGTTGGCGCAGGGCCCTTGTGCCCAGCACAAAGTGGGCACTGGGTGTTTGCCGGATGAATGACAGCACATCTCTGACCATTCGCACTTCCATTCCCTGCAAATGCCTGGAGCGAGCCAGGGTGGTGGGGAGGAGAGCAGAGACAGAGGCCAGCATGGCGGTCAGGGAGCAGGGGCTGCTGGGTAAAGGAGGGGGGATGGGGAGCCAGGCATTCCCTCGCCAACACAGCTGTCCTTACGACACATGGATGCCTACGGGAAGACTTTGGGGGGGAAAAATCAAGGCCCTCCAGCCCCAAATCCAGAAGGCATACATTACAAGGTGGTTGCTTAGAAATCTGTTTTGTTTTTGTTTTTTTTTGGCCAGTCCTGAGACTTGGACGCAGGGCCTGAGCACTCTCCCTGGCTTCTTCTTGCCCAAGGCTAGCACTCTGCCACTTGAGTCACAGCACCACTTCTGGCCGTTTTCTGTATATGTGGTGCTGGGGAATCGAACCCAGGGCCTCATGTATAGGAGGCAAGCACTCTTGCCACTAGGCCATATCCCCAGCCCCTTGTTTGTTTTTTTAATGGTGAAAGAGAACTTAAAAAGATGGAAGCAACTCAAGGAAAAAGTGTGAAAAGGGGCAGCAGTGGAGCTCACAGACACTGACAGAAGTGAGCTCCGTAACTCGTGGGTAGAGGCGGGAGGGACTGGGAGAGAGGGAGGGAACAGAAGACATGGAACGAAAGGAAACGCACTCATTACCTGACTCATGTCATTGCAATTCCTCTGCACATCACCTCTGTAATAACAATAAAGCGAATTAACTTAAAGAGGAGACAGAAGCAATCCCGTTGAAGGGAAAAACCCGAGGCCCCGCTGGCTCCAACCCGGGCTCTCAGAGCAGGCTCTGGCCTTCCCGTCCTCTAAAAGCGAGGCGGGTCCTTTGCAGTCCACATTAAATTTTAACTCAGAGAATGTCAGCAGAATGTGGATATTTTTAAACTTCCAATTTTAACAAGCAGAAAAAAAGCAATACTGGGAACAACAAAAAGCCCAGTAAACATAAAACTTGCTCACGCTACTTGCCACGTGATTTCGCCATTACCAGGTCTCAGATGTCCTCCGTGAGCAGCTGGGCGGCGCCTTGGGGGCCGACGGCGGCCGGGGCGGACCTGGAGCCAGCCGGCCCGCCACAGCCCAGGCCTGGCGAGTCACGTGAGTGGGAGTGTGGCCGTGGGGTGGGCAGGGAGGCTGTGGCCGACACCAGGGCTCTGCAGACCGCTGCTGAAGGCCCTCCAGATGCTGCCAGCTGCTCTTCTGGAAGATGAGACTATCCGTTACTCTAGCTCCAGACACCACACCGGGAGCCGCCCCGCGGCCCTGCCCCAGGCCCGGCGAGGAAGCCCAGCTCCTGCGTGTGAGAACCAGCAGCAGAGCCACAGCGTCCGCAGAGTCCAGGCCACACCGAGGGGTGTGTGGAGAGTGCACGTTATTCCAACCACCACCCAGCACTAGTGCAAGGGAGCGTGACATTCCCATCACCGCCTCGGACACAGGTGCATTTCAGGCCTGCGCTGCCATCGGGGCTGGACAGCAAGGACCCCAATCTCCGCTGACTCGTCCAGACATTTCAGCAGTCACCTGAACAGCTCCTTTCACGTGTGTGTGTGTGTGTGTGTGTGCGCGCGCGCACACACCAGGGCTTGAATACAGGTCCTGAGTGCTGTCTCAGCTCTTTTGCTCAAGCACTCTACCACTCTGAACCACAGCTCTACTTCTTTCTGGTGGTTAACTGGAGATGACTGTCTCATGGATTTTCTTACCTGGGCTGGCTTCGAACCACGATCCTCAGATCTAGGCCTCCTGAACAGCTAGGATTATAGGCATGAGCACCCAGTGTCCAGATTGGAGATAAGACTCTTGCAGACTTTTCTGTTAAGGCTGGTTTAGAACCACCATTCCCCATGTCTCAGCCTCCCGAGTAGCTAGAACTACAGGCAAGCTACCAGTGCTCAGTGGTCTTTTTTTCTTTTTTTGTTGGTGGTAAGGCTAGAACTCAGGGCCTGGGAACTGTCCCTCTTTGTGTTCAAGGCTAGCACTCTATCACTTGAGCCACAGTGCCACTTCTGGTTTTCCAGTGGTTAATTGGAAACGAGAGTCTCACGGGGACTGGGATCCTCAGATCTCAGCCTCCTGAGTAGCTTGGGTTAAAGGCGTGAGCCACCAGGGCCTGGACTAACTTTTTAATTCTTTCACTTTCATTGTTGAGTATTTTTGGTGCTGAGTGCTGTCCCTTAGCTTTTTTTGCTCGACAGGCGCTCTACCATTTGAGCCACAGCTCTACTTTCAGCTTTTTTGGTGGCTGATTGCGGATAACAGTCTCACAGACTTTCCTGTCTGGGCTAGCTTTGAACCATGGTCTTCTGACTAAACACTCCTAAAAAGCTCAGATGACAGGCATGAGCCACCGACGCCTGGCCGGGCAGCCTAACTTCTTACAGCGGAACTTCACTGACATGTTTGCATTTTTACTGCATTTTGCCGTGGTGCGATTCAAGACACAAAAGCAGGCCCAGTGCTCAGAGCTTTAGTTACAACATTCCTGACAAGGTCTCCGGGGCCCTGGCCAGTGGCCAGGCTGGCGGTCAGGAGTCGGAGCTGTTCCTCTTCCCTTGCTTCTGTGTCAGCTTGCTCCAAATCCTCTCCAAGGCCACCTTCCCCATGAGGAAGGTGATGGTGAAGTTACGCTGGTACCAGTCTCTACGGACAGAGGGGAGACAGGTGCTGGGGCCCGGCGGGCCTGACTCAGCAGCGGCAGCGTGGCCCAGGTGTGTCTGCCCGCCCTGCTGGGGCAGTCCACACTCCCCGCCACCGCCGGCCCGCCCAGCCCCGCAGGGCTCCCCTTTCCCGGGGAGACACAGAAGAGGAGGAGGGGGGGCGGCCACCCCGCAGCAGGGCACTGGGCACGTGCGGCCTCAGCCCCGGGCTTGCCCAGGTGCCCCACGGTGGGAAGCTGGCCCACGCCCTCCTCCCCGTGACCCATGCACGTGTGTGACTGGTCCGGGGAGATCCCCTGGGAAGCGGGGCGTGCCTGGGCGTGGGCCGGCTGTCCGTGAGCCACTCCTCGAGAGCTGGCATGACCGCAGCTCCAGAGCAAGCAGGGAGACCTGAGTTCATGGACAGCAAGATGCCCGTGGACCTATCGTCCTAACATTATTTTCCTGTGCCAGTACTGGGTCGTGAACCAGGGCTTCATGCCCTTGTTCAAACAGCGACTCAAGCCTGGTGCTCTATCACCTGAGCTCCAACTCCAGTTCTGGGTTTTTGGATGATTAACTGGAGATACAAGTCTTCTAGATCTGTCTGCGCAGCTGCTTCGATCTTCAGACCTCAGCCCCCATGTTTTTGTTTTTTGTTGGCTGTGGGGCTTGAACTCAGGGCCTGGGTGCCGCGCCGGAGCCTCCTTGTGCTAGCTCATGGCTAGCACCGTAACACGAGCCACGGTGCCACTTCTGGTTTCTGAGTGGTTAATTAGAGATGAGTCTCACAGACTTTTCTGTCAGGGCTGGCTTTGAACCTGGATCCTCAGGTCTCACCCCAGTAGCTAGGGTTACAGGCGTGAGCCACCAGTGCCCAGCTGAACATCTTTTTCAATTCCCTGCTGCCCCTGCCCTTTGGAAGGCTGACTGGCCCTGCCCTGAGCGGAGGCCTCGAGCCGGTCCCCTCATCTCTGCCCTCCTCCCTCCACTGGGGCTCACAGGGGGGCACTGAGCTAGGTGTCGCCCCCAGACAGTACAAGCCCTCAGGCAAAGAACCCTGAGCTGGCAATCTGGCTTCACGGTGCAAAAGGGAGGCTGACAAAATCATGGCTTCCGGGCTGGGGATATAGCCTAGTGGCAAGAGTGCCTGCCTCGGATACACGAGGCCCTAGGTTCGATTCCCCAGCACCACATATACAGAAAACGGCCAGAAGCGGCGCTGTGGCTCAAGTGGCAGAGTGCTAGCCTTGAGCGGGAAGAAGCCAGGGACGGTGCTCAGGCCCTGAGTCCAAGGCCCAGGACTGGCCAAAAAAAAAAAAAAAAAAAAAAAAATCATGGCTTCCGCCCCTGATATGAACCCCACACAGTGTTACACTGAGGCAGGAAAACAAGCCTCCTCCGTCGCCACGTGAGGTTTGGACATGTAGCAAAGAGGCCAGCACCAAGTTACCTGTTATAACACATGTGCTTCTGAAAATTTTTACTCAAAAATTCCTTGTAGAAGTCAGCCATTTCTTCTGCAGACAATGTTCCTTTTTGACCTGAAAGTAGATTACAATTTAAACATTAATACTTATGAGAAAGGCCGGGACTGGGGCAGCTGGGCGGGAGTCTCAGCTCTGCCTCTCGTCCCCGGTTCATCTGTGCAGGGGTGGGTGCGGGCGCTGGCTATTGCTAGGTGCTGTGCCTCTCCGCCAGGCCGGCACCGCGGGGTTTCGCTCTGCTCCCTGTCTGGGTGCGCACCCGGGCTGTGATCCGCTGGCCACCGTCCCCGGGGGTAACAGGAGCGCCGCGTGCACAGCGTCTGCGTGGAGATGGGGTCCCCTGGCGTTTCTGCCTGGCCAGACCCACAACTGTGAGCCTCCCCGCTCAGCTCCCGTGGAGGTTAGAACCGCGGGAGCAGGCCCCGGGGCCACTGGCCTTGAGCCCCGAGTCTCCCGTTCCCAGCCTCCCTCACGGCTAGGCATGGCCACTGGTGCCTGGTAGCTCCGCGTCCTGCGGGCGGCTGAGGTGAGCTGCCACCCGTGCCTCAGTTTACTCAAGTACACGGTGCAGGCGGAGGGCGGAAGTACGTGTCCGTGTGTACTCCCAACTCGCGTGGACGGTGCCAGGCGTTTATGAGGGGCTCAGCAGCTGTCACCCACCGTGCTAACCAAGCACCACAGTAGCATCTAGAAGGTTCTTCTGAGGCTCTCCCTGCAGGCCACTGGGGACAGGGGAGGGGGGGGGAGGGAGGGAGGTGCCATAGGTGAGGAGCAGATGGTAGGGCCCAGACACTCTACGCGGGGGGTGGGGGGTGGGGGGTGGGGGGGTGGAGGGGCCAGGGTGGCAGCTGCTCTGGGGTGCCGGGGTGGTCCAGGTCTTGGTTCCTCCTTGGGGAGAGGGGAGGTGGCTCCCAGCCGCCCTCCAGGGGCACCTCCTGGCCTTTCCCGGCCCCTGGAGGGGCTGCGCAGGAGGGGCGGACCCAGCTGCCCAGCTGGAGGAGCAGCAGGGCGGGCTTTGAACCCGCTGCCCCACCCCCACCCCACCCCAGCACGGGAGCACCCCAGCACCTTCCCCTCCTGAGGGCCCCTCAGGCACCGGGCTGTGCTGGGTCTGCATCCTGTGCTCTGAGCCTCCCCTGCATTTGCCCAGCCAGCTCCGCCCCAAGAGCCAGATCACTGTCACTCGGAGGAGGATGGAGAGGGGAGGAGGAGGGAGGGAGGGAGGGAGGGAGGAGGGAGCGACGGAGAGGAAAAGCGAAGGAGAGGAAAAATCCCGGCATTCATTCCACCATTGCTGAAGCTGCGTGGGTGTCTCACAAACACCAGATGACAAGTGAGATGCATCTCCACGCCGCCCTCTCTTCCCGGATGCACCGACACTGAAGCAATTACAGAAGCCCGGGGACCGCTCTCCCCCACAGCGCCCGCCTGCCGGGTGACCTTTAGCGTGGGCCGGGCGGCAGAGCGAGCCAGGGCGCCCGGCCTCCTGTGCGGCTGTTTGCACGCGGCTGCTGCGCGGGCGGCAGCTCCCGGCCCGCTGTGCAATCCCTGCGTCGCGCAGCCCCCTCCGCGCCACGGCCGCGCGCCACGGCCGGAGCGAGGCGGCCAGGAGGCGGGCGGGACCCGCAGCTCCGCAGCCAGCACCGTCCTGCTGCCCTGTGTGGGGGTGCAGGGTGGGTGTGGCGAGACCCTTCTAGAAGAGGCCCAGGGATGCCGTGCTGCCATCGTCCTCACCGCAGCCTCGCGGCGCGGAGCCTCAGCGCTGAAGCCTTCCCCGCGAGTTCGGGAGGCGTGAGCGAGGCCGGGTGCGGCTTGGCAGGTGACACAACCTCGAGTTGCGTCGCCGCTGTGTCATTAGGGAAACTGAGTCCAGGGGGCCTGGTCACCTTCTTCGCCCTGCGGCCGCTCACGGCGAATGGGCGTATTTCCTGGACACTGGCCGCTTTGTCTGGCCAGCCCTTCCCGGCCTCCTCCTCCACCCTGTGTTTCCATGACAGCAGCCAGACTCATTCAACCAACCCAGCCTCTGCCTGCCCCCCCCCCGCCCCACTCCCCTCCTCCCCCCCTTCCCCGCCCCCCCCCCCCCGGCCCAGCATGGTCAGGAGGCCTGCTGGGCAAAGGCCATCGCAGCTGGCGCCCCTGAGCACGGGAGGAAAGAGCTGGGAGACAAGATGACAGCAAGAGGAGGCTTAGAAAGAGGGGGCAGCCACACGCTGGGGGCTTGCTCCTGTAACCCTAGGTGCTCAGCAGGCTGAGATCTGAAGATCACGGTTCAAAGCCAGCCCGGGCAGGAAAGTCTGTGAGACTCATCTCCAATTAACTACGAAAAGAGAGAAGCTCAGCGCCCACCCTGAGAGAGCAAGAGCAAGAGCAAGGGGAAGAAAGAAGGACAAAAGGAAGGAGGGAGGGTGGGGGAGGAGGATGGGGGGGAGGGAGGGAGGGAGGGAGGGAGGGAGGTTAAACCGAGAGGGAGAAGTCCTGGATTCGGCCGTGGCAAGCCCCTGTGCCCCGCGTCTGCATCTGCTCAGCCAGCTCTGGCCGCAGACCCCATCACAGGGATTCTGGAGCTCAGCAGGCTTCGGGCTCCATATTGAAAACCGGAGGCTGCGGGGTCCTGGCCCTTCCCTCTCCTTTGTTTCCTTGCCAGGAGGTAGGTAGTCAGCTTGCTGCCATTCTCTTTTTTCCTTTGTCTGAGAAGAGGACTTGAACTCTGTACCCTACCTTTTGTTCCTTGGCTGGTGCTCTACCAACTGAGCCACACCTCCAACCCTACCACTGCCACTTTCTATTTGTTTTGTTTTTTGCCAGTGTGGGGGCTTGGACTCTGCCACTTGAGCCACAGTGCACACACTCAATAGAGATAGCAGCCACACACTCAACAGATGGCCACCACACACACACACTCGACACAGACAGCAGCCACACACTCACACACACTCAACAGATAGCCACCAAACACACACACACACACACACAATACAGATGGCAGCCACACAAACACTCAATACAGACGGCAGCCAGACACACACACACACACACACACAACAGATGGCCACCAAACACACTCAACACAGACAGCAGCCACACACTCACACACACACACTCGACACAGACAGCAGCCGCACACTCACACACACATACGCAACAGATAGCCACCAAACACACACACACACACACACAATACAGATGGCAGCCACACAAACACTCAATACAGACGGCAGCTAGACACACACACACACACTCGACACAGACAGCAGCCGCACACTCACACAAGCAGAGCTAACAGCAGAAAGCTGCTAAGATCCAGCAGGCCCTGGGGACTCAATTCTCTTGGGCCCTCTTCTCCCTCCTCCTCTTCCTCCTCCCTCCCCCTGCTCCCCATGATCTTGGTGGGAACTGCTCCCCACAAGCCTCAAGCTCCCCATCTGTAAGCCGGCAGGCAAGGTGCCAGCAGCTCTTTCCTTTGCTCCCTGGGGTGAGCACACGAAGGACTTAGCACAGTACCCAGCACACAGGACAACTATGAGCAACCACGCCCACACTTCTATCAGGAACTAACGCTCGCTCCCCAAGACCCCACCAGTGTCACACAGCAAGGGAACCCAGCTAGGGATTACACGGGGAAAGGGCACACTAGCTCAGTGACAGACACAGCTTGTGAGGTCAATGGTCCTCCATTTCCTTTGGAATAACATTGGGCCCGTAAATAGCTGGCGCCGTGGTTGAAGTGGCAGAGTGCTAACCTTTTATTTATTTATTTTTTTGCCAGTCCTGGGGCTTGGACTCAGGGCCTGAGCACCGTCCCTGGCTTCTTTTTGCTCAAGGCTAGCACTCTGCCACTTGAGCCACAGCGCCACTTGTGGCTTTTTCTGTATATGGGGTGCTGGGGAATGGAACCCAGGGCTTCATGTATACTAGACAAGCGCTCTTGCCACTAGGCCATATCCCCAGCCCCAGAGTGCTAGCCTTGAACAAAAAAACTCAGGGACAAAAACCAGTATCCTGGCCTGATTTAAAGACTGAAAGCCAGAGAAAAATGAGAAAGTGACTGCCCTAAGCAAAGCGTTCAGAGACAGGGAGGCTGAAGTGTTGAGACTCGCTGCAGAGTTAGCCTTCAGCGAGGAAGGAGGAGGAAGAGCGCCCTGCTTCCCAGCTGGGAACGGGCTGCGATTCGGGAGGAGGAGCCAGCGCGTGGGGGTGGGCGCGGTGGGCTGTGGGCCAAGGCCCCGGGACCTCAGGCCACAAGTCACTGCTGAGAAGGACCGACGGCTGGGGATGTGGCCGGGTGGTAGAGCACCTGCCGAGCCCATGCGGACCCTTGGTTCATCCCAGCACTGATGGGAACACCGAGCAAACCTAAAATCTTGATGTGTGGTCATTTCCCTCTGCACACCCACAACAGTGAGAGGCAGGCAAGGGAAAAGAAGTCCCTAGAGGCAAGAGAAACAAAGGCAGAGACCTGACAGCAGAGACGGGAGGCTGCGCGCAGAGACCGAGACGCACCAAGCCTACCTCTTGCATTCACCTCCCTTCTCTCCACCTGCTCACACCAGAACAGTGTGCGCAGAAGACAGCAGAAATGCACTCACCTGCATCCGTTTTCAGGCCCAGGCCTTTAGTTTTCAGTCTAGAGCGAATGAATTCTTCTTTTTCCTATGAGAAGATGGTCATTACTGTTGGAATGAAAGCTTTGAGAGCAAAGGCAAGAACTGTCCCTTCTCTGCCCTCCCAGTTCTCGGCCTACAGCCCAGCCCAGCCCAGCCCAGGTGTTATGGATAAATCTCCTATGGATTCTCTCTGCCACAGCCCGGCTCTAAGCCCATTTTCTTTTTTTTTTTTTTTTGGCCAGTCCTGGGCCTTGGACTCAGGGCCTGAGCACTGGCCCTGGCTTCTTTTTGCTCAAGGCAAGCACTCTGCCACTTGAGCCACAGCGCCGCTTCTGGCCGTTTTCTGTATATGTGGTACTGGGGAATCGAACCTAGGGCCTCGTGTATCCGAGGCAGGCACTCTTGCCACTAGGCTATATCCCCAGCCCCTCTAAGCCCATTTTCAACCACGGGACCTGCTTGACGTTTCATGCTTGAATATGGATGGTTGTTAAACTTTGGGAAGTGATGTGTTTATAATTCCCTGGAATCTAATCAATATATTCTTACTCCACCCAAGCAAGTGAATGAAGTTTTACTTTTCTCTTCTGTGAGTAGTTTTGCATAGTTTATTCATAAATAAGCTGCTAAAGGTTTGGCTTATTGGGGGCTGCGAATGTGGCCTAATGGTACATTGCTTGCCTTGCATACGTGAAGCTCCTCAGTACCACATATACAGAAAAAGCCAGAAGTGGTGCTGTGGCTCAAGTGGTAGCCAGGGACAGTGCTCAGGCCCTGAGTCCAACCAAGCCCCAGGACTGGCAAAATAATAAATTAGCTCAGTTATCTCAGGAATAACAACAACACAAACACTAATTTTCACAAGCATGGACACACGAGGCAGGCACTTCCAGTTCTGGCTCACAGCCTCAGGGGCTGTGCCAGGTGACCGCCGGTCTTCCGCAGCTCACTTCCCGCAGAGTGGGCGCACCCAGCAGGAGGAAGGCAGTGCAGATGCTAAGATTTAGCACCCCAAGCAGCCAGGCGTTTTATTTCGCATTCTCGTCGGAAACCTTCACCTACCTTACTAAAAGCCAAATTCTGGTTGGCCCAGAACTGCTGGTTCCATTCCTGTGTTTCCTGTCTTAATTCTCTAAGCTTTTGTTCCAATGGTGATTCATTTTCTGGGACATGGAAATGAACAGGTCGGAGGTTTGAATATTTATCTGGGGGTCCAATCCAGTCATGGCAAGATTTTCTTGGAGGGCAGAATCTTGGAGGACAGACCTTCAACAAAAAAATGCAATGGGATTAACCACAACTAAAATAAACAATCTGTACCATTAATGTCCCTCTGCCAGGCTGCTCTTTGCAAGACTATAAAGACCAGATGAGCTCTGAATAGTTGAGAATGAATTCAACAGAGGAGGAAAGATGTCACTACTATCTCAGTCTGTACCTCGTATACTACACACACACACACACACACACACACACACACAAATTAACGTACAGGCCAGGCACTGGTGGCTCACGCCTGTAATCCTAGCTACTCAGGAGGCTGAGATCTGAGGATTGTAGTTGCAGGTCACCCTGGGCAGAAAACCTCCATAAGATTCTTATCTCCAGTTAACCACCCTCCCCCCCAAAAAAGTGGTGGCTGGGAATGTGGCTTAGCGGTAGAATGCTTACCTAGCATGCATAAAGCCCCAGGTTTGGTTCCTCAGCACCACATACCCAGAAATAGCTGGAAGTGGCGCTTTGGCTTTGGCTGAAATCATAGTATGCTAACCTTGAACAAAAGAAGCTCAGGGACAGCACCCAGGTCCTGAGTTCAAGCACTGGGACTGACAAAAAAAAAAAAAGTGGCACTGTTGTTGAAAGTGGAAGAGTTGCTAGCCTTATACAAAAGAGCTCAGGGACAGCACCCAGGCTCTGAATTCAAGCCCCACAAGCAACAACAACAACAAAAAAATAATTAACATAAAGTAAAAATACTAACTCAACATGGATTACCACCCTGGGGGAGATCCCATGCACAGTAAGTAAATAAAGTCGCCAAACTTTATACTTAAGATATGAATACTCATTTTATTACGTATAAATTAAAGCTCTCACTTGTAATCCTAGCTACTCAGGAGGCTGAGATCTGAGAATCCAGGTTCAAAGTCAGCCCAGACAAAAAAAGTCTGAGACTCTATCTCCAATTAACCACCAGAAAAACAGAAACGGAGGGCTCAAAGTGGTAGGACACTAGCCTTGAGGACAAAAGCTCAGGGACCGTGCCCATGCCGTGAGTTCAAGTCCCAAGACCGACAGAAAAACAAAACATAAATTAAACCTCAACGAAGTCAGGTTTGGTTTTTTGTTTGTATCGGTCATGGGGCTTGATCTCAGAGCCTGGACTCTATCCCCGAGCTTTTATGTTCAAGGCTAGCACTCTCGGGTGGTTCAATGGAGATGAGTAGCTCTCACAGGCTTTCCCGTCTGGGCTGGCTTCACAGCGCGGGCCTCGGCTCTCCGCCTCCGGCGTAGCCAGGGCCACAGCACCGAGCACCAGCGCCGGCTAGGTTTTCTTGGGTCGGTTTCTTGTGCATCCCGGGGCTTGAGTTCAGGGCCGAGGTGCTGTCCCTCAGCTTTTATGTTCAAGGCTAGTGCACTCTTTCACGAAACCACAGCTTCAGGTCCGGCTTTTTGGGTGGTTAACAAGAGATGAAAGTCTCGGGGGCTTTCCTGCCTGGGCTGACGGTTCGGCGGCGCCGGCTCGCTCACCAGCAGACACCAGCGGGCCTGTGGGCAGGGCGGAGGCCCACGGAGCTCACGCACAGTGCCAAGGCGGTCAGCTCCGCTCAGGCTCCGCTCTGACCCGCACTGAGATCCCTGCACTCAACCCCGGGAACCAAAGAACCAAGCGCACGCGACGGGGGGACCGCGGTGTGACGTCACACCCAGCCCTCCCCGGCCCTCCCTCCCGCCGGCCCACTTCCCCCGGCCGGGCCCGCGGCCGCCGTCCCTACCCTCAGCCTAAGGAGGCGTGCTGTCTGCCGGGGGTTCTGGGCTCCCCCCGCCAAGCCTCTGTGGCTGTGACGTTTAGACAGGGGTAGCAACTGAGGGGGGCCCAGCGAGCGCGAGGCCGCCCCTGCGCGCCAGCCCCGTGGCTGGGCTTCCAGCGGTGGACCGATGGCCCCACGCGGGGCTGCCCCCGGCCGGGCTCCGCACCGCCCAGCTCCCCACCGAGGCGCAGCTCCCCCATCCCGGGCCCCCGGTTCCACCAGCCAGGGCCGCGGTGCAGACGCGGCGACCCCAGGCCGCGGCCCGCGGCGGGCCCTCTCCCAGGCGGCCGGCTCCGGAGCCCTGAGGAGGGGCGCGGAGCTCCCTGGGGGAGGACCGGGGCGCTCTGGGCCCCCCACTCGCCCGGTGCCAGACACCCTAGCCCACCCAGGCCTGCGGTGTGGGTGAAAGCCCTTCGGCAGCGCCGGGCCGGCCTCACACCGGAGCAGGGGGCTCCCGATTTCACCAGCGCCGGTTCTGCTGGTTCAAAAATGCCGACGAGGGGCTGGGGACGCGGCCTCGTGGCAGAGCGCTCGCCTGGGTTCGATTCCCCAGCACCACATATACAGAAAACGGCCAGAGGTGGCGCTGTGGCTCAGGTGGCAGAGTGCCAGCCTTGAGCGGGAAGAAGCCAGCGACGGTGCTCGGGCCCTGAGTCCAAGGCCCAGGACTGGCTCCGAGCCTCGAGTTCCCGCCCCGGACCGGCGCACACGCGCACGCACGCGCACACGCGCACGCACGCGCACACGCAGCAGCTGCCCCCCCCGGGGGGGAGGGGAGACGGTACGGGTCCCCGCGCGGGCGCCGCCGCCCCGCGCCCGCCTTACCCGGCTCGGCGCCGCGTCCCCGCGCTCCGCCCCGCGCTCCGGGCCGAGCCGACGGCCGCAGTCGGCCAGGGCGCGGCGCAGCGGCGGGCGGCAGACCCGGGCTCCCGGCCGTAAGGCGGCCATGGCGCAGCCCGCGGCGCACGGCGGCGGCGCACGGCGGCGTCGTGACGGGGCGGCGCCGCTTTACGGCAGTCGCGGAGCCCGACCGAGTCGCGCCAGGAGCGGCGACCGACGAGCGCCCGGGCCGCGGCGGTGGCGTGGCGGGAGGTGAGGCGCGGGCGCCCGCCGTGGCCTTCCCGGGGCTGGGGGCTGTGCGGCCGGGGGCGACGCCGGCGGCGGTTCCGCGGCGGAAGTCGGTGCGGTGGGGCGCGATGGCGCGAGGGGCGCCGGTAAGTGCGCGGGCGCGGGGCCTCCCCCGAGCGGGCGCGGGGCTTCCGGCGCGGGCGCGGGCCGACGGAGCGGGCGCAGGGTCTCCCCCGAGCGGGCGCGGGGCTTCCGGCGCGGCGCGGGCCGACGGAGCGGGCGCGGGCCTCCTTCCCCGAGCGGCCGCGGGCCTCCTTCCCACGAGCGGCCGCGGGCCTCCTTCCCCGAGCGGCCGCGGGCCTCCTTCCCACGAGCGGCCGCGGGCCTCCTTCCCACGAGCGGCCGCGGGCCTCCTTCCCACGAGCGGGCGCGGGCCTTCCGGTGCGGGCCTCCCCCCCTCGTGCCCCCGCCCGACCTCGGGCCCGGCCGGTCCCCGCCTCGCCGTCGCCGTCGCCCATTGTGAGGTCAGGCGGGCGCGTCGGGCCCGGCCGAGACGCCGGGAGCGGGCGCCGCGGCCCATAGCCGCCGCCGCCGCCGGGCCCTCCACCGGCTCCCGGGCCAGACCCAGCCGGGAAGGCGAGGGCATGCAGCTGGGGGCCCCGCTCCGGCGCCGCTCCCGGTGAAGGGCCGACGGCCAGCCGCGGCAGCCAACACCGCCGCCGCCCAGACCTCCTGGGTAAGGGGCTGCGGGCCGGGCCGGCCGGCGCCTCCGGAGCCCGCCGAGGGGAGGCCAGCGGGCTGGGGACGCGGGAGGCCTGCGGGGCGGGGTGACACGGGGTGCCACGGCCGAGCTGACCTGAGACACCCGGGATTCCCCCGGGCCCAGGGACCCAGCCCGGCCGCAGCTGTCTTGTTATTGTAAAAGCGACACGCACGGGTTTTCCTAAGTCAAGTAATGAGTCCATTTCTTTGGGGGCCATGTCACCCCTTCTCTCCCATCCTCCCACTGTTTCCCTCCTGTCCCCCACCCACGAGTTGTAAAGGTAGCTCATTCTCAACGTAGTGTCTGGTGAGTACCACTGCCTACCTAGGATGTATTCTTTTGGAGATGAGAATTTAAAAGAAAAAACCGGGGTCCCTAGAGGCTTCAAAAAAAAGGGGGGGGGACTGAGAATGTGGCTTAGGTAGAGTGCTTACGATGTACAGAGCCCTGGGTTCGATTCCTCAGCACCACATAAGCAGAAAAAGCCAGAAGTGGCGCTGTGGCTCAAGTGGTAGAGTGCTAACCTTGAGCAAAAAGAAAAGCTGCTCAGGGACAGTGCTAAGGCCCTGAGTTCAAGCCCCAGGAGGGGCCAGGAGAGCTCAATCAAGTATTTTATATAATCAGGCGTTGGGCCTTTGGGCATTGGAAATGAGAATTTTAGACTACACTAACACAATTGTCATCCTGCAGACATTTGCTGTAATAAGTCATTCTTGTCTTCTAGTGCTTGTGAAACTGAACACAACAAAAGTATGGATATGGGAAACCAACATCCTGCTATTAGTAGGCTTCAGGAAATTCAGAAAGAAGTAAAAGGTGTAGAACAGCAAGTAATCGGCTTCAGCGGTCTGTCAGATGACAAGAACTACAAGAAACTGGAGCGGTTTCTAACAAAACAACTTTTTGAAATAGACTCTGTGGATACAGAAGGAAAAGGAGACATTCAGCAGGCCAGAAAGAGGGCGGCACAGGAGACAGAATGCCTTCTCAAGGAGTTGGAGCAGAATGCAAACCACCCCCACCGGCTGGAAATACAGAACATCTTTAAGGAAGCCCAGGCACTGGTGAAAGAGAAGATCGTGCCCTTTTACAACGGGGGCAACTGTGTGACTGATGAGTTTGAGGAAGAAATCCAGGACATCATCCTGAGGCTGACACATGTGAAAACCGGAGGGAAGATCTCCTTGCGAAAAGCGAGGTATCACACGCTAACCAAGATCTGTGCAGTGCAAGAGATTATCGAAGACTGCATGAGGAAGCAGCCTTCCCTGCCGCTCTCGGAGGATATCCATCCTTCTGTCCCCAAGATCAACTCGGTGATGTGTGAGGTGAACAAGGCCAGGGGCACTCTGATTGCACTGCTGACGGGAGTGGACAGTAATGAGACCTTCAAGCACTTGTCGTGTGTGCTTTCCGGGCTGATTGCCGATCTGGATGCTTTAGATGTGTGCGGGCATACAGAAATCAGAAACTACCGGAGGGAGGTCGTTGAAGACATCAACAAATTACTGAAGTACTTGGATCTAGAAGAAGAAGCTGACACCACGCATGCGTTTGACCTGAGACAGAACCAGTCCATTCTTAAAATAGAAAAGGTCCTCAAGAGGATGAGAGAAATAAAAAATGAACTTCTCCAACCACAAAATCCTTCTGAGTTGTACCTGAGCTCCAAAACGGAGCTGCAGGGCCTGATTGGACAGCTGGACGAGGTGAGCGTTGAGAAAAACCCCTGCATCCGGGAAGCCAGGAGGAGAGCAGTGATTGAGGTGCAGACGCTGATCACCTATGTGGACCTGAAGGAAGCCCTGGAGAAGAGGAGGCAGTTCACCTGTGAGGAGCACCCCTCCCACAAGGCCGTCTGGAGCGTCCTGGGCCACCTGTCGGAGATCCAGGGAGAAGTCCTCTCCTTTGACGGAAACCGGACGGACAAGAACTACATCCGGCTGGAGGAGATGCTAACCAAGCAGCTGCTGGCTCTGGACGCCGTGGACCCGCAGGGGGAGGAGAAGTGCAAGGCTGCCCGGAAGCAGGCTGTGAAGCTCGCCCAGAACATCCTCAGCTACCTCGACCTGAAATCAGACGAGTGGGAGTACTAAGCACCAGAGCTCACGCCGCTCCGGTCTTGCTTGTGTTGCACTTTATATATACTTCTTTGTGTTTATAGAGAACTTTCAGTTCATGGAGCCTAAATGTGATTTATACATGCATATTTCAATCTCAGTATTTATGATTTAAGCAAATTATATTCAGTATCTGCTGCTTTTGATGTTGCAAAACGAATATCATTACAGCACGTTATAACTTTTACGTTTGGATCATTATCCATACGATGTGGTGTTTTTTGTTTAGTTTGCTTTTTGTGTATGTGTGCTTATCTTGTGTGGTTTTAATCAAAACATGGAGACGAGGCAGCACTTGTAACTTTTAAATGGGTGTGCAAAGTTGTAAATGCACTAATTTCAGGATCTAGAAATAGACCCACCTTATGTAATCCTGGGAAATTATGAGAAGGGAAACTTGGGGACCGAATAGGAGTAGAGTCCAAGCACTGAAGTAGTGCACGAGTATTATGTAACTACACATTAAATAAAGGAGAAGCATTCTCCCTTATACAGCTTGATTGGGGACAATGGGGTGTTGGGGAAGATATTTGTTTGCATTGCCTGTTCTTTCATAGACATTTTACTTGGGGGGAAAATGTGCTTTTCCCAATACTCTGCACTTCAAAGGGGAATCTTAGCTTTGTGTGCGACCCAATAAAATTATGAAAATGAATAGCCAAAACCCTGTTGAGACTGCATCAGACAAGTGATAAAACATCAGCTGCACAGTATCTTCCCTTTGTGTGCACTTATGTGTGTCTGTGTGTCTTGAGTATACGTGTACACACCTGCACAACTGCCCTAGGGCTTGAACTGCGGGCCTGGGCACTGTCCCTGAGCTTTGGTGCTCAAAGCTAGCACACTACCACTTGAGCCACGGCTCCACTTCCAGCTTTTTTTAATGGTTAATTGGAGATAAAAAGTCTCACAGATAATCCTGCCCTAGGTGGCTTTGAACCATGAGCTGAGGCTCCACCTCCTGAGTAGCTAGGATTTATAGGCTTTTGCCCCAGCTGTTTTGTTTTTGTGCAAGTCCTGAGCTTTTTTGCTCAAGGCTAACGCTGTACCCCTTGAGCCAAAGCCTTTTTTTCTCCCCCCGGCTTTTTTTTTGGTGATCAGTTGGAATTAAGATTCTCAAGAGGGCTGGGGATATGGCCTAGTGGCAAGAGTGCCTGCCTCATATACATGAGGCCCTGGGTTCGATTCCTCAGCACCACATACATAGAAAAAGCCAGAAGGGGCGCTGTGGCTCAAGTGGCAGAGTGCTAGCCTTGAGCAAAAAGAAGCCAGGGACAGTGCTCAGGCCCTGAGTCCAAGCCCAGAACTGGCCAAAAAAAAAAAAGATTCTCAAGAACTTTCCTGCCTGGGCATAGAACCCCAGTCCTCAGAGCTTGGCCTCCTGAGTAGCCGCTAGCGCTCAGCCCTCACATTGTTTCTGGATGTGAGATCTCAACTTCAAATTTTCCTTACTAATTAGGATGAGAACATTTAAATGTAGTATACCTTTAAGGAAAAACACCCATACCTGTAGTTTGAGAGTGAAAACTGGTTTGGTTTACAGTGTCGGGTTATACTGTAGCTGAGCAGCAGAGTCTAGTGTTAATGCAATGGGGCTCCTGTGTCCGTCGAGGCTGTAAAGTAGGTGAGCTTGTTAGACAGCAGAAGCCACCAGCAGCCTTGGGAGGTGCGTGACTCCCGGCGGCTTGTGCCCTGCTAGCACTAGGAGTTAGGCTACCCAGTACCGTGGGACCCCTCGCTCATCATTGGCAGGATTGCTCTGTTGTCGAAGACCCATCAGAATCTGTGGGGCATAAAGTTTCTGTTGGCTTTGTGCACTCTAAGGGTCCTCGTCATGTAAGCAAATAATGTTCCAGGATGCTGCAGTTCCTTGATAGTGTGGACCTTTTCCTGTAGCCACCATTCAAATCCACTCCTATGAGGACACATCTTCCTCCCCTTGGTGTGCTAGGACTGTTGGATCCTGGGGTCTTCGGGCAGTGAGTACCCCACTGTACACAGTCTGGCCAGGCTCTCAGTCCAACTCATTGCAGTTCTTGTTTGGGCCAGAATCTTTCAGGGTTGCTTTTCTGGGTCGTACTTTTAGAATACTCTTTCAAGTTTTAAATTATATGCACTGGGGAATTCTAATCACTTCAGACATATCTTCCTCCATATTCCACTAAATCTTCAGGGGTGTGTGTGTGTGCGTGTGCACTCATGCCCACACACATGCACATGTATGTTGAACTCAGGGCCTGGGCGCTATCTCTAAATTCTTTTGCTCAAGGCTAGCACTCTACCACATGAGCCACAGCTCTACTTCTGGCTTTTTGGTGGTTAACTGGAGAGAAGAATCTTAAACTTTCCTACTCAGGCTGGTTTATGAACTGAGAGCCTCTGAGTAGCTAGGATTACAGGCGTGGGCCACCAGTACCTGGCTCAATTTTTTTTGGCCAGTCCTGGGGCTTGAACTCGGGGCCTGAGCACTGTCCCTGGCTTCTTTTTGCTCAAGGCTAGCACTCTACCACTTGAGCCACAGCGCCACTTCCAGCTTTTTCTGTATGTGTGGTGCTGAGGAATCAAACCCAAGGCTTCATGCATGCAAGGTGATCACTCTACCACTAAGTCACCTTCCCAGCCTCCAGGCTGATTTTTTTTTTTTTCCACATGGGTTCATTTGCTCGTAGAAATGACCTCATGACCTTACTTGATGCTTGTGGCTCCGTTTCCTGTTTTAATACATTTCAGTTCTGATCATCTCCCATAACAAGCCAGAGGAAATTCCAGCCTGGTTTTCTTGTCGCTGTTGAGGGCTGCCACAGATAAATCCAGCTCACCCTTGCTGTGCTGCTGTGATTCTACATGAGGAGACGGCATAGTAATAAAATCTCCCTAAAGATTGGTCCAGCCAACTCTTCCTGCCCATGCCATTCGCTCGCAGCCTGCAGCCAGTCAACTTTGCTATCAGATCATCCTTTGTTCTAACAGTTGGAAGTCACTCCTATGACCTAGTTACTCTAATCAGTGTCCTGAGTTCAGTTTAATGCTTTATTTTGCTAAAATGCCTGTATACTTGCTGTAATGGCTAATAAGTTTTTCTCATTTGTTTTACTTTGTTGATTTCTGAATAGGTTTTGAGGGTCTAAGCTGATTGTGTACATGCTAGTTGGTTTGAACAAAGCTTCACAGTGTTTAACTGGCTGGGTATTTTTTAATAACTGGAGAAATAATTTGCCCTTGATTTTGATGTGTGAAACAGGCCTGTTTTCTAGTGCGTATGCTTGTTCTGTTCCTGGTAAGCTGTGTGACTACTGTATTAGAGTGTGAAATAACTCAGTATTATTTTGACTTAGACTTATTAGTGTACTCCTTAGTTATTACTGAAATAAAATAAGTCTTGCTTGTCTGGTGGTAGAGAGAAGATGGGTGTAGTTGTGTGGCTCGCTGCGTGCTCCTTCTACACTGTCTGACCTGGAGGAGTGCTGCCACTCTGGGGACAGTGTTTAGTCCCGCGCGGAGAACACAGTCATCCCCTGGGAAGCAGGAATAAAGGACCCTGGGCATCGCAGGGACCAGCGACGGGGATGGGCATGGCTCTGAGGACCATCTGAGGATGGAGCCGGAAAGAGACTAGGACAAAGCCACTGCCCCAGGGAGTTTAGCGCTGGCCCCAGACAGGTCTGCAGTGCCCTTTCTAGTCGGTTTGTGTACAGCGCCATCTCTATTTCTGGGGCTATGGTGAAGTGCTTTTGGGGGAGAGTAGGGGATTTGATCTCAGTGTGTCCCTCAGTGTTTTTTGTGCAACGCTAGCACTCTCACCTGAGCCACAACTCTGCTTTTGCAGTTTTGGTCATTCATAGGAAGTGAGTCTCACAGACTTTTCTGCCCAGGCTGGCTTTGAACCACAATGCTCAGATCTGTCTCCAGAGCAGCTGGGATTACAGGCCTGAGCCACCCCTCTCGGTTGTTTTACAAGTGAATGTTGCTGGCGGTCCCTGTCTCTCATTACGACTCCTCTGGGGAAGCCTTGGGGCACAGAGCTGGGCCACCCTGAGGAAGCAGCCCGCAGGTCCGTGACGCGGTGTTCAAGCCCGCCCTGCCCCTCCGTGGCCTGAAGGGGTCTGCACCTCTGTAAGAATAGCTTGGCAGGCCGAGCCCTCACGTGTCTGTGTCTGCGTCTGTGGGGTGAGGTTTTACTTTGTTTTATTGGTGCGGGGCCCGGGTGCCGTCTTTGAGCTCTTTTGCTCAAGGCTATGACTCGACCATTGGAGCCACAGCTCTACTTCTGGCCTGTTTTTGGTCAGGATCATAAATGTCAGGTAAAGTACGCATTTCCTTTTGGACAATGTCACTCCTCTCTCCCAGGTGTTCCCTCCTGTCCCCATCCACAATAGTGTAGCTCATTTTCATCGCGGTGTCTGGTGAGTACCGCTGCTGCATCTGTTCATCCTCTCTCCCTCCATTTCTGTGCCTCACCTTACCCTCTGGAAGACAAATGAACAAGAACGAAGAGAGTAACAGAGAAAAAAACTTGTTTCCACTTCCTGGGGTTCCTTCTGGCTTTTCTGGCGCCCCGCTGGAGCTAGCCTCTCGGACTTGGCTGCCGGGGCGGCTTTGATTCGTGACCCTCGGCCTAGCCTCCTGGTAGCTGGGGTGACGGGTGTGAGCCACTAGCATCTGGCAGAGCGTGTGTGTGTGTGCGTGTGTGAAGTGTCGGCCTGGCTCGTGGCGGGTGCTGAGATGGGGGTGGAGGGTCCCGACCTGTCCAGGACACTTGTGAGAGTTTCGCGAGGCTGCTCCCAGTGGGCACTGCCGCCCCTCAGGCCGGGCTCTGCTGCAACACTGCCGCCCTGAAGCACTGCTGCGACCGGTGAAGGGCTCAGGCGTGGGCTTGTGCCCATCATCCCTGGGGTGCCCGGGCAGGGCGTCCCCCAGCCCGCACTCCCGACCCAGCCAGAGCACTGACGTGACTAGGAGGGTGGCTTCTGGAGGGGCGCTTGTCCACGGGCTGAGGGCTGCAGGCAGAGGTAACAGCCAGGCCAAGGCCTTGCGGTGAGCTCCCGCAAGTGTGGCCTGCGGCCGAGGGTCTACAGGGCCTGTCCCCTGGCATCCTGGCACTCTAGGGCACAGGCTGCCCTCTGGGGCCCTCCAGGAGCTGCCTTGCAGCCCACCGGCCTGATGACCTTTGCTGTGGACATCCGCACAGGCCACAGGGTGCCCACGGGGTGCGCTAGGTGGCAGTCACGAGGCCTGGGCTGTCCCAGCGTCACCCGCTCCAGCCTGCCGCCCCCACCCGAGGCCTGCAGGGCCAGGCAGTGTGGAGGGAGGACTGCAGACAGATGGGGCCACACTGCACCCCACCGGCCGCTCCATCCCGCACGGCAGTCCTTGCTCGCTGACCTTGGAGCTCTCCTGAAGATTGCCTTTCCAAGCCCCCCTAGCCTGCCTGTTCTGCGTGCAACCACCAGATGGCGCCGGGGGCCCGGCTTTGCCAAGCCGAGGGCAGGAAGTGGGTTAGGACCAGCCCACTGGCCCAGCTGTCCCACCCGGGCCACCACCAGGCGCACCTGTCCGGACTGATGGTGCACAGGTGGCCACAGAGCCGCCTGGGCTGTGGCTTCTGTGCCAGGCAGCGGGCGGTGCTTGAGACGTTCCCTTTCAGTGGCCAAACGACGGCGAGGCGGCGTGGAGCACATCCCACAGCTTCTGACCCGCAATTTGGCCACAGGAACCATCTCCTGTCCTGTACGCTCACTGCCAAGACACTCTGTGTTTAATTTTTCCCAGGCCTGGGGCTTGGACTCAGGGCCTGAGCACTGTCCCTGACTTCTTTTTGCTCCAGTAGCACTCTGCCACTTGAGCCACGGCGCCACTTCTGGCTTTTGTCTACATATGTGGTGCTGGGGAATCGAACCCAAAGCTTCGTGTATACGAGGCGAGCACTCGACCACTAGGCCACATTCCCAGTCCCTGTCACGACTCATCTCCAATTAACCACCAAAAAGAGCTGAAATGGAGCTGTAGCTTGAGTGGTTGAGCGCTACCCTTAAAGACAAAAGTTCAGGAACAGCCAGACCCTGAGTTCAAGACCCAGGACTGGAAAAATGTCTCATGAATTTTCCTTTCCAGGTTGGTTTTGAATCACCCCCCCTCAGATCTACAGCCTCCTGCGAAGCTAGGATTACTGGCATGAGTCACCAGCACCTGACTCTTGCTTTTTTTTTTTTTTTTTTGGCCAGTCCTGGGCCTTGGACTCAGGGCCTGAGCACCGTCCCTGGCTTCTTTTTGCTCAAGGCTAGCATTCTGCCACTTGAGCCACAGCTCCACTTCTGGCCATTTTCTGTATATGTGGTGCTGGGGAATCGAACCCAGGGCCTCATGTATATGAGGCAGGCACTCTTGCCACTAGGCCATATCCCCAGCCCCCTCTTGCTTGTTTTTAATAGTCGTGGAACTTGAACTCGAGGTCTGAGCAAAGGCCTGAGCACTGTCCCTGGCTTCTTTTTGCTCAAGGCTAGCACTCTGCTGCTTGAGCCACAGCGCCACTTCTGTCCATTTTCCGTATATATGGTGCTGGGGAATTGAACCCAGGGCCTCATGTATAAGAGGCAAGCACTCTTTCCACTAGGCCATATCCCCAGCCCCCCTCTTGTTTATTTTTTCCAGTCCTGGGGCTTGGACTCAGGGTCTGAGCACTGTGCCTGGCTTCTTTTGCTCAAGGCTAGCACTCTGCCACTTGAGCTACAGCTCCATTTCTAGCGTTTGCTGTCTGTGGTACTGAGGAATGTGACCTAGGGTTTCATGCACGCGAGGCGGGCGCAAAGGCCCATTCCCAGCCGGAGCAGCAGACTCTTGGGACCCTCCTACCTTGCCCTTTCCCCTCATTATCTGGGGGCATGACTCCCACTCCGGCCTAGTCACAGGCGGGCGGCAGCCAGCGCGGTAGCGCCTCCCTGGGTCCGCTAATCCGCTGCTCAGCCCCGCGCCCTGCTGAGGGCTGCCTGCCCCGCCGCCCCGGCCAGCCGCCTGTGAGCGCACCCAGGGCTGCCGGGCTCAAGCGGGCCCCACTGGGCGGCCCCTCCGGCAGGCCTCCGCACCCTGCAGCCTCGCGTAGGCCTTTCCACTGCAGGGTCTCGGGGCCTTGGGTCCCAACACACAGCACCTCCCCAAAGGCCAGCATCCCAGTGGCGCCCGTCAGACCGGTCCACCTGCCGGCCCGGAGGGGGCGTCGCCCACCCCCGCCCTGCCCCTAGGCCGGCCCAGCGGGGTCAGACGGGAGCCCCAAGGGCCCAGCCACATCGCCAACGAAGACGGCACCCCCCCGCCAGCAGGGGCCTCGCCCTCCCGCCTGCCCTTCCCGCCGGCAGCAGCAAAGCCACAAGGCCCCGTCCCCTCCCGTGTCCACATGTCCCGAGTGCGGTCCTCATCAGCAAGGGATGGAGGAGACCCGGCACCTGGGGGCCCAGGGCCACCGCCCACTCCAGCCGGCCACACCACTGGACAGCAGCACGGAGCTGCCCCGCCCCCGGGGCTCTGCACGGCCCCGCTGTTCCTCCAGCCCCACCCATCGGGTCACCACGGCGTCCTGAGTGTGGCAGGCCGAGGGCCTGACCGCACCGCGGAGCCGGAGGGGACACCTGTCTAGTGCCAGGCACGACACAGCCCTGTGCCGGGAGGCGCCTGGGCGTCTCCCGGGGCCGCAGGCCCGGGAGGGCGCAGCCACCTAGACGGCCGCGCGGGCAGCGCGACCCCTCACGCTTCCCGGGCCCCTCTGCTCAGCCGCCGCCCGGCCGCCGCAGGGGGAGCGCGGGCAGGGCGGAGCGAGGCCCCGCTGGGGCCCGGGAGCCGCCGCAGACTCAGGCCCCGCAGAGCGCCGTGTGCAAACGTGCACATGTAGCTGTGGCTGGGTGGCAGGTGTGTGCACACGAGCATATTGCCTCATGTCTGTGTGCACATGTGTGCAAGACCGAGTGCTAGCGTGTGCAAGCACGGTGTGTGCGGTTCACACTCAGGCCTCTGGAGTCTCCGGAGCCTGGGGGGCGAGGAGGCCCCAGCTTGGGAGCAGCCCCTGGTGGGGCCGGGCTGGGGAGAGGCCCAGAAGGAAGCTTGCACAGTCAGGCGGCAGCGCCATGGCAACGCTGCACAAAGCTCTGGCCTACTTACACCCGCCCCCGCCAGCTCCTGCTCCGGAGGGGTGGGGCCCTTCTGCCGGCCCAGGTCAGGTCTGCGGACGGAGGGGGGGGCGGGGGGGGGCAAGGAGCCCCAGCCCCCCATCGCAGCCCTGACCCGGGGCTGTGTGCTATGACCGGAATGCCTGAGACGTCCCTCACCCCGCGCCCTGCGCCCCGGCCCTGCAGCTCAGCTCCCCGCTTTTGTCACCAGACTCCTCCATGCTCTGGAACACACCCTGGACGGACGGACGGACGGACTGCCGGCAGCGGGGCCAGGGCGGCGGGGCTGGGCTGGGGGTGGAAGGGACGCTGTTGTCACTAAGCACTAACCACAGAAAAGCAAATCCTTTCCTGACCTGGGAGCTCCAGAGGCCTGTGTGACCTGGGCCACCGCATCCCCTGCCCCGCAGCTGCTTAGACTGTTGTGCTTGTTGTGCCTGAGCCTCGGGGGCCGCGGGACCCCCCTGCCCCCTTGGGACTGGGAGGCCCTGCCCGTCACCACCTCATGACTCTGTCCAGGGCTCCGTGGCGGGCCAGTGCCCAGCAGCCCCTGCACAAGGGGCAAGGAAAACAGGAGCCTTGTGCCCACGCACAAACCTGTGCCCCCCTCCCACCCAGGCACCAACTACAACTGCCTCCCTTCCCCCATCCCGGCCCCCCTTAATTTATGCCGCAAAGGGGGCTGGACACTCGCTGGTCCCCCGCCTGGCACTGGCTTTGTCTCCAGGCGGGTTCCCAACGGCTGCCTTGGGGAAGAAAGGGCCCTTCTCTAAGCCGCGGTGAGGTCACCAGGAGGGGCTGGGCAAGCACAAAGGCTGGGGGGCCCCCACCCCGCCCACTAGCAGCTGCCTCTTTGTCCCCAGCTCCAAGCCGAGCCTGGAGAGACCCTGCAAGGCCCCAGCCGAGCCTCCTGGGGGGGGGCAGTGTGGCTCCAGAGAAGCGACCAAGTGAGGGAGCCTGCTGAGGGCGGGCCTCACCCCCAGAGGGCAGGCCTCACCCCCAGGCCCAGAGGGCAGGCCTCAGGCCTCACCCCCAGAGGGCAGGCCTTACCCCCAGGCCCAGAGGGCAGGCCTCTCCCCCAGGCCCAGAGGGCAGGCCTCTCCCCCAGGCCCAGAGGGCAGGCCTCTCCCCCAGGCCCAGAGGGCAGGCCTCTCCCCCAGGCCCAGAGGGCAGGCCTCTCCCCCAGGCCCAGAGGGCAGGCCTCAGGCCTCACCCCCAGAGGGCAGGCCTTACCCCCAGGCCCAGAGGGCAGGCCTCTCATCCAGGCCCAGAGGGCAGGCCTCTCCCCCAGGCCCAGGGAGGCCGAGGCCTGGTGAGGCCTCAGCCAGTTGTCTGGGCCCCAGGATGTGCAGGCCAGTTCCCAAGCTGGGGGTGAGGGCTGAGGGGTTACATGGGGGGGGGCAGGCCTGGGAATCCCTGTGGGCACCACCCACGTCCGGTGGATAAGATCCTGCGTATACCCCATTCCTCGTGGGCCTTGGGGATCTGGCACCCCCCCCAGCCGTCCCCGCACTGTGCACAGCGAGGCGAGGCTCCTGGGCACCCTGGGCTGCCTCGCGGGGGGCAGGGCAGGGAGGCGCTGTCACCCCCCTTCCCCTCCCGAGGCACCTCGCTAGCCCGGCCCGGTGCGGAGCCCAGGAGTGAGGAGGAACTGGACAGGGAACGGGGCGCGACGCGGCAGCTTGGCGGGGTCTGGATCGTCTCCGGGCCGCGGAGGAGGGGGGCAGGGCTGAGGAGGGCTCAGGGGGGCCTGCGAGACAGGAAAGGCCTGACCTAGAAACCCAACAACTGTCTGGTGGGGGAGGGCCAGTCACGCGGGGCCGGCCGGGAAGGGGAGCCGGCCCACAATGACCCCCCAGTCCCTGCGGGCGGCAGCTGGCGACACCCGAGCCGCGGCCTCCTTAGCAGTCTCTCCACGGAAGGAGGAAGCGGCGCCTGCAGGGAGCGAAACAAACCCCTCCTCTGTGCTGCCCCAGAGGCCCGGCTGGAGGCCCGGGACGGGGCCACCGGGGAGGAAGGCTGGGGCCGGGGAGGGGGACGGGGCAGGCAGATTTGGGGGAGGGACACGGGGCCAAAGCGGGGACGGGGGGGGGGGCGGAGGTCAGGCTGGTGGGCACAGGGCACACCTCCCCTGGGGGGCTGGGAAGACGGTGCTTCCGGCCCCCTGCCTGACGTCCGACGGCAGAGCGAGGACGCGGCCTGGCCCCTCACGCCTTCCTCGGCCAAGCAATGTCTCCTTCCCCGTTGCCTGGTGCCCCGACCGTCCACTGCGCGTGTCGCCTAGCAACGGCCACCCCACGGCCCGCGGCCCGCCCTCCGCCGGCCCACCACCCACGGCGCCAGCATTCCTCAGCAGGGCCGTGGGGGGGGTGCGTGTGTGTACGCGTGTGTGCGTGTGTATGCGTGTGTGCGTGTGTATGCGTGTGTGCGTGTGTACGCGTGCGTGCGTCACGGATGCGCTGAGCACCCAGGGACCCCAGCCAATCCCACGCTCTGGCTGTGCACCGCGCCGCGGCCGCGCGGGGCTTCCTGTGGACGCTCGGGCTCTGTTCACATTCCCGCTCCGGGCGAGCCCTGAAATGTGGCCGTCACGCGGCCGTCTTGGCTGGGGCTGAGAAAGGGGCGGGCTGGGCCGCAGGGACACACATGGAGCCGTCCTCCAACTAGACAGCGAGAAGATGGGGTACACATCTGTGAGGAGTTGAGGCCTGAGGATTCCAACTGCCAGCCAGCCCGGGGCTCCACAGAGACCCTGCCCGAGGGGGCGGGAGGAGAGGAGGCGGCACTGAGCAATCTCCAGGAAGAGGGCCAGGGCGGGCTTGTGTTGGCGGCAGGACTAGGGAGGAGGGATCCGGCATGGAGGGGGTCTGGGAGGAGCTGGGGGAAAGGCGCCTCTTCGGCACAGGAAGTGGGGTGGCCCCTGCCCTCCCCTCCCGGCACAGGCTGCTCAGGGGACCCAGCCTGGCCACAGTCAACTTGCGGCTGGAGCCGGGCAGCCTGTGCAGAGAAGCGAAACGCAGCCCCCAAGGGTGCGAGGCGCCCTCCCCCGGCTCTGGCCTTGGCCACTTGCTCTCCCCTGCACCATCAGCACCCCTAAAGCACCTGCCCTTTAACGTTCCAGGGGCCTTGTGCCAGGAAATAACACGTCTGGCTTGCTCAGACGGGGCCACCAAGGCCCACACCCTGCGTGGGGCTGCGGCCGGCGCCCCAGCACGGGCGAGATGGAGCCCCAGTAACCCTCCGCAGCCCACAAGGCAGCCGGAGGAGACGCCCCGTCCTAACAGCCTGGCTCCCAGCACTCCATCACGGAAGCTCCCAAAGCTAACAAGGGTGTTTCCAGTCTGAAGACAGAGACTAGGGAAGCAAAACAGGGTGAGCCGCCCAGGCCCTCCTCCCAGCCGGCGCTCTGGGGCGTGACCCCCTCGCCCCTCCAGCCCTGTGCTGCAAAGGAGGCAGCAGGGCCAGACGCTGCGGAGCACCCCTTGAAATGGCCAGGGCGACAGGACCGTGGCTGAGCTCCCACTGGAGAAAGTTCCTCCTCGTCCCCCAAAACTCCAGAGCCCAGACCGTGAGGGACACAGTCTGTCCCTGGGCCCAGAGGTCAAGGGGCATCCGAGCCCTCAGGTTCCAGCCGGGCTGAGTGGGGAAAGGCGGGGGGTGGGCACGGGCGGCAGGTCAGGCCCTGGCATGGAGGTGCTGGGGCACTGTGTGGGGATGTGGGAAGGGGACTCAGGTGGACGTTGGGCCAAGCGGGGTGAGGGACTCCCCCGAACGGGGCTGGATGGGGCTCAGTGGGGGGGGGGGCTTGCCTACCCTGCATGAAGCCCCGGGTTCCAATCCTCAGCACCCCACACACAGAAAAGCCAGAAGTGGCTGTAGCGGCAGAGTGCGAGCCTTGAGCAAAAGCAGCTCAAGGACGGCGCCCAGGCGCGGAGTCCAGGCCCCAGGACTGGCGAGAAAGGAACAAGAACAGGACTGGAAGGGGCCCCGGCATCCTTGAGGGGAGCTCCCAGGGGGGCTGTCTGGATTTAGAGGAGGGAGACTGGAGGCGCCTGGGGGAAAGCAGGGATCCGGCAGAGCCCTGCAGCGCGGGGCGGGGCTTGGCTGCACCCCCTTCTCACAGTCTCCCCTCCATGAGGAAGGCTGGGGGTCTCGGGAGGGCAGGCTCCCCACTGAAGATCTTCCCCACTTCTACCTGCTTTCTCCCGAAAACGTGCCCTTGCCTCCCCTCCCTTTGAAGGGACAGATGCAGGGGAGCAAGCTGATTATTGTCAAAGGCGGAAGGCTGTGACCCAATTCCAAGCTATTCTGGGCCTGGTGGGAGCCAGTTATTCCCTCCCGCCTGTGATCCCGCCTCCCAGGCAGCCTGACCTCGAAATGCCCCCATCCAGGCCCCCAGCCTGCACAGCCTTGGGCTGGGGGGGACCTGGCTGGGGCTGGTGGCGACCCCATAGTCCCTGTGCACTGAGGACCCTCTGGGCAGAGCCTGCCACCCAAATGGGCCTGGCTGGCGGAGGAGCGGGGCCCCTCTGCCTACAGGTGTGGCCGTCACACCAGCTGGGAGCCACGGGTGCCCTGGGAAGTGAGGTGTGAAGCAACATTGGGAAGGGCAGGAAGGCCCGTGCCCGGCCCGCACACACCTGCCCACCGCGCGGCTCTCTCCACCCGGCTGGAGGTCAGTCCCGGAACATGCTGAGTAGCCATGTGACCGCAGGCTTGAAGAGCGTGTGCAACTAGGTGAGCAGGAGACGCAGGCCGCAGGCCCCAGGAGCGGGAGTCAGTGGCTCAGCGGCACCTACAGAGCCAGGGGAGGCTGCCACAGGGCGGCTCCCCGGGCAGACGGCTCCAGGCCGCCCTGCTGACTGTCACGGCATCACACGCAGAGACACATCTACCTGGAGAACCGGGGACTAGGGAGAAGGCCAATGCTCGGGTCCACCCAGGCAGGGCCCCCAGGGTCAGTGGTACTGGGGTTTGTACTCAAAGCCTTAAACTTACTCTGCTGGCATTCCACTGCTTGAGCCACACCTCCAGCCTGGCTTTTTGCTGGTCATTCTGGCAATCGAGTCCAACCCACTTTACTGCCAAGGCTGGTTTCAAACAAGAGCCTCTAAAATCTCCTAGGCTAGGATTACAGGTATGAGCCACTGGTGCACAGATTCCAGAAAGTTCTTGATTGTAAATCTTCTCTTCCATCACCCTGATAAAACCCTCAAGTGCCTCCTCCTAAGTCAAAATGTTGGGACTGGGAAGGTGGGTTGGTGGTAGAGTGTTTGTCTGGCATGCGTAAAGCCCTGGGTTCGATTCCTCAGCACCACATACACAGAAGAAGCCAGAAGTGGCGCTGTGGCTCAAGTGGCAGAGTGCTAGCCTTGACCAAAAAGAAGCTCAGGGACAGTGCTCAGGCCTGAGTTCAAGCCCCAGGACTGGCAAAAATAATAGGGGGGGGGCTCAAGAGCTATTTACGTGCCCAGAGGGGCAAGGAGCACTTCCCAAACAGAGGTCCCCCAAATTCTGAAACAAAAATGACTCCTTGGAGGCAAATAAATGTGCTTCCGCTGCATCCGTGCCCATGGGCCGTCTCATCTCCTGTCTTCCTGACTCACTCCGCACGCCTGGGTCTCCGCCGCCGCCCGCGCTGCGTGCACCCAGCTGCTCTGAATGGGTGCTTACGCCCCGAGCTCCGGGGCGGTGGCAGGCCCCACCGGCGCAGGACGAGGGGCTCAGGTCTCCAGGCAGCCCACCTGTCCCTCAGCACCGACCGTGGAACGTGAGATGGGGGCCAGCTGCAGGGGGGGGCTAGCAGCCCGGCAGCCCATACACACTGTGCGCACGCACACACATGCACACGCTGGTGGGGCTTGAACTCAGGGCTTCGGCCTCCTGACCAGATAGGATTGCAGGTGTGAGCCACGGGCACCCAGTTCACACTCATGGAGACTCAGTTCTGGTCCTTAACCTCCCCCCCAGGGAGCCTTAGGACGGGGACATCCTCCTGGAGGCCCAGTCCTCCCACCCCTAGGGCAGGACTGTGGCACGGTGCCCGCGGCTGGCACACCTCCCGTGTGCGCGTCTGGGGTGCTCTGGTGCCTGGCACTGGGAGGCAGTGCCGGGGACGGGAATTTCCATGGAAAAACTGAGGGGCTGGGGTGAGGCCTCGTGACGCGTCGAGGCTGCTGACTGAGGCGCCCGTCAGGCCCATGATGTTCCCACGCCGGCCGCGGCTGCGGCTCTCCTGCCGTCTACGGGGCGGCCAAACGGAAGGCACACGGCATGGCCGCTCAGGGCACGTGGGGGCTCATGGCAGGCTGGGGGCTCTGCGTGGAGGCTGCAGGGATGTGGGCGGAGCCCCTCAGCCCCGCCGACCACAGGCTGCCAGCTCCACTGGGCCCCGGCCTGCACCTTCCCCGGGGCCCACCCACCCTCCCGGGGTCCCCGGGGACAGCGTGGGAAGGAGGCAGGGAGCCTCAGAGGGCAGAGCTGGGCGGTCAGGGTCAGGCCAGGACCAGGAGGGACCAACCTCCGGAGCAGGCCTGGTGGTTCTGGGGACCCTGAGCCCCTTTGGGCAAACTCCAGACAACGGAGGGGTCCCCGGGACGGGCCCCCGCGGCTGCGGTGGAAACCCCAGGATGGACGCGCCGACCTCCGGGCGGCTGGGAGAGCAGTGGGCCGCAAGGCACTTGTTTTATTACTGTCGGGTACTCGGGCACAAGGCGGATTCCTGGTGGCTGACCCTGAACCAGGCCCCAGAGCTTGACCTGGGCGCCGGCCGGGCGGGGCGGCGCAGCTCCGTGGGAGGCTCTGGGGCTTCGTGAGCGGGTGGCCCCAGGCCTCGTGACGGGCAGTCATCTGTGGGCAGCTCGGCTCCCTCCCCGGGTCACGCAGATCCTGAAGGTGACGGGGGCTCTGGCTGGGCAGTGCCTGCCCCAGGGACACGAGGCCCCCGGAGGCCGGGAGGCTCACGTGTGGCCAGTGCAGCCCCAGGCTGGAGGGTCGCCTCCCCGTGCCCTGGGCCCCCTCAGTCCCCTCAGCAGACGGGGCAGGCCGGGACTTTATGCGTCAGCTTGATCCTGGCGTCCGGCTCCGGAGTGGCTCAAGTCCCCCGGTGCCCCTGGACCTCAACACCCAGGAGAGGCTGTGGCCGCGGAGACTTCATGTTGCCAGCCGCCAGCAGGCAGGCCGGAGCCCGGCCTCAGGAGCGGCGGGCAGCCGGGGCGGCCGCAGCGCCTCGCCAGAGCCCCGCCCAGCCCCGCCGTCTGTGTGGAACACGGGTCTTTCGGCAGGCGTCTGCGGGCCACGGAAGGAAGGCAGCCTCGGCCCCCTGCGTGTCCAGGCCGCGTCCATCCCGACGGCCCCCCAGGCCCCCTAGCCCGGGGTCTTGGTGGCGAAGGTCAGGTAGCCAGTGTGGCCCACCGTCTCCTTCATAGGGGTGCCGCTGCGGAAAGGGCCGGCGTCGGCGCCCGCCGGGGTGGGCGCGCCCCCCAGGTCGGGCAGGGGCAGGCTGACGGTGCGCACGTGGTACACCTGGGGAAGCACCTCCAGCGTGCTCAGCTCGGCGAAGCCGCGGGCCGCCAGCGCCTGGCACGTGCGCTGCACCTGCTCGATGCACGGCGAGAAGGAGCAGAAGCGTCCACCTGTAGGGGGCAGGACGGGGGCGGTGGGGGGGGCTGCGGGCCGGGGCTGCAGAAGGCACTGGGCACAGGCCCCACAGACGCCTCCCTCGACCGGGGCCTCCACTCACCAGCCCCGCTGAGCAGCCTGACCCTGACCCAGCCCCAGGAGGCCCGGGGCTGGCTGGCCACTGCCCCCCCCCCCACCTTCTTGCAGGCAGCTGAGGGCGCGGGGGGAGGGGGGCAGGCCAGCACTGCTGTCGGAGCTCACCCCAAGAATAGCACTAACCACAGGGGCGCGCGGGGCGGGGCGGTGCGTGGGCCTGGGCTGTCACGGGAAATTAGAGGCTGTCGTTGGCTGCTGAGAACAGGCGGCGCCTCCCAGCACAGCCCCGGCCGCTCCCTGCCGCCTCCCACCAGGGCAGCCCACGGGCGTCACTCAATCTCACGAGGAGGTGGAAGTCTGGCCCGGGTCCTGGTCCCAGCAGGAGTGGGGAGCTCAGTCCCTCAAGGGGCCAGCAGGTCCCTTGTCCGGCAGGGAGCCAGGGTGAAGCAGGCCCAGGAGACGGCACCTAGGGCTTTTTAGCAGCGGCAGCGGGGCCGGGGGTGGGAGGTGGGGGGAGGTCAGGGGTGGGAGGGGCTGACTCGCCGCCAGAGGCCACAGAGACGCCGGCTGCTGAGAGCTCACTCAGCACACGCAGCCCGGGAAGGGCCCGGAGAAGGGAGGCGCGGACTGTGGGGGGCACCCACTCACCCCGTCACCCTGGAGGGGGTCAGGGAGGGACTCTGCCTGGGCCCAGCAGGGACCCTGCACCAAGGGGTCTGCAGACATGGAGCTCACAGGGACCTAGAGGGGCCCCACCTACCGAGCCCCTTGCGACTGCAATAGAGACGGGACGGGACCCGCCGGGGCCCCCGCTAGCAGGAGCCTCGGCTTGTCTTTTTTTTGTTGTTTTTGGTGCCAGTCCTGGGGCTTGAACTCAGGGCCTAGGCACCGTCCTGAGCAGCTTTTGCTCAAGGCTAGCGCTTCACTTGGGCCACAGCTCCCTTTCCGGTGTCGGGGGCTCGCTGGAGATAGTCTCATGGACTTTTCGTGCCGAGGCTGGCTTTGAACAGTGAGTCGCACATCTCAGTCTCCTGAGTCGACAGGATTAGAGTCATGGCCGCGGGCCACGGGCTCTGGGCTGTCTTAAAGACGGTCTTTCTTCTGTTGGCCTCCACGCGCCCTGCACTGCGCCTGGCGGGGAGGGGAAGCCGCCTTGGCTGCCAGGCAAGCAAGCTCCTTCTCCAGAAAAGGCAAAGTCCCTGGGCCTCGCCAGCCGCCTCTCTGGCTTGGGGCCAACCTAGACCTCCCCAGTGCTCCGCCTCCGGGCCCGGCATCTTCCCTAAAAGGGGCCAGCCGCCTGGATCTGTGGGTGGGGTGCCGCGGGAAGTGCTGGGGGCTGCCGCCGGCCCCCTCCATCCCTTTGGGCCCAGATGCCCTGCCAAGCAGAGCACAAGAATCCTGCCCGTCCCCAGGGACATCCTCTCGGTGGGGAGTGGGGCCCGACTCCCAGGTGGCCAGGGCCACTCCTGCTGCACGGCCCGAGGTGCCTGGACTCCCCAGACTCCAGAGGGCCCAGAGCTGTGGCCCAGTCCCTGCCGCTCCCACCCAGTGCCCCAGACCCACCTTCGACCTTGAGGGCGTCCCAGGCGTGGCCCACGGCCTCCCAGGGAGAAGGGATGTCCAGGAAGACAGCATCGGCCACGTGGCTCACGCCAAAGCCGCTGCGGCACACGTCCTGGGTGTGCACGGTCACCCAGCGGCCCACGCGGTGCTCCTGGAACTCCTCCCGGGCCTTGTCTGCTCGCTGCTGGTGGAACTCCACCGAGTGCAGGTGGCCCGTGGGGGCGATGCTGCGGATGATGGCGTGGGACACGGACCCGCTGCCGGTCCCTGGAGGGAGGAGGCGGGACGGGCGTCGGGAGTCACGTGGGGCCCGCGGCCACCGGGGACACAGCGCCCACGTCACCAGCGGGCATCGCCCCGCAAGCCAGCAGGCCACTCTTGGCAGCCTTGCCGCCCTCACACGGCACAGCCGCCCTTCGACTCCGCCCTGCTGGTCCCGGCTGGCCCTGGGGCTGAGCTCACGGCTGGCGTGGCACCACTCGAGACACAGCTCCACGCCGGCTGTTTGTTAATGTGAGGTAGGAGTCCCACGGACTTCCCTGCCCGGGCTGGCTTCGGATTGTGATCCTCAGGTCTCAGCCTCCTGAGCAGTGAGAATCACAGGCGTGAGCCACTGATGCCCGCTCCCCTGCACCGGACTCACATCAAGTGGACTGGGTCTGCACCTCCCTATCCCCATCCCACAGTCCCCCCCCAAGCTATGTCCCCCCTCCTATGGTTTCACACTTGCCACCTCCCCCTCAGCACCCAAAGGCAGAGCACTAAGTATCAACCTTGATCCATCACCTTGAAGGCCCTGGAGACCTGGCAAAGACACTCACTGCTCAGGCCAGACAGGTGTCCCCGCCTGCCTTGCCACCTGCCACCTCACCTCCAACTCCCCATTCCCAGTTTCTCCAAGGGGCCAGCCCCCTCAGCTCCTGCAGGCTGGGTCCCGGAGGCCCCTCCCCCTCAGCTCCTGCCAGTTGGTGGTGTGAGCTCTGTGCCCTTCCCACCCGTAGTCAGATGCCTCCCTCCCCACTCAGGAGACAGCCTCCTGATGAAGGGCGCCTCTGAGAGGCCCCTGCCCACCGGTGCACCCTCATTGCCTGAGGACTCACTGTCCAGCTGCACAGCCTGGCTGACCCACCCTGGCAGGGGCACTTGTACCACAGGGCATTTCCACTCCTGGAAGTACCTCCCTCTCCTCATTTTCTTCCCTCCCTCCTCCTCCCCCCATCTTTTAAATTTCTGACAGTCATAGGACCTTGAACTCGGGGCCTAGGTGCTGTATTTGAGTTTGGGCTTTTTTGTTTGGTTTTTTTTTTTTTTTTTTGAGGTCCTGGGGCATGAACTCGGGGCCTGGGCACTGTCCCTGATCTTCTTTTCTTTTGCTCAGTGCTAGCGCTCTACCAATTGAGCCACAGCTGCACTTCAGGCTTTTTGGTAGTTCATTGGAGATAAGAATCTCATGGACTTGGCTGCACAGGTTGGCTCAAAGCTCAATTCTCAGATCTCAGCCTCCCTTTAAGTAGCTAAGGTTCTAGGTGTTGAGCCACCGGCACCCGGCTTTCTCCTCATTTTCAACTCAAATGTGGCCCCCTCAGAGGTCTCCCCCGACTCCTCAGCCTGGAGTCCCCTCCAAGTCCCCTTCAAGCCTGCAGTGCTGTCTTACAAGGACTCAGCTATCCACCCAGGCCGCCCGCCCACTGCTTCCCAAGGGCAGGAACTGGGCCCGGTACAGAGTGCTCGCGGTCAGAGTCAGACAGGAGGCCTGGGGGACCCGGGCTGCTCACAGCACCCAGGGCGCTGAGGAAGCTGGTTCTGCAGCCTGCTCCCACACGGAGGGTGGGGATTGTTTTCTGCCAAGGGCCAAGCGGATATTTATGACATTATCTGTAGACCATATAAAACAATACCAAGGGCAGCCAACAAGACACACACGTCTGCTCTGTCAAGTGCCAAGTGAACTCAAGAAATCCGTATGGCCTAAGGCCAGTGGCTCCTCACCCCAGAGCCTCTCAGGACACCAACAACAGCACGCTTTTATGACCCAGGCAGCCCAACCCACAAGAAACATGCCACTGGGCTGGGAATGTGGCCTAGTGGTAGAGTGCTTGCCTAACATGCATGAAGCCCTGGGTTTGACTCCTCAGCACCACATAAAAATAAAAGCCAGAAGTGGCACTGTGGCTCCTGTGGTAGAGTGCCAGCCTTGAGCAAAAGAAGCCAGGGACAGTGCTCAGGCTTTGAGTTCAAGCCCCAGGACTGGCAAAAAAAGAAAAGAGAAGAAATATGCCACCAGTAATATACCCAGATATAGGCCTAGATTAGTTCCTGACAAGGCTACATGCCTCATCAGCTCCCCCAGGGGACTCCAGCACCTGTGGGGGGATGGGGGAATAGCTAGCTCTGACACACCTACCCATCCTCAGGGCTTGGCTCAGCAACAGTGGGGCTGCCAACCTTCACTAGAGGTAGGCAAGGGCCTGACTGTGGGTGAGTGCAGGACAGGCTCCCCTCTGCTACGGAGTTCCTGGGGTCACAGGGCCTCCCTCGGGGAAGGAACAACTCTCAAATGCTCCAACAGCACATGGACAGGGATGAGCAGTTAGCACCTCGGTCAGAACCAAGTACATGGGCACTTCCCTACCAAGGCAGGAAAGACCCTGCTACCTCAGGTCCAGTCCCCAACGCCTGTCACTGGCTTCCCTGCTTCCACCCTCCCTGACCACGGTTGCTGCTAACGGAGCCAGAGTTCTCATGCACACCTGTCTGGAAGGGCAGGCTGCAGGGCGGATACCTTCGTGTCAGTTTCTCAAGTCGAACTGAAACACTTGAAGAACTCACCAGACTCGCAGACCACGGAGCCAGGCCGCAGCTCCAGCATCATCGTGAGCAGGGCAATGTCGGTGGAGTAGAGGATTTGTGTCCGGTGTGGCAGATTCAGAGTCCAGAGCTCAGGCGTGGGGTGCAGCACGTACACCCAGCCGCCCCGGCTGCAGATCACTTTGGAGCCAAAGGGCCGGCCGATGAGGTCCACTGAGTGTCGCAGGACACCGTGCCGGGTCTGAGTCTGTGCCCCGCGCCGCACGCGCACTGCCACCATGGAACCGTGGCCCAGAGACAGGATGGCTGTGTCACCCTCCTTGATCAGCTCCTCATAGGCCACGAAGCTCATTGTGCCAGACCTGGGGAGGGGCGGGCAGGAGGTCAGGAGGCCTGGGGGGGGGTATGAGGTCAGGGGGCAGGAAGCAGGCTGTGGACCTCTTTTCTGGGGTAGGTCAGGCCCACCCACATTCTAAGCCGTGAAGGGTGGGGTGGATGGCTGGTTGAGCCCTGGCGCTGCTTAGAAGGCAGCGCAATAGAGGTGCACACTCTCCTGAGACCTGAAGCCGTTCTTGGCTTGCGAAGCTGGGCAGGGTATGAGATGGGGGGGGGGGGCAGCGTGGAGAAATGGCAGAGAGGGGGCCCAAGGATTCCCACACAGAATCCTCCAGGAAGGCCAGGCACCAGTGGCTCACGCCTGTCATCCTAGCTCTCAGGAGGCTGAGATCTGAGGATCGAGGTTCAAAGCCAGCCCGGGCAGGAGCGTCTGTGGGACTCTCATCTCCAATTCACCACCAGAAAACCGGAAGTGGCGCTGTGGCAGGCCCCGAGTCCGAACCCCGTGACTGCCTCCCCGAGCCCCCCCCACCCCCAAAATAAAAAAGAAATCAATCCTCCAGGAAGGAGCCCGCATTCCCCACACGAAATGACGAGGCGGCCTCGGCCGGCGTCCCAGCCGGGCCGGGTGCGCAGAGCGACTCCCCAGGCCCGAAAGCCGGGCTCCGGGCGGCCAGGGGGCCGCGCGAGGGGCGGGCGGCGCGGCGGGCGGGCGGCCACGCGGAGGCCGGGCGGCTCCAGAGCACGGAGGCAGGGCCCGCGGAGGAGGCGCCGGGAAGGCGCGGGGAAGCCCCGGGGCCCCGCACCGCGCGCGGCGCCTCACCCGCGGCTCTCCGGCCGTGCGGCCCCACACGCGGCTCCGCGGCGCTCACCTCGGCCGGCTCCGGGCGCACGCCGATGACGTCACGACGCGACGCGCCGGGCGCGCGCGAGGCCGGTCCTCCGCGCGCACTCGCGCGTCGCCTAGGAGACCGGAGGCCCCGCCCCTCGCCGCGCGAACCCGGGTGGCCGCGCGCGACCGCGGCGCGTGGACGTTTTGTCTTTGCCAACGCTCCGGGAAGGCCGGGCCCGGGGCCGGGGCCGGGGCCGGGGCCGGGGCCGGGGGAGGGTGGGGCCGGGCACCGCCGGGGCACTTCGGCGGAGGTTTCCCCGGGAGGCCGGGGGCGAGGCGGCGCGGGCTGGGCTGGGCTGCGGGCCCGAGCGGCTCCTCCCCAGGCGGCGCGGCCGCCCCGACCCCGGCCTCGGCCTCTGCCGCCGGCACCCCGGGCCGGGCCGGAGGCGTCCCCGCCGAGCCGGCGCCGGGCCCGGGCCGCGGAGCGCGGGAGCGCGGGCTCCTCCCTCCGCCGGGCCCGTGCGGGAGGCCCCGCGCCCGGCCTCGCCCGCTGCGTTCCCCCGCGCGGCCGGCCCTCGTCCGGGGGTCCCGGGCCGCGGGGCGGCGGGGGGACTTGGGTGCCCCGTGCCCGGCGTCCCGGGAGGCCCCAGCTCCGGCCCCTTCCCCGGGCCCGCTTCCCCCTGGGGTGTGCACTCGTGGGCCTGACTCATCCCCTAATTGCGCCCCTGGGAGGCCGGCTTTCCACGCCCGCCAGCCCCTCCGCCCGGCGCGCGGGCGTGGGGGGGGGGGTCGGGGCCTTTCCCAGGCCCGCTAGGACTTGGCGACCGGGGGGGGGGGGTGTCCCTATCTCCCATACCTCCACTCGCCTCCGCCCCTCCTCCCCGGCCTCCTTCCCGAAGGCTCCGTCGTGTCCGAGCGCTCCCAGACACCACCCAGCCCGCGCCCGGCCCGTCTCGCGCGGCCCCCCGGTCGCCGAGGAGGATGGCGCAGGGCTTCCTGCCCCCAGCTCCCCGGGGGCCCCGCGACGGGCGGGGGAGAGGCGTCCCGGCGCGTCCCCGGCGCGTCCCGGGGGAAGGACACGCACTTTCCGGACTTGCTTTTCACCAGCCTGGCCTCGGAGCCTCCCCACCCCCACCCCCCGCACCGCCTCGGGAAGAGTTCCCAGGCCCGCAGGGTTTCGAATTCCACATCCCCTCCCGAGCCGCCTAATCTCCTCGTTTAACATTGAAAAGGCACTGGGGAGGGAGGGGGGCGTCTGTTTTTTCCACTTCTTTGTTTTAACTCGCCAATCTGACCTTTCTGATACTGGCGCTCACTATCTTTTTGATGTCTGCCACGCTTCACACTTCACTTTCCCCTAGGCCAAGTTTATACAGGGGTGGGGGCGGCTTAAGTGGAATCTTAATGAATCCTCTCCCTAATCCTCTGGTGGGGATTTACTGATGGGGAAACTTGACAGTTGGAAAACTGACTCAGAGATTAGGTAATTTGCCTGACTGCGCACAGCTAACACAGCTAAAGCGGGCTTGGGATTTAAAACCACAAACCTGGCCAGAAGCTGGTGGCGGCTGCCCACAATCCTGCTCAGACTGAGATCTGAGGATCACGGTTCAAAGCCAGCCCAGGCAGGAAAGTCTGTGAGACTCTGACCTCCAATGAACCACCAGAAAAACAGGAAGGGCGCTGTGGCTCAAAGTGTAGAGCGCTTCGCCTTGAGTGAAAAGAGCCCAGGGACAGCCTGAGGCCTCAGTACGCGCCCGGGGACTGGAGACTAAAATAAATAAAATCATAAGCCCAGATCTAGGGAGCTGGCAGCATATTTGAAGAAAGCGGGGCTCACGCCTGAAATCCTAGTTACTCTGGAGGCTGAGATCCGAGGATCTTGTTTTGAAAAAAAGGGCCTCCGTGAAAGAGCTTTTAGACAGCATCTCCGTCCTGAGTTCAAGCCCCACGACCTAGGGAAAAAGAAGAAAAAATAAAAAGAAAGTGGGAGAGGTGTTGGGAAAGAAAGCCTGGAGGAACAGACGCCCCTGAGGCCCCGGAGCGGCGCTCCTCAGCCCCTCGGCCGGGACCCGCTTCCCGTGGCCTCGCTGCCCAGCCCTCTCCTGAGCCCAGCCCGCTTCCCCTTAGCCCTGCGCAGCCCTGCGCAGCCAGGGTGCCTGGGCCCCAGCCGAGCACCCCGGCAGACTCGGGCCGGCCCGGACGCAGGCCCGGACCCTGGGCTGTGAGGCCCCTTCCAGGCCCGTGGTTAATGTGTGACCACGCGCCATTTCTAAGGCACCTGGGCCCTAAATGGGTGGTGGCCTCGCCCAGCTCCTGCTGAGACCACTGCCCGGGCGGGCGCTGTCCCTGAGCTCCGCGGCTCCAGGCTAACGCGCTACCACTCAGCCACAGCGCCACTTCGGGTTTTCTGAGTAGTTTATTGACTGTTGTGCCCTGCTGGCTTTGAACCGTGATCCTCAGGTCTCAGCTTCCTGAGTGGCTAGGATGGCAGGTGTGAGCTGGCCCAGATGGACATTTTTTAACCCCCCCCCCCCGCTAATGCAGCCACCACCATCCCTGCCTTAGCTAACCCTGCACCACAGATCCACGCGCAGCCCAGCGGGTGTCAGCCCTCCACTTAGCCGCAGCCCTTCCTATGTACACCCAGGCGAAGGGCCGCGGGGTGCCGTGGGGGATGGGACAGGGACAGGAGGAAGTCCTGTGCTTCCCAACCCCCCAACCCAGGGACCGGCTGTCTCCTTCCTCTCTTCAGGCTACACACAGAAACGGGAGCGCCCCCCGGCTTGGGGGTGGGGGGCGAGGCAGGGTGGGCAGCTGTGGATAATTCTGAGGTGGGGGAAGGGGCTACCGGGGGGCCCAGAGACAGGAATTCCAAGTTCAAGGGACACCTGCTGTCTGGCCAGACAGAGGGCCATTTTCCTTTGCACATTGGCTTCTTTTATTGCTCTGAGAAATGCTGACTTGGAACGGGAAGAGGCCACGGTGATAGCAAGGAGGCAGAGTCCTGCACTGGGAACAGTAGTACTCGTAACAGGACGGCCATGGCTGCCTGTCCTCTGGGTCCTCACCCGAATGCCCCCTCTCATCTGAGAGGCACCTGTCCATCGTCTCTGCCCCCTTGTCCTACACTCACATCCCTTACATTTGGTTCCCTGGACAACTCACTGTCTGCTGTCTGCCTAGAGTGGCAGGTCCGGGGCCTTCTTTGGAGCAGCATCCCTGCCCCCTGTCAGTGACAAGCAGGGCTCCTCGTGCCATGCCCGGAGGGATTTTGTCATCCACACGGAGAGGGACTCCTTGCTTTACTCATACAGCAATGGGCGAAAGGCTATGGGCAGATGTCAGTTACCAGGCCCTTTTATTTTGGCAAGTGAGTAATATTCCACAATAGAGATCTCTTCCCACCAGTAGCCAGCTCCAGTGATGGGCCCTGGGTCCCATCTTGCTCAGTCTGTCTTCCCTCGTACCTCCCTCCTTGCTTATTAGCAGGGAGCATCCTTCTCCCCATCGAGGCCGGATTCCTAGAAGTGCGAATGTTGGGTCATGGAGTTTAAACGTTTTTTAATTTTACAGATACTGCCAAAATACTTTCCAAAAAGGATGTAGCGATTCACAGCCGAGTGTGAACAAGTCTCCACGCGTTCCAAGGCACGGCCAGCACCGGCCAGGTCTGCCCTTTTCACACCCGTGCAAGCTCGAGTGTGTGGGGTAGAGGAGGATAAACTTCCTGCTCCAGGTCAAGTGACTTTTCCTTGTTTTCTTGGCCGTTCTGGACACCGTCTCTGGCTCCTTTCGCAAGAGGCCAGCACTCTACCCTTTGCGCCCGCCTGGCTTTTCCTGTTTATGTGGTGCTGAGGGCTCGAACCCAGGGCTGTATGCCCCCTGCCACGGGGCCGCCCTGGTCCTTGAGGCCAGGGCCGGGGCTGGCGCTGGGAAATGCCAGCGTCCTCTCGGGGAGTAGGCGCGGGAGATGCTCCCGGGCCGCGCTCGGGGCCCCGGGGCTGGGCCAAGGTCAGGGCGGCCAGTGCGGGTGCCGCGGGGCTGGACCGCAGCCGGGCTGCGCCTCCGGCCCGGAGGCGCCCGGGGCACCTTGAGGAAGGTCGGGGCCGGGAGCCGGCGGGGCTGCGCGGGGTGGGGACGGCTCCCGGGGGAGCCCCGCGCCCGCCCGGCCAGGGTCGTGCGGGGAGGTGGGTTTTCCGGCCTCCGCGTCCCGCCCGGAGGCCGTGTGCGCGGGCGGGGGGCGCTCCGGGCGGGGTCTCCGCCGCGGGGGTCGCGGAGGGGGGCGGGGGCAGCGGCCCCGGGACAAAGCGCAGGCCCCGCCCCCGGGCGCGGGCCAATGGAATGAATGGGCTATAAATAGCGGCCAATGGGAGGCCGCGACGCGCCCCTTAAGAGCCGCGGAGCCGCGCGGCCGCCGTCCGCCCGCGCCGCGCTCCGAGCTGCCGTCCGCGCCGCGCCCGCTCCGCCCGGCCTCCCGGTGAGCGGAGCGCGGCCCGGGCGGGGGGCGGCGCGCGGGGCGGGGGGCGCGGGGAGCGCGGAGGGGCGCGGGCTGGGGAGCGGGGCCGCCGCATCCCCGGCGCCCGGAGGGGTCCCGGGCGGGCGGGCGCGGGGCGGGCGCGGGGCGGGCGCGGGGCGGGCGCGGGGCGGGCGCGGCCGCTGACCTTGGGCGCCGCGGGGGGCGTCCCGGGCTCCGGGCTCCGCGCGCCCCGGGGCCCCGCTGACCGCGGCCTCCCGCCCGCAGCCCGCCGCCGCCGCCGCCGCCGCCATGCCCTTCTCCAACAGCCACAACGCGCTGAAGCTGCGCTTCCCGGCCGAGGACGAGTTCCCCGACCTGAGCTGCCACAACAACCACATGGCGAAGGTGCTGACCCCCGAGCTCTACGCCGAGCTGCGCGCCCGCAGCACGCCCAGCGGCTTCACGCTGGACGACGCCATCCAGACCGGCGTGGACAACCCGGGTACGCGCCGCGCCCGCGCCCGCCGCCGGCCTCCCGTGCTCCCCGCCGGCCCCGCGGCCCGCCCCGCTCCCGGCCTCCGGGCCCCGCGGCCCCCGGGTCTCCTCTCCCCCCTCCCGGACCCGCAGCCCCGGTCTCCCCCCCCCTCCTTCCCGGCCTCCGGGCCCCGCGGCCGCCGGGTCTCCTCTCCCCCCTCCCGGACCCGCAGCCCCGGTCTCCCCCCCCCTCCTTCCCGGCCTCCGGGCCCCGCGGCCGCCGGGTCTCCTCTCCCCCTCCGGGCCCCGCAGCCCCCGGGTCTCCTCTCCCCCCCTCCCGGCCCCGCAGCCCCGGTCTCCCCCCCCCTCCTTCCCGGCCTCCGGGCCCCGCAGCCGCCGGGTCTCGTCTCCCCCCTCCCGGCCTCCGGGCCCCGCGGCCGCCGGGTCTCCTCTCCCCCCTCCCGGCCCCGCAGCCCCGGTCTCCCCCCCTCCCGGCCTCCGGGCCCCGCAGCCGCCGGGTCTCCCCGCCCTCCTTCCCGGCCTCCAGGCCCCGCAGCCCCCGGGTCTCCTCTCCCCCTCCGGGCCCCGCAGCCCCGGTCTCCGCCCCCTCCTTCCAGGCCTCCAGGCCCCGCAGCCCCCGGGTCTCCTCTCCCCCCTCCCGGCCTCCGGGCCCCGCAGTCCCTCCCCACTCCCGTTCCCCACCTCCCGCCCGCCTCCGGCCCCCTGGTCTTCCCCCCCTCCGGGCCCCGCGGCCCCGTGGCGTCCCCCCCCCGCGCCCTCCCCTCCGCCGGGCCGGCGATGACGTCACCGCCCGTCCCCCCTCCCCCCAGGCCACCCGTTCATCATGACGGTGGGCTGCGTGGCGGGCGACGAGGAGTCGTACGAGGTGTTCAAGGAGCTCTTCGACCCCATCATCGAGGACCGGCACGGCGGCTACCAGCCCAGCGACGAGCACAAGACCGACCTGGACCCGGACCACCTGCAGGTGCGGGGCGGGCGGGGCGGGCGGGGCGGGCGGGGCGCGCGGGGGCGGGGCCGCGGCGGGCGCTCACCCCGCGCCCTCGCTGCCGCCCCAGGGCGGCGACGACCTGGACCCCAACTACGTGCTGAGCTCGCGGGTGCGCACGGGCCGCAGCGTGCGCGGCTTCTGCCTCCCCCCGCACTGCAGCCGCGGGGAGCGCCGCGCCCTGGAGAAGCTCGCGGTGGAAGGTAGGGGGGGGGGGCGCGGAGGGGGGGCGAGGGGGGGCGCGGGGCGGGGCGGGGGGGCGCGGAGGGCACGCGGGGCGGGGGGGCGGGTCCCCCGAGGCCCGCGCCGATCCCAGCGCTCCCCCCCCCCCCGCAGCCCTGTCCAGCCTGGACGGCGACCTGGCCGGCCGCTACTACGCGCTCAAGGGCATGACGGAGGCGGAGCAGCAGCAGCTCATCGACGACCACTTCCTCTTCGACAAGCCCGTGTCGCCCCTGCTGCTGGCCTCGGGCATGGCGCGCGACTGGCCCGACGCCCGCGGCATCTGGTACGGGCCTGGCGGGCGCCCCGCCCCCCGCCCCCCGCCTCCCCGCCCCCCCGCCCGGGCCCCGCCCCCCGCCCCGGGTCCGCGCCCCTCTCCCGGGTGGGAACCGCTCTCCCGGCTCCTCCGCCCTCCCGGGAGCCGAGCCGGAGCGCCTTGTTTTCCCTCCTCGCCTTCCCTTCCTCCCCGCCGGGGTTCTGCCAGGTGCCAATGACGCAGGAGGCTCCCGGAGCGTCCGGGCCTCGCGGGGCCGTGCGGGGCCGGCCGGCCGGGCGGGACCTGGCCGCTCCCAGCGCGGCTGGGACCCGGGGTCGGGCTTTGCTCCCAGGGACCCTGGCCTCCCTGCCCCCCCACCCTCGCGCTGGGCGGGGTGCTGGTGGCAGCCCCCCCCCCGGCCCCTCCGGGCCCAGCACCCCGAGGGCTTGGGAGTTCTTTGGGTCCGAGGTCACCCGGAGTTTTGGGGGTGTGCCCCGAGATGAGGAGCCTTGGCGTGGCTGCGCCCCTCCCGCAGGCACAACGATAATAAGACCTTCCTGGTGTGGATCAACGAGGAGGACCACCTGCGCGTCATCTCCATGCAGAAGGGGGGCAACATGAAGGAGGTGTTCACCCGCTTCTGCACCGGCCTCACCCAGGTCAGGCTCGGCCCCGCCCCCGGGCCCCGGGCCCGGCTGTGTGCTGGGGGCCTGGCGCCAGAGCCCAGGGTTCCCGGCCGGTGTCCCCTCTGAAAACCCCTTGTCCATTACCAGATCGAAACCCTGTTCAAGGCTAAGAACTATGAGTTCATGTGGAACCCACACCTGGGCTACATCCTCACCTGCCCGTCCAACCTGGGCACGGGGCTGCGCGCGGGCGTGCACATCAAGCTGCCCCTGCTGGGCAAGCACGAGAAGTTTGCAGAGGTGCTGAAGCGACTGCGGCTGCAGAAGCGGGGCACAGGTGAGGGGGCACGGAGGCCGCCTCCCGGGGGGCACGGGCGAGGGGGCACGGGAGACCGTCTCCCGGGGGGCACGGGCGAGGGGCCGCACGTTCTCTCTGCCCCCCTTGACCCGGCTGGCCGTCATCTCCAGGTGGGGTGGACACGGCCGCTGTGGGCGGGGTCTTCGACGTCTCCAACTCGGATCGCCTGGGCTTCTCGGAGGTGGAGCTGGTGCAGATGGTGGTGGACGGCGTGAAGCTGCTCATCGAGATGGAGCAACGTCTGGAGCAGGGCCAGGCCATCGACGACCTAATGCCTGCCCAGAAGTGAACCCGCCTGTGCCGCCACCAGCTCACCGCTTCCTAACTTATTGCCTGGGCAGTGCCCACCACCCCCGATGCCGCCTGTCAGCTGAGCCTTAGCCTTGCTGTAGACTTCTGTCACCTGGGTAGAGTTTATTTTTTTGATGGCTAAGCTGTTGCTGAAATAAACTAGGGTTTGGCCTGCCTTGTGTCTTGAGTGACGCCTTTCTTCTGGAAGCTGACGGTAGGGTTGGGGTTCTGAGACGTGGTCTCCCGTGCGGGGGGCCTCTGCCCACCGGGTTCCATCCGTGTGTGGGGGAAGGACGGGGGGGGTGGGAGCGAGGCTCTGAGTGCAGGCATGAGCATCTAAGGACATCTTGGCTTTGGGAGGTGGAGCCTGGCTCCCCCATTCCCACTGGGGGAATGGAGGCAGAAACTTGATGCTTTTCCAGTTCCTTCTCCACTCTTCCTGGCAACCCTCAAATCCAGGCTTCTCTCCTCTGCCTCTTTCTTCCCCCTTCCCCACCACCTACACCGTCTCCTAAATCATCTGCCCCGTTCCTGTTCCTCCTCAGCCTCCACCCTCAGGCTAAGCTGCTCCCCTCCGGCCCCCGGGCTGTCTCTAGATGCTTCTGGCAGCAACTAGAAACAGGGTCCCCTGGATCCTGCCAGTTTCACTGACCCTCTTCCCCATGTTCCAGGGGGATGGAGTTCCTAGACCTCTGCCCCTTCAGGGCTTGGGAGGACCAGGCTGCCCTCCGGGCCGCTCCTCCCACCCGGCAGCATGTGCTGCCACCTGCTGGCCAGGCTCCCTGTGCCGCCGCAGGCACAGAGGGGTGAGCACGCGTTTATCTGGACACAGCACACCAGCCCAGGCCGGGGCCCAGGCCCCGCACGCCCAGTCAGCACAGGCTCCGCTGCAGGCTGCATCCAGAGGGCCCAGTGCAGCGGTGTGCGCGCTCTGGAGGGCCCCTGGGGGTCTTCACCCTCTGGGCCTGGCAATCTGGGAGTCCTGAAGGTCACACATGCCTGGCCCCCCATCCTGGGCAGCCCGTGCGCCAGGCCTACCCGGGAGGATTTCTTGGCAGTCAAGGGTGACATCGCTTCCCCTTCCCAGGTCTGCCTGCCCTCCCCACCGTCCCATCCCGTGCCAAGCCAGGCCTGCTGAGCAGCCCGGGCCAGGGGGCCCTGGGGGCCCTGTGCTCGGTGGCTCCTCGGTCTGGACAACCTCTGGACTCCAGAGACTTCCGTGGGAGCCCCCCCCCCGCCACAGCACACAACTTGGGGGGCCTGCAGAGATAGGGACAGATGATACTCAGATTCCTAGTTGGGGTGCCCGTGGCCCTGGGGTCTAGCGGGATGTGCCATGTGCACAGCCTGGGATCTCTGGCCAGCAATGAGCCCACTCAGTTTCAGCCACTCCACAGTTCGGTGGTTGGGGTGGTGCCCTGTGCATTGTGGGAGCTTCAGCAATGTCTGTGGCCCCCAATTTCACCCGCCCAAGCTATCAGGTCCACCCCCACCTTGCGGCCATCAGGAGCACTCAAAGTCAAACTCGAGTACCACAGCACCACAGAAACAACGGAGGGACACGATGGAGCGAGAGAACTGAGACCTGGCCAGCACTCGGTCCACCATGACAAACGGGCAAACCTTCCCCCGCTCCAGCAGCCCAAGCACCCCCGGGCCGGGACACTGGGGGACAGCAGGCCAAGAAAGCTGACAAGCCAACTCAGGGTACGAGACAGCTTGTACCCTGAGATCCCACACAGGATGCGTGGAAAAGCCCTGGAACAGCCTTCCCGTGCGGTGGGTGGGGCGACAGGAAACTTCCTTCTTCATACTTCATTTTTTGAATTTTCTACAGTGAACATGTATCATTTACATGAGACAAAGTGGCAGGCACCAGCGGCCCAGGCCCCAATCCTGGCTACTCAGAGGCCAAGGTCGAGGCTGGCAGGCTGGCACTGTGGCTCAAGTGGTAGAGTATTAGCCTTGAGCAAAAGAACCCTAGGGATCAGCACCCAGGTCCAGAGTTCAAGCCCAAGACTGACAAAAAAAAAAAAAGACAAAGTTGTTTTTGTTTTTGTTCAAGACCACAGCTTGAACTTGGTACCTGATACTTTTTTGCTCATTGGCCGGTGCTCTACCAACTAAGCCACACCTCCAACCCCAGGACACAGTAATTATTCTTTTGTGCCGTTAGGGTTCAAAGCCCAGGGACTTGGGAAAGCACCCCATCCCTGAACTACACTGCCAGCCCCAACAAAAGAGAGTGTTTGTTTTTTGTTGTTTTGAAATGGTTTTGGTGGTACCAGGGTTTGAACTCAGGGCTTCCCTTTTGCTCAGTTCGCTTGCTGGGGCCGTGCCCTGTTACTTGAGCTACATCTCCAGCCCCTCTCTCTGCTTGTTATTTTGGAGATGGAATCTGACTTTTCCACCCAGGCTAGACACAAACCACGGGCCTCTGGATTTCAGCCTGAGTAACTAGGATGACAGCCATGGGTGCCTGGCTTGAAGAAGTCTTTAAATGTGATGTGTCACAGGCGAGGAGAAGGTCATAAAAGCAAGAGCAGAATCTCTCCGTCCCCACTCCTCCCCCTGTGATGGGGAAACTGAGGCTGATGACTGACTCGAAGGCATTTGACTAGAAGCCTTAGACTCGTCTCACTGTGTTTTGACTTTTAAAGCTTTCCAGACCTCTCATGGGTGGGCCTCCCTCTGCCAACAGTACTTAGAAGGCAGCAATTGTCTGAGCTGCCGACAGCCCTTCTATTTCTGAGCCAGGCTGGTACTTATCACAGCCTCGCCATGCCTTAAGGGGCTGGTGTTTGTGCTCACAAGGGGTCAAGTTAATCATCTTCCCGCAGGGGAAAGGGACACTCTTTTATGGCAAGAAGTCATCCCGGTGGTGGAGGCATGGCTCGGTTGGCCGAGCGCTAGCCAGTGAGGGAAAGGGACAGCTAAAGAGTTCGAACGCATGCTCAGACCTAGAAAGGGAAAAAGAAAAGAAGTCATGTGGCTGCGAGGGCCACGGGGCGCTGACACTTCAGCCTAGAGGATTGAGGCGGCTCCGCTTCCGACCCCAGCTACTGGATCCTGCCCACGGCCCCGGCCCGGGCTGAACCCCCAGCTTTGCTGAAGACAGGAGGAGGAGGTTTTGCTTGGCCCCCGAAGTCCTGACTTCTCATGTTTTGTCAGCTGAGGGTCAGCTGAGGTCTGGCCCTGGTGTGCATCCGTCCGTCCGTCCGTCCTGCCCTTCTGGGGATCGGTGGTGACTGCAGTGGCTGAGAACAAAGCCACGCGAAACCGTTGCAGGCCCGAGTGCAGACCGTGGGTGCGCTCCCCCTGGGGCTCCCCCTGCTGGCCAGCCTGGGTGGCCCGCGGCCTCTCCCCTCCTCAGCGGGCTGCCTTCTCAACACCCCCTTGAGCGCGCTGGGGCCACCCTAGGAGGCGGGGACAAGGCCATCCCGCACACCCGCATAAACTCCTGTGACTTCTGCACCTCTCCAGTGGAGCGACCAGCTGGGGTGCCACCCTGGCGGCCCTCAGAGCCCCAGGCAGCGCAGGGAGCCCCGAGGCGGGGCACAGGTGCAAGCCTCGAGCAGAAAGAAGCCAGGGACAGTGCCCAGGCCCTGAGTTCAAACCCCAGGCTGGTACCAAAACAAAACAAACCCAAAAGCCAGTACTCTAGGGCGGGCTAAGCAGGTGGGTGTGACACTGGGCACAGCCAGAGTGGGGTTACTCCTCTTTCCAGTGGTGCCCCCCACCTCCACCAGCCCTGCCACACTTGCAGAGGCAGCCAGAATCCATCAAGGGGGAGGTGGAGTCCAGGCTGGACACAGCCCTTCGCGGGCTCCTGCGGGCCCTGCCCGGAGAGCCCACCAGGCGTCGGGGGCTGCAGGGCTGCCAGGCTGCGCTCACCCCAGGGGCGCGCAGGAGGGCCCCCGTGTCTGCGCTGAGCTGGACGGCAGAGGGGGGCCTCACGGTGCCCACTGCCGCAGGGTCGCATAGGAGGGGCCTGGAGGAGGGGCTGGTGGGGGCCAGGCAGGACAAGATGCTGCAAGTCCAACCTCCCCGTCTCCTAACACCTCATTACCACTTTTGCAGACACAGTCATTTTATACCAGGAGCCAGGTGCTATTCTAAGCTCTCGGGGTCCAGGAGAGGAGGCAGACCCTGCCCCCACGGGCTTAGCGAGACAGGACAGACGTACACACGGGGGCCTGAGGTCTGACCATTTGGTGTGCCAGGAGGGCGTGTGGCGCAGAGGGAGGGCAGAGCTGGGTCTGGAGGTGGGGAGGGAGGGGAGGTGGAGGCAGAGGCGGGGCGGCACGCCTGGCCCAGGCTGTTGAGCTGGGAGGCAGCAGAGTCTGGCTGTGACCCCAGGTCTAGAGACCGAGGCTCCTCGCTAGGAAGGGGCGCCTTCCTCCCTCGCCTCCGCTCTGCGGCTGGGCGGCCTGGCCGAGCTGGGCAGGAGGGAGAGGAGGCTTGGCATGTTTCCTGCTCTTGCTGCTGGGGTGGAGCCAGGGACTTGTACACTGGAGGAAAGCACACTGCCAGAGTTGTGTCCCAACCCTCGAACCCGCTCCCGTTCAGGACTGGGGTGGAGGGGCCTAGACAGTGCCCCTCAGCTTGGTGTTCACTGGAGCCACAACTCCACTTGCAGCCTTGGCTGTGTGGCCGGTGCCCCCCCTCCACACGCGGTCTTCACTCTCCCTTTCTGTGGGAGTCCCGAGAGCGAGGCCCCGCCCGCCCCTCCTGCCTCCCCCGCCCCCACCGGGCTGCCACACCGCCCCACAAGAAAAGCTTACCTCGGCTTGCTTTTTCCAAAACTGCAAATCAGAGAATTACCCAGAAGTCATTAGCTGGGTGTGGTGGCGCGCACGGTAATTCCAACATTCAGGTGCAAAGGCAGAGCTGCGGCCGCTCTCCTATCCACTGGCCTACAGCAAGAACTTGCAGCGACACCCCTGTGAACCCCACCCAGTGCCACCCGAGCGCCTCTCCTGGCCACACGGCCGCCGCCGGTCAGAGCAGCGCCTCTCGGGCAGGGGCTCCCACACCTGCAAGCACAACCATCTCCCGGGACATCGTCCCAGTTACACACATCAGATACACGTCAGCTCACACGCAAGCCCTTCATCCCCACTGGGGTGGACCGGAGGGGTCATTCCTTAAATGTCCTCGTCCTCGCCCTGCCCTGCTACCTGCTGCACTGGGACCATTCCCACCTCACAATGGCCACTTGTGACACACACACACACACACACACACTCTTGCTTGCGATGCTGGGGTTTAGACTCGGGACTCACTGGACTTGCTGGCTCGGCCAGTGTTCTAACCCTAGAGCCACGCCTCTGGCCACGTTGTTCGTTTTATTTTTTTGCTGGTCTTGGGACTTGAGCTCAGAACCCGGGCGCTGTCCCTGCGCTTTCGTGCTCAAGGCTGAGCCCTTGACCACTTGAGTCATAGCTCCACTTCCAGCTTTCAGTGATTATAGACATTAGACTCATGGACTCTCCTGATTGGGCTGGCTTTGAACTTCAGCCTCTTGAGTAACGAGGATGACTGATGTGAGCCTAGCTCATGGTGTCCTCTTGCCGTGAGGGTTCCGGTGCCAGCGCACCTACCAGGCTTCCCGGAGGAATCAGCAGTCTGGACTTTCAGACACCTGCTGTGACGGCACAGGCCTCCTGCCTCCGCAGACCAGAAGACAACACTTGATCAGCTTGCTAATAAACCCAGGACAGCTAGGGACCCAATTCCATATCATATCTCATACCAGAATCTAGGGAGTAAGGAAAAAAAAAGTGGCATTGCCTCCGCTCTAACATGGTTTTCAGTTCTAGAATATTCCTTTTTCAAAGATTGTCAGGGTTGGGAATGTGGCTTAGCGGTAGAGTGCTTGCCTAGCATGCACAAGCCCTGGGTTTGATTCGTCAGCACCATAAAAGCACAACAAGCTGGAAGTGGTGCTGTGGCTCAAGAGGTAGAGTGCTAGCCGTGAGCAAAAAGAAGCCAGGGACAGTGCTCAGGCCCTAAGTCCAAGCCCCAGGACTGGCAAAAAACCAACAAACACACATTGTGTGCAGAGTGGCCATTTCCTTGGGGGACATGCACTCATTTTGGGGAGCTCATTTAGTGGACCACTGCCCTTGGGAACCGACCTTTCTTGGGTCACAGAATAGCGAAGTCCCATCCTTGGTGAGGAAGGAACACTGTTGTTGGTCTGGCAACAGTGCCCAGGATGCACAGGGACTTGGAGGTGAAACTTGGAGGTGATCCGGTCCTTTTGTCTTGGTCAGTTCTGTGGCCTTTTAAGTGGTGACAGGCTACAAGCTGGACAGAACTCAACACTTTGCTCTTCAGAGCACTGTATCTGAGGGCTGCCTCTCATTTTCCATGAAGTAGGCTGGAAAGTTCCAGTGGGGGAGGGAGGAGGGAAAGAGGTTGGGGGCAAATGGGGGGTGCAGGGCGGGACAGGGAGGGACTGCAGGCTCAGTGACTTCCTCCTACCTTGCTGCTGCTTGGCAATCTCTTCTTCCTCTGGCAGTGGCTTCAGGGCTCGGGTAGGTGATTCTCCTGTCTCCATCTGCCTGCCGGTCTCCCGGCTGACTCACGCAGCTGCTTGCTGCTACCAACCTCCTCCTTCCTCCCAAGCTCCATCACCTCCCCATGTCAGGCCCAGCAATCCTTCCTGCTGCTCCGGCCAAAACCCAGTCCTACCCACACCTTTTCTTCTTGTTGTCAGTCCTGGGGCTTGAACTCAGGATGTGAGCACTGCTTCTGAACTGTTTTGCTCAAGGCTAGCGCTCTACCACTTGAGCCACAGCGCCACTTCTGGCTTTTTCTGTGTACGTGATGCTGAGGAATCGAACCCAGGGCTTCATGTATACGAGGTGAGCACTCTACCACTAGGCCATGTTCCCAGACCCCCTTTAAAAAAAAAAAAAAAAAAAACAAAAAACAAAACAAAACAAAAAAAAACACAACAGTGTGGAAGGGGCTGGGAACGTGGCCTAGTGGTGGAGTGCTGGCCTAGCATGTATGAAGCCCTGGCTTCAATTCCTCAGCACCACATACATAGAAAAAGCCAGAGGTGGCGCTGCGGCTCAAGCGGAAGAGTGCCAGCCCTTGAGCTGAAGAGCTCAGGGACGGGGTCCAGGACAGAATAGGGTGCTGCTATGAGGTCCAATGTGGCCTCAACTTCTGATCCTCCTGCCTTTGCCTCCCAAGCAGTGGTAATATAAATATAGCCACCACGCTTGGCCTCTGTGATCACTTTTATGGTATTTCTCACCATGTTTTTTTTGCCAGTCCTTGGGCTTGAACTCAGGGCCTGAGCGCTGTCCCTGGCTTCTTTTTGCTCAAGGCTAGCACTCTGCCACTTGAACCACAGCGCCACTTCTGGCCATTTTCTATATATGTGGTGCTGGGGAATTGAACCCAGGGCTTCATGTATACCAGGCCAGCACTCTACCACTAGGTCATATTCCCAGCCCTCCCACCATGTTCTGAACCAGGTATTCATCACTTCTAGTTTACCGACCACCTGCTGGAAAATCTGTTGCAATTTAAGACAAGAGGGGATCTATGTTTTCCTCATTCACGTGTTGCTTTCTGTGGCAGAACATAAACACACAGCTGAGGAGGGGGTGGTGGTGCCCTGCTTCCTATGCTGGGCAACTATAAGCCCCAAGCTACACACCACCAGGTGACGACTTTGCTGTGTCAGCCCGTTACCCCCAAACCATGTAGGTCCTGGAAACAATGTTTAGGTCTAACTCAACTGTGAGTCACCAAGGGAAAGAGGAAGATCACACAGAGCTATCAAGGCCTGGCACTTCCCCACTCCCGCTGCCCTCCCACTGCAAGGCACAGGGAGGGCTAGGGAGAAGAGATGTCCACGGCTCGCAGCTCGAGACTCACGCTGAGGACCGGCACTCCTACGCCACACAGCCCTCTGCTTCTGCTCAACTGGATGGAGGCGAGCAACGTGCTTAGTCTAAGTCCTAAATATAGCATGAGGAGACAATGCAAGATTTTACTGAGAAAAAGTGAATTTTTAATTATCTTGTGAATCTACTTAGAAAAACACACACAAGCAATGTTTCACAACTATAAATTTAAACCTTTTGCACTAAAAAAAACACAAAACAACAAACACAAAAACCACAGGCATGAACTGTAAACCTGTATTAATTATCAACTAGTCTTAAGGTTAATTCTTAGCAGAAATTCAGTATTTTCCTCCTTGGCAATCGTAATGTTTTAGCACCAAATGATCTCCCACGGAGGTGCTAGTGCCAGTGCTGGCTGCCAGTGTCAGGAGATGCTCCCGCACACCTGCTCTGCACACATGGCCACGCACACCACACACGGGAGGCACGGGCAGGGGTGCCACACGCTGACTCCCAGGGCAATGGAAACAAGACAGAGGCCAGGGTCACATGACTTTAATGTAGTGCATTTGTAGAAAAGGCCAGCTTTTGCTCCCAGGCGTGCTCTCGCCCTTAGACTTGAATGTCATGATTTAGAAGATGCAGACGTTATTGCCTAAATATTATTCTATACATTTCCATCGCGCTCAGGAAAACACTTTAAGTTGCTACTTAATTTACACCATAATTACTGGTTACAGCTTTAGCTCATTGGCAATTTTGGAAGCAATGTTTTTGAAAGCTATGGATGTCCCTGATATCCGTTTAAACCGGACCCCGTTCAGAGACAGTCTTGGCAGCTTACAGACTTCCATCTCCCACTGCACCAGGCTCTCGGCGTGCCCGTCGCCGTGAACGCAGAAGAGCAGGAAGCGCTCGCGCTGCTCGTAGTCGCAGTTATTGGCGTCCAGCACTTTGCGGATCTCCCGCATCATGTCGCCGGGGTCCATGGAACTCGTGGTTTTCATGCTCCAGGTGAAACGCAGCGAGCGGGGTTTCGCTTCTTTGTTTTCTTCCTTTTGCTCTGAAGACACATTTCGACTGAAATGCACAGTGGCAGGTTATTATTTATTAAATGAAAGTTTTAATCAGTACGTTGGTTGGCTGACTATGTCAGCACTGGGGCCTGAACTCAAGGCCTCATGCTCTCCCCCTGGCTTTTTTACTCCAGGCTGGTGCTTTCCCATTTGAGCCATGGCTTTATTTCCAGCTTTTAGCCGGTGAACTAGAGGTAAGGAGAGGTTGGGGGGATGGGAAGATCGCTTGAGCCCAGGAGTCCAAGACCAGCAGGGACAATGGGGAGGCCCATATTCACTCTCCCCACAACCCCCGGGAAACGAGCAACAAAAATAACCCAAATGACACAATCTTACTAATGAAAATGGAAAAATGAAGTTACAGCTCAGTTGTCTGCAGACAACTGAAATGATTGGTGTGCATACAGTGTAACTCAGGGCACAAGCTCAATTGTTGCTGGATACTCACTGGATTACAAAACAGAGCCAAAGTGCTGGCTGTTTCTGGGCTGGGTGGTGAGGAGGGAGTCTGTGTGCAGAGTGACACGAAGGATGTGTGTGCAAGGACGAGGAGGAAAAAGGCCCCTGAAAGGACACTCTATGCCATGTCAATAAAATGCAAGGGAGCCGGGGGGAGTCTGTGTGGAGGCGGGAAAACATCTGTGCAAGAGTGGAAACTGGCAGCCACTGGCAGGGTGGTCTTGCTTCATCACTTTACTTATTTTATCATACAGGGGGCTTGGATTTGGGGCATCATACGTGCAGGCTGTCACTCCACCACTGAGGTAGGCCTGCAGCCCTTCTCTTTGGCCATGAAGTGCACGTTCCAAAGTCAGTCACTTTAAATTGCCAGATGGCTTCACAAACTCTACGCCCCTAGGAGGAAAGGTGGAGGCTGTCTATCTCAAAGCCTTAGGAGCTGGCTGTGGGAACCAAATTCAAAAAGCCAAGGAGACGCACAGCCTCCGGTCCCCGGTAAGACAGGCGCATGGCTCAGGGAGAAGGAGCTCTCTGGGAAGGTTGGGTCTGAGACAACCACACAGGGCACTATGAGGCAGTTCCTCCTTCACCATCCATTGCACAAAGCCCAGGGGAGTATAAACTCTTGGGCATCACTAAGGGATCTCCACTTTGGGAGGCCTAGGCCCTGGCCACCCACTGGAGATGGATCCAGGCAGCTTCTATGCATCAGGACGCTGAGTACTCTAACCAGCGGCTGGCACAAGTCTAAGAGGACTGATATGAAGTCATCCCAGAGCCACCGGGATTATTCAAAGGAGGCCCCGCGAAGCCTGCTTGCCCTGCCTAACCCTTTCCTGCCTATGAACAACAAGTACAGGCTCTTACCTAGGCCCCTGCTTTCCGACTCTGGCCTGTCCCCATACAGCCTCTGTTGCGTGGCATGCCTCTCGAGAATGGTGCTCATCTCCCAAATCATAATACAATGTGCATCTTGAAACACAAGCCTGAGGGCTGGGAAGGCGGCCTAGTGGTAGAGTGCTGGCCTAACATGCATGAAGCCCCGGGTTTGATTTCTCAGTACCACATACACAGAAAAGCAGGAAGTATTGCTATGGCTCAAGTGGTAGAGTGCTAGCCTTGAACAAAAGAAGCCAGGAACAGTGCCCAGGCCCCGAGTTCAAGCCCCAGGACTGGCAAACAAAACTAAGTAAAACAAATCACCAGCCTGCTAAGTTTTTGGGGGTATTTCTTCACTTCCCCATTACTATGGATAGGGTCACAGACCTAGACAGCCTGCTTCAGGCTGTGACAGGCCGGGGGGCAGCCCACGTAACACTCATGACAACGCTATCACCAGAGCTTGCACTGGACAGAGCAGAGAAGAGAAAAGCAGTTAGTGAGGTCCTGAGTAGCATGGGGGTGACGGCCGTGAAAGAGGCTAAGTAGAGAAGACCACCACTGGTGACTACTGTCTATCAACTGTAACCCCATGCTCATACCATGATCCCTACCCGAAACTAAAGCCAACTGTACACATCCTAACGTTCTGTTAGAGCATCTCATTTGAAATACTCCTACTCAACATTCTGCATTTGTGCTGAGAACAAAATCCCACTTCGCACAGTGATGAGTGGAGGACTTCATCTGTGAGCAGTGACCTTGACCCCAGAACACCCAAACCCACCCACTCAGGGTGTCAACACACACACAAAGGAAGCGGTGTCGGTGTCAGAGCACCCCGGTGCCCTCATGTGGTCACAGGGGGACACGCAGCCTCCTCCCGGGGCCAGCAGCAAGTGGCAGCAACAGGAACCAGAACCCAGCCTACTGCAGGCATCTCCAAAGGGCAGCAGGGCTACAGTCCCTGCCACAGAAATGGAGTCAGCACCAAGAATATAGTTTAAGTAAAAATCATTTCCCTCACCTGGAGCCCTCATATCTCCCGTTCCTCTCATATTCAGTTGGAAGCCTCAACGAATAGAATGTAGAAGCAAAGAGAAGTGGGAAAGAGAAAAGAAAGCTTACACATAAGTACACAACCACCCACACATCAAAATTTCAGACAATGAACCAGAATGACCAAGCACTTTTTGAGGTCTTAACCTTCCTGCGAGAACTGGTAAGGGTGACCAAGATGCACTCTATTTATAAACTGACAGGTGGACTGAAACCCCTTTGTGTAACTATTTAAATAAAAGCAAAAGCTCTCTTCCTTCTGTGACTTTTACACTGGCAATGCTGGACCCTCCTCTGTGAGAACACAGGCGTGTATGCACAGGGAGGAGCTGCCCATCTGCTGCGGCGTCCGGGCCAGAGGGCCTGCTGGCTCTGCCAGCTGGGCACACCCATGGCCACGGCTGGGGAACTCTGGCTCTAATCACTCTTCACAGGAGCATAGCTTTCCATCAGGAAAAAGGAAAGGAGGCTATCAGTTGAATCCTATGTTCAATTGTAACTTTGTATACATGGAAATTTTTCTTTGTTTCAACGACAGTCCTGGGGTTTGAACTCAGGGCCTGGCCACTGTCCCCTGAGCTTTATTGCTCATGGCACTTGAGTCACGGCTGAAATTCTGGCTTCCCTGTCCGGGCTGGCATGGAACTATGATCCTCAGATCTCAGCCTTCTGAGTAGTTAGGATTACAGGCGTGAGCTACCAGTGCCCAGGCCTTTAAGGCAAACTGACGACTAAGCAGGTCTAGTGAAAAATAATCAATGGAGTTCTTGTCCAACAGTTTCTGACAAAGGGTTCTGTTGAGAACCTCAAAGTTATCAAAGTGTTTCATAAACACAAGAACCTTGGCCTGGCCTACTGGAGACTGAAGGGGCTCAGCTTAGCACGGCCCTTTATGACAGACTCGTGCCTCATATGTGTGTATACCAAAGGCAGTAAGTAATGTTTTTACTCCTTTGACTGTCCATATCAAAAATATTTATCAAGTTCAGATGTTACCTACTGTCATGCTTTAGTAAAAACCGTGACACATGTTTTCTTCAGTGGGCTGTGGGAAGTATAGATAGAATACTATTTACTCTTCAACCCTTTCAGCTGAAGGTGTGAATTTTATGCTCATCTTCAAAACCAGAGTATTCACTTCTGTCATTTTAAAGCCTTTGTGAAGACAATCCTAAGTAAAGTAAAAACGACAAGAAATGCTATTCCACACTTACCTTTTGCATGTCTGTAGCTAGTCATTAATTGTACATTAATGTTATCAAACATCTCATTCTTCAAAAAGGAGCATGCTAAGTAGTATTAGTATGAAGACAGAATTATTTGGATGCTAAGTACTTCTACCAAGGAAAGCAAATGCACAGAGCATGCAGAGGTCTTTCTTGCATGTGTGTTGCAGCTCCTTTAAAAGGCCTGACAGAGTTGAGCTATTTCTTTCCAGTTTCTTTCTAAGGAAGTAAGTATTTAGTTTTCAGCAGAGAGTTTAGTTCTTAAGGAAAAAACAGGGCCAGAAAGCCAAACCTGGTGTTAATTGCAGGAGCCATTTGGGGGTGAGGATTTAAATAATTGTGCATATACAAATCCTACCTTTTGATAAACCTGAATGACATGTTTCTAAAAGAAATTAAGTAAAAAAAAAAAGTTAACAAAAAGAGTTGCATAAATAGAAAATTTCATCAATTCTTACAGAAAGAAAAAAAGCCAAAAACAACCAAACAAGGCTCCTCTTTTGGCCAGTAATAGAAACAGTGACATTTGTTGAAATGTAAAATTATTACAGATAATTGACAAGATCTTCTATCTAGAAAAACTTTTAAATGTATTTTTTGTAAGAATAAGCTTCCTCAATTCATTTGAAGCTAGTTTTATGATAAAATTCAATGTATTATAGTAAAGAAGTCATTTGTAACATAGTAGTAATAAGACATTTTCCAATTTTCTGAGTATCTGAGTATCTACATAAGTATGAAAAAAATCAAACTGGGAATGTGGCTTAGTGGTAGAGTGCTTGCCTAACATACATGAAGCCCTGGGTGTGATTCCTCAGTACCACATACACAGAAAAAGCCAGAATTGGTGCTAGTGTTAGCCTTGACCAAAAGAAGCTCAAAGACAGTGCCCAGGCCCTGAGTTCAAGACTGGCAAAATAAATAAACCATTAACAGGACCATTGCTGATTTTACAGAGGATTTAAACAATAGAATGTTTACTTGTATGGCAGAGCACAGTGAACGTGTGTGTGTGTGTGTGTGTGTCTGTGTGTGTGTGTGTGTGTGTGTGTGTGTGTGTGTGTGTGTGTGTGTGTCCTATGGTTTAAATTCAGGTTCTGGGTGGTGCCTGAGCTTTTTTGCTCAAGGCTGGTGCTCTACTACTTGAGCCACAGCTCCATTTCTGGCTTTTCTTTGGTGGTTAATTAAAGATCAGAGGATCTCAGTTCAAAGTCACCCTGGGCAGGAAAGGCCCTGAGACTCTTATCTCCAAATAACCACTAGAAAATAGAAATTGGCTCAAAGTGGTAGAGCACTAGCCTTGAGCAAAAAACTCAAGGGACAGCACCCAGACCCCAAGTTCAAGACCCAGACTGAAAAGGAAAAAAAAAAAAAAAAAAAAAAATCAGAGCCAAAAGGGCCAGAGATACCTGCCTAGCAAGGGTAAAACCTTGAATACTGGGGTTCCAACTTCAGAACTGGTACTTGGTTTATGTAGCTGGTCTTCTACCACACAAACACAAACAAATTATGACTCTAGTCCAGTCCTGTGTGTGTGTGTTGGTCCTGGGGCTTGAACTTGGGCTTTGGCACTGTCCTTGAATGTTTTGCTTGAATGTTTAGCACTCTACCACTCACACTACAGCCTTTTTGGGGGTTAATTAAGAGTCTCATGGCCCAGGCTGGGGTGGAATCATGATTTGAGTAGGATTACAGTTGTTAGCCACTGGTGCCTGGGTAATTTTTTTCTTCTAATTTGGGGTTAATTTTGGTATTGCCTTAGTTATTGACCAACAAATCAAACAAATGTCTAGTACAGACAACTGCCATTTCATACAATACAGATTAAGTATACAGTAGGTTACGCACCACATAGAAGATCATGCACGTGAAGTATCTTATAAATAACTAGAACTACAGTAATAAAGGGTATATTAAGCCAGTTGAAGAATGATTGCAAGATTCCACCACAAACAAACAAATTAAGAGGGTAGAAATAGCCTGGAAAAGTAAGATGGACCATTTATCTTTCTTTTTAAAAAATCAGAAACCATAGTCATTGACTTAAATTTATTTTTTATTTTTATATTTTTTTTGCCAGTCCTGGGCCTTGGACTCAGGGCCTGAGCACTGTCCCTGGCTTTTCTTTGCTCAAGGCTAACACTCTGCCACTGGAGCCACAGCGCCACTTCTGGCCTTTTCTATATATGTGGTGCTGGGGAATCAAACCCAGGGCTTCGTGTATATGAGTCAAGCACTCTTGCCACTAGGCCATATTCCCAGCCCCTTGATTTCAATTTCAATACTATAACTGTATAAAATGAATGAGAACATGAAAGCAAAGCACTTGTTTTCTGTGGGGAACAGAGACTATGGCTTAATGGGTCTTTTCCTGGAGCCAGGCAGACTTGCTCCAGCCATGTTTCTACAGTAGGATCTAATCTGTGCCTTAGTCCCTCTAGATCTTATCTTGGTTTCTTCTGTGCAGTGGAGAACACCAACTAATAGGGTGAACTGGAGAGATGGATATGGGGCTGGGGGTGCAGTGGCAACTATATTAGACACCTAAGAATATTCACTGCACACAGAAATGTGTACACTATATACACATGATATTTATATATGGAATTATACATATGGAATATACATTTACATATACATTTTAGTATATATATGAGTAATATATATTTCCACAGATACTTATGACAGTAAACATTCAAATAATGGTAGCTGATATTCTTATCCATGATAGTCTTAAGATAACCAAAAAGCACAGAGGAGACAAAGTCTATGGCTTAATGATGTCCAAGGTCTTAAAGAGCCCATTGTAGCTAGGCACTGGTTGTTCATGCCTGTAATCCTACCTACTCAGGAGGCTGAGACCTGGAAGATCCTGGCAGAAGAGTTGTGAGAATCCATCTTCAACTAACTAGCAAAGTGCAAGACTGGAAGCAAGGCTCAAATGGTAGAGCACCAGCCATGGACAAGACCTGAGTTCAAGCTCTGGTACCAGCCTGCCCTGTCGAGAAAAAGAGCAAGGTGTGTGGACACACAAGAAACTTTTTTGAACTTCTGAACCTGACAGCTGCACGCTGGTATTAAACAAAGGTGGGAGGGTGAGCAGCTAGGCTCAGAGACAGAGTCCATTTCAGCCATGTCCCTGAAGAGGAAGCTGGGGGACAAGAAGGCCTGGGATAGGATGGTCCTTTCTAAATGAGGCCAGGAGGAAGGAAGGAAAGAATTATTCAGGGGTCGCCAGTTGACCTAGACTCGCTGTTTCCCTTGTTGGTCATGGACAGGCGTCCAAGGAGGAAGCCCTGAAGACCACTGTGTTATGCCCACTCCGGAATGGGTGGCTGAGTGTGGAGCTGAGCAGTGTTTAAAGGGTCCACTGAAGCTTGACTCTCTTGATGTGCAGACAGGTGCTTTTTACCACTTGAGCCACCTCTCTAGCTGCCCTCACCTAAGTTTTCGATGACTGATCTAATATGAAATTATTGGAGCCTGACATTTAAAGTTTAAATAAAGAAGACTGCTAATGGGTCATGTGATATGCAGAGGAACAGAGGTGGTGGAACCTTTCACCTCAGAGGCACCAGGCAAACCTACAGCCCTCGGGCACACTGTCTCAGAGACTGAATTGCAAGCACTTCCTAGGGAGGAAGGTACAAAAGTTGAGGGCAGGGGAGCTCTTAGGTCCTAAGAGTACAATCCTGTCTTTTACTGCATGCTTGTGCCAAGTGGTTTTCTTTCCTTCTCTCTAGTAGCAGCCGACATGCTCTTGCAATGTCCACATTAGATGATGGAAAGATTTCTGAATGGATGCTAAGATTCCCTGGACTCAAGACCTGCTGGAGGCATGAAGCATCTATTTATTTATTTACTTATTTATGTCAGTTGGGGGCCCTGTCCTTGGGCTGGGTCTCAGCCTTCTGAGTAGTTAGGATTACAGGCATGAGCCACCAGTGCCCAGCGCAAGAAGAATTGTTATTTTTTTTTTCCCCCAGTTGTGGGGCTCATCATGAGTTCTTCAGCTTAAGGCTAGCCAAAGCACCACTTCCAGTTTTCTGGTGGTTAATTGGAGATAAAGGTCCCATGGATCTTTCTGCCTGGGCTGGCTTTGAACCATGATCCTCAGACCTCAGCCTCCTGGGCAGCTAAGATTATAGGCATGAGCTACCAGCCCTGTGCATGAAGCATTCATATAGGATCAGATATTTTTTGGGGGAGGGGCTGAAATATGAACAGGGTTTCACACTTGCTGGTCAGGCCCTCTACTGCTGAGCCAAGATGCCAACAGATACTATTTTTTTCAGAATAAGCAGGAATTTTATCTCTAAAACTGTACCACTTAAGAGAGTTGCCTGGTTCTCAACGTAACTGAGATTAAGAATGAGAACGATTTCAGTTTAGACAAAAATTTTGTGACCATTACTCAGTGATAACCATGTGAGAAGAGAAAACATCTTCCTTCCTTGTTTTGGGACATGCCATGTGAATAAATATATATGTGATCAACAGGAGCAGCAACTAAAAATGATCAAAAAACTCCTCCAAACTGTCAGACAACTTCTAGTGTTCTGAAAAGACACTGAGTTCTGTAATTTCTTTTTCCTTTTTGGTCTGTCGTGGTACGTGGTAGGGCTTGAACTTGTGACCTGTGCGATCCTCAAGCTTTTTTGCTCAAGCCACAGCTTTATTTCAGGTTTTCTGGTAGCTAACTGGAGGTAATCCTGGGCTGGCTTCCAACTCTGATCTTCAAACCTTAGCCTTCTGAGTAGCTAGGATTACAGGCTATGAGCCAACGAGCCCTGAGCTTGTAATTTGTATTTTACTTATTTTTTTGGTCAGTCCTGGGGCTTGGACTCAGGGCCTGAGCACTGTCCCTGGCTTCTTTTTGCTCAAGGCTAGCACTCTGCCACTTGAGCCACAGCGCCACGTCTGGCCTTTTTCTATATATGTGGTGCTGGGGAATTGAACCTAGGGCTTCATGTATGTAAGGCAAGCACTCTTACCACTAGGCCATATTCCCAGACCCTGTAATTTTTATTTTAAAGACTATAGTTTTGGGGGCTGAGAATGTGCCTTAGTGGCAAGAGTACATGCCTAGCATACATGAAGCTCTGAGTTCGAGTCTTCAGTACTACCTAAGCAGTGCTAGCCTTCACCAAAAGCTCAGGGACAATGCCTAGGCCCTGAGTTCAAGCCCTAGGACTGGCAAAAAAAAAAAAATACAGGGCTGGGGATATGGCCTAGTGGCAAGAGTGCCTGCCTCGGATACACGAGGCCCTAGGTTCGATTCCCCAGCACCACATATACAGAAAAAATGGCCAGAAGCGGCGCTGTGGCTCAAGTGGCAGAGTGCTAGCCTTGAGCGGGAAGAAGCCAGGGACAGTGCTCAGGCCCTGAGTCCAAGGCCCAGGACTGGCAAAAAAAAAAAAAAAAAAAAAATCCAGACTAGTTTTACACACACACACACACACACACACACACACACACACACACACACACACCTATGTAATGAATGAAAAGCATTTAGGCAGCAGGTTCACACAACGGGACATATTTCCCCTTTTGCTCGGTGAATATGGTCTAACCCAACCAGCATTTCGTAGCATACACTCACCTCCTTGTGAGTTTTGAAGTTAATTTACTAAAAAGATTAGTGGAGCCTCGGCTTCGAGTCTGGGACAGTGGTGTGGCTTCATGGGAGAGGCTGGGTGAGGCAGGCGGGCCATTGTAGGTTGCTGTCCGCCGTTCCCTCGGCTGTCCATGGAAAGTGCTACGGCTGGCTGTGCCTCTTGGGAAGCGGATGCGATCTGGGGTGGTTGCACTGCTAATACTGTGGGTGGAAGCAACTGGAGTTCTCTGATCAGGAATAGCGCTAAAAGAGTAGAAAACAAAAGGTATCTGTAGTAACAAAGTTAAAGCATATGAAAACTTTATAGCTACCACATGCCTTTTATACAGTGGAAAAAAACCAGGTATAATGAATTGAGATCCATGGGGTATTTTACAAAACACAGGAGCCAAAGGTAAGTTAAGTGGGATAGGTTTACTAAAGGAACAGGGCACGAGAAGAAGCCGCAGCATGGGAGGGCATATACAGTACAAGTATATTTTCAAGGACAAGATTCAATGCAGGGAAACTAACTCGAGTTTTCCCCCTTCGCTTCCCTCTCAAACTTCTTACACACAAGAGAATCGTGCCAAAAGGAAAGAAAGAAAAGACTCGAGTGTAACTGAATAGGCAACCAAAAAGTTTGGGAGCACACAGATGGTATGTAGAAATCCCACATGCTGAAAGCAACTTGGGGAGGGGATTTTGACGCCCTCAGTAGCATGGAAAGACACAGACACAGGCAGACAACTATGGACACCATGAGACAGGATGTACTTAACTGAAACCACACAGAGGAAGGACACCTTGCAGACAACTGTAACAAAACCTTCAACTATAAAAATCCACAGCACAAGAATTAAGCGGCAGTGGGTACACATTAGTTTCACAAGGAATGTGTTTTTCTTACATAGCCTTGAGGTTACCTCCTTCACTGTCTATTGGAGGTAACGTCATCTTGGGGTGCCCCGAGGCTGACATGGACACCGACTTCTGATGTCTCAGCCGACAGGTAGAAGGTGTGGCACAGACTGAGGCAGGGCTAGCTGCACAAGCGAACACTTCTGTCAGGCTGGGAGGGGTTTGGGTTCAGGCAGAGGCAGAAACAACAGTGTGATGGAGTAGTGACCAAAGCGCAGCCTGCTGTCAAAGCACAGCTTCCTCCCCAGATCCCATGACCCCATCCAAGAACAAGAAGCTCTTACATGTTTTATGGATTTTGGATCAAATGCCAGGCTGTGCCTGCTTTTTTTTTTTTTGTGAGCTGTGGGGCTTGAACTCAGAGCCTGGGCACTGTCTCTAAGCTCTTTTGCTCAAGGCTAGTGCTCTACCACTTCCAGTTTTCTGCTGGTTAATTGCAGACAGGTCTCACAGGGACTTTTCTGCCCAGGCTGACTTTGAATCTTGATCCTCCGATCTTAGCCTCCTGAGATCTAGCTAGGATTACAGGTGTGAAATGCTGGTAACCTGCTTATGCCTATGTTTTTTAAACAGCAGCTTTTCCCCTCCTTAAATCTTGTATGAGGATATTTCAATTCATGCTAAATAACAATTTTATTACCTTAAGAGAACATGTTTGAATGTATTTAAGAGAGTTGGTATCCTTCAAGGTCTACATAGAGTTCATTCTAAAGGAGATGTTTCAACACAAGTCTAGTCAAACAGGTATGTGACATAACTACACTATACTCTCAATCTGTGCTGAGAACTCAGTGACATATTTTATTTTACATTATTATTATTATTATTGTTGTCAGTTATGAGGTTTAAACTCAGGCCCTGAGGATCAACATGTTTCCTTTTTCTTTTGGCTGATTCCAGGACTTGAAGAAAGGGTCTCAAAGCTCTGGCTAGCTTTCTTGCTCATGGCTGGTGGCTCTAGTGAAGTCATGCCTCTGGCCAGCAGCCTTCTGTTGGTCAATATAAGTTGGAGACCATGTAAGCTTTTCTGCCTGGGCTGGATTTGAATCATGATCCTCTAGGTTGCGGCCTCCTGAGTAGCTAGGATTACAGGTGAGCATCACAGGTGCCCAGTGTTGAATCATTTTTTTCTTTTTTGTCAGTCATGAGGCTTGAACTCAGGGCCTAGGTGCCTCAGCTCTTATTGCTCAAAGCTAGCACTCTACCACTTGGAGCTACAGCACCACTTCTGGTTTTCTGGTGGTTTATTGGAGATCAGAGTCTCACACACTTTCTTGACCAGACTGGCTGTGAACCATGATCCTCAGATCTCAGCCTTTTGAGTAGCTAGGATTATAGGCATGAGCCACCAGCAGCCAGCCTGAGCCTCATTTCTTCAGGACAAGAAAACTCAGCAATACAAGAAATGTATCCAATGCCTCACATATGAAACTATAACCTCTCTGTATATCAGTTTGACAATAAAAATTAAAAAAAGAAAACTCAGCAAATGATCTGTGCACAGGAAGATGGTGACAGTGGCTGTAACCTATTGTTTCACCTGACAAACAGCTCCACACACAATACACATGGAAGGTTCATCAGGACAACAGTTCAGTTCTCATGTCCTTGGGATTCCGAAGGGCAGCTTCTTTCCTATGAGGACAGCAGGGGCCAGTGATCCTGAGCCTAGCCTGCCTCTTCAATGTTTTCTTGCAAACATTCTTCTTGAGCCTGATGGCAGAACTTTCTTTCTCTGGGGCTGTCCTCTCCAAGGTGAAGGCCTCATCCTGCTCTTTATTTCTCTCTGGTGCTGTCACCCCCGAGATCCTCTGCTTGCATTTTTCTGAAGGTCACGAAGCTTAGACTCTCATCCTGGCAGTCATGCTGCTCATCCTCAGGTGCTACAGTCTGGCCTGCCCAATCCTCCAGGTTTTACCTTCTGCTGTTCAGTTCTGGAACTTGATCTTCTGGCCTTCCTGATCACATGCAGTCCCTTGTTCATGCATCAAACAAAACTTGACCAACGCGCTATTCTGTCTGGACAGCTGGCACCTTTCTATTCCTTTTTCTATCTTTAGCCCTGAGGTTGCCTACTCAGTGAATGTAGTCACTTCCAGATCAAGAATCCAGTTACTTCTTCCTGAGTGTTTAAGCTTGTGCTCATAAACTGCACTGCCTGTTTAACAGTTTTTCCTTGCCATTGCCCTGCAAGCATGGCCTGTGTGTCCCCAGCGTCAGTAGAAGGCTTCAGAAGGAAGAGATGGTCCACACATGCCCTCTTGGCAGGCTTGTCAATCAATAAGCCCAGATCACAACACAGACACATTTTGGTGCAAGCTACAAGCTTACCTAGTGACTGACCAAAACTGTAATTAAAAGTACTGTGTCCAGGGGCTGGGAATGTGGCTTAGCGGCAAGAGTGCTTGCCTCGTCTATATGAAGCCCTGGGTTCGATTCCTCAGCACCACATATATAGGAAAAGGCCAGAAGTGGCGCTGTGGCTCAAGTGGCAGAGTACTAGCCTTGAGCAAAAAGAAGCCAGGGACAGTGCTCATTCGCTGAGTTCAAGCCCCAGGACTGGCCAAGAAAAAAAAAAAAAGTACTGTATCCAAAACACCTATAGGTATTCACTGTTGTCAATTCTTCTCTGAATAGTCCCTATGTCTTGATGCAAGGTTAAGTGGATAAAACAACACCAATTATGTAAATTTTGCTTGGTGCTAGTGGCTCATGCCTGTAATTCTAGCTACTAAAGAGGCTGAAATCTGAGGACTGAAGTTTGAAGCCAGTCTGGACAGACAAATCCAAGAGCTTCTTTAACCACTAAAAGAAGCCAGAAAGTGGCGCTGTGGTTCAAGAGGTAGAGTGCCAGCCTTGAGGAGAAAAGCCAAGTGAGAACATGAGGCCAAGTTCAAGCCTTGTACTGGTACACACCCATGCACGAACAAATCACTTAAAAAAAAACCCAGTGTGGTATCCAATGTATGTTGTACTCCCTAGGGCCCTTATGAGCACGTCAAGTCTCAGGCAGACATCTGAAGGCATAGGGATAAGCGGGGCAGAGTGCCCATGGGGGTGGCTGGCCCAGCAACATTATTAACTAAAAAGATTAGGTACAGCCATGTAAATTAAGAAAATTCTTCACATTCCTTCTGAACAGTTTATTATTAACAACAAAAGGAACAGTTTGTTGGACACTATGTGTGTCTGCAAAGTGGTTTAAGACTCAGTGCAACTTACATGATGCTGACAGAACCAAATTGCACTGAGAAGATGATATCTAACCCTCTCTTGCCAACCCATCATCAGGGTGGAACCTATGGTCACTGGAGTACGTGGGCCAGTTTAAGAGACTCTGCAGGTGTGTGAATGACTGCCCCAGGGGCCCTACAACAGAGAGGCTATCAACACACTGGCCTCAAAACGAGGTCACAGCTCAGGTACATTCAACACACTCCTGCCAAACCCACACTCTCCCCCAAACTTAAGAACTTCATTCTTCACACAGTAGACTTGATATCAGGGCTTGAAGTCATGGCCTTGCATGCTCACTTGGCTTTCTTGCTATGGCTGGAGCTCTGCCATCTGAACCCTATATATCCAGTCTGGTATTTTACTGCTTAGTTGGAGATGAAGTCTTGAAGACTTTTCTGCTCAGACTGCGTTCAAAATTCAATCCTCCAAGTCTCAATCTCCTGAATGCCTAAAATTACAGGCATGAGGCACTGGTGCCCAGACCATAAAGCTAATTTTAAAGAGAAAAATCCTACTTGCGCAGGGTAAGAATACCTATTTTATGAGCCTGTGTCCTGTGTTCAGAGTAGGATTTCAGAAGAAAGGACGTGTTAAATCATGTACGGCCTTTTGACTTAACCCTTCATATAATTTTTAATCAGTCATACTCAGGTTTTGTTTTTGTTTTTGTTTTTTGTCAGTCCTGGGGCTTGGACTCAGGGCCTGACCACTGTCCCTGGCTTCTTTTTGCTCCAGGCTAGCACTCTGCCACTTGAGCCACAGCGCCACTTCACCAGCCTTCCTTGTAGACTTGTATCTCTAACCACCAGAAAGCCAAAAGTGGGGATATGACTCATGTGGTAGAGTACTAGTGTTGAGCAAAACAGCTCAGAGACAGACCCCAGGCCCTGAATACAAGTCCAGGATTGACATGAGTCCCCCCCATATGAGTCAGAAAAGAATGTCACGGTGTATTTTCTTTTCCTCCCCCAGTCCCCTTTATTTTGCCAGTCATGGGGCTTGAACTCAGGGCTTGGGCACTGCTCTAAGCGTCCCTTTTTTTTTTTTTTGGTAGTGGGGCTTGAACTCTGGGCTTGGGTGCTGTCACTGAGCTCTTCAGCTCAAGTCCAGTGCTCTCCTTATTGAGCCACAGCACCACTTCCAGCCTTTTCTGTTTATGTGGTATTGAGGAATCGAACCCAGGGCTTAATGCATGCTAGGGTAGCACTCTACCACTAAGCCACATTCCCACCCCACAGTGTATTTTTAAATTCCCTGGTAAATATACTTTTATATTACAAGCTTAGATTTTTATCAGTTCAAACCTAAGTGTCCTGTGGAACAGGGGTGTGGTACACAGGGTTGAAGGAGGGAGGATCTTTCTCCTCAGTCACACATGTTATTGGACTAATGGGATCTAACAAAGACAGAAACCTTTAGGGCAATTTCAGAAACCTTATGTCACAAGAAGACCAAATGGAAAAAACCCAAACAAACAGAAAACGACCAAATAAAAGCCATTTTGATTGTAGACATGACCAGACAATGTTCAAGTTGAGGGTCCAGATAACAAAAAGAGAGGATGTGAGTTCATTTTATGGGTTTCTACTCCAGGATCACTCTGACTTTTTTTTTTTTTTTGGCCTTGGCCAGTCCTGGGGCTTGGACTCAAGGCCTGAGCACTGTCCCTGGCTTCTTTTTGCTCAAGGCTAGCACTCTGCCACTTGAGCCACAGCGCCACTTCTGGCTGTTTTCTGTATATGTGGTGCTGGGGAATTGAACCCAGGGCCTCATGTATAGGAGGCAAGCACTCTTGCCACTAGGCCATATCCCCAGCCCCCTGACTTTTTATCTTTTCTCTCAGAATTTAGTTTATAAAGATTAAAACTTCATGGCAGGCTGAGAAATCTGTTGTGCACGGAATATACATGTAATTACTCTCTACCAGCCTAATGTATCTTTCTTTGCCTCAGTCTCAGGATCTACTTAATTTTATCTTCCTTCCCCTCCCCTTCTACCTTCCCATTCCTTTCTTTATTCTTTTGCTGGTTCTGGGGCTTGAACTCAGGATCTGGATGGTCCCTGAGCCTCTCTCAAGGCTAGTCGTCTACCACTTGAGCCACAGTGCTACTTCTGGCCTTTTCTGTTCATGTGGTACTGAGGAATTGAACCCAGGGCTTCATGCGTGCTAGCCATGTGTGCTACCACTAAACAACATTCCCATGCCCCCATTATTACTTTTACAGAGCTGAGGATGAAACCCAAGACCATGTGAATGACTGAGTGGTAGCACTCTATCACTGAGCCACATCCCCAGCCTCTAATTGCTAGTTCGTTTTTGGACAAAAATCAATACCATTTGCCTATTCACTCTTCTACAATGAAATCTTAGGTCTATTATCTACCTTTTGGAGGAAATATCCCCTATCTAACTCAATCTTTTCTCATCATACATTCCAGTCAGGAGGAGAATGTTCTGGGTAACAAACATTTGTTATCCTATTTGTTATCTTGCTAAAAATTACCATTCAAATTTAACTTACCTTCAGAATACTCATTATTTGAATTCTGGTTATAAAAACTAACAAGTAAATAGCATACATTCTTCTTGGTGAAAAAAGAAATTTTCGTGCTGATAAGTAAATCTCCATACCTGTTTTCCTTGCCATTCTGAATCACTGAATGTCTGTCTGCTGTAGTTCTCTCACTGCAAACGTAAGTGTTTCGGCGTGTCATTCCACCGGAGGCTGTGTTACTCTGTACGAAATAGGCATTGTTGTCTTAAACATGTACAAGCAAATGAGCAAAAAACCTAAGTTCCGGGCTGGGGATATAGCCTAGTGGCAAGAGTGCCTGCCTCGGATACATGAGGCCCTAGGTTCGATTCCCCAGCACCACATATACAGAAAACGGCCAGAAGCGGCGCTGTGGCTCAAGTGGCAGAGTGCTAGCCTTGAGCGGGAAGAAGCCAGGAAAAGTGCTCAGGCCCTGAGTCCAAGGCCCAGGACTGGCCAAAAAAAAAAAAAAAAAAAAAAAAAAAAACCTAAGTTCCCTATGTAAATGTTAACTACTCAGTCTTTCAATAAGACTATTCTAAAATGTCAACAGAAATGCTCAAAAGATCAGAACTCGAGAGATGATGGCAAAATCTCCACATTCTGCCCTAGCAGAAAGAAAAACAAAACCGAAAAACTCCAGCTATGATAATGTAACTTTAAAAAACTGGTCTGTAGGGGCTGGGGATATGGCCTAGTGGCAAGAGTGCCTGCCTCATATACATGAGGCCCTGGGTTCGATTCCCCAGCACCACATATATAGAAAACGGCCAGAAGTGGCACTGTGGCTCAAGCGGCAGAGTGCTAGCCTTGAGCAAAAAGAAGCCAGGGACAGTGCTCAGGCCCTGAGTCCAAGCTCCAGGACTGGCCAAAAAAATAAAAAGAAAAAACTGGTCTGTAGGAATAAATTAGTAATGTGTAGTGAAAACAGGACAGTAGAGTGATCCATGATTTTTAAAAGCACATTTTTGCAAAATTGAAAAGCAGGATTATAAGCGTGTGTGTGTATACATACAAAAAATTTAGACAAAATATCTGCACTGTGTTGTGTGTTGGAATTTCTTTTCCTTCTGTCTCAGTATTGGAGCTTGAACTCAGAGCCTCTTGCTCTTGCTTAGCTTTTCTGCACATAGCTGGTGCTTCACTTCTGGCTTTTTTATTGGCTAACTGGAAATGAGGCTCTTGGATTTGTCTGCCTAGGCTGGCTTCTAGCCGAGATTCTCAGATCTCAACCTCCTGAATAGTGAGGATTACAGGCATGAGCCACAGATGCCTAGTCATCATGTTGGGTTTCACAGCAGATTCATAGATACTACACCAAAATCACAAACAGCAAAACAAAGAATGCAGATTTTATTAAAAGGGGAAACTTGAGTTGAGTGAGGGTGGGGTCACACCTGTAATGCTAGCTACACAGGGGGCTAAGACCTGGAAGATGGAGACTTGAAATCATCTTAAACAGAAAACTGTCAGCTAAGCAAGCCAATCAAGTACAAGGCCCGACTTCAAGCATCAGTAACTCCAACACTACTCTGCAGTCTAACGATACTTACACTGGGGACAGCTGGGCTCTTTTTGCGTTCAGGAATATCTGCCTTATTGGGATTACTTGCATTTCCAAGCATGGGACTGGCAGGAGCAATTCCTTTTCCTCCCACAGCACTGCCACTAGATTTCCGGGAGGCAATTCCATCTTCTTTGAGGTCACTATCTGCAGTGCTGGTCTGACTTCTTTTGGGGTATGCCACAACTGAAGGTATAGCTGGTCCAGCTACAACACAAAGTTCACTTTTTAAAAGAGAGAAGACAAGCTGAGTGCTTATATTCTCTAAGTCACAATTTCCTGAGTAAGTAGATTGTAGACATAAGCTACTGGCTCCTAGCTATTCTAATAATCTTAAGAACAGCACTGGAAGGCTAGGCATGGTTAGAGTGCTTGCCTCATATATATGAAGCTCTGTGTTCGATTCCTCAACACCACACATACAGAAAAGGCCCCAAGTGGCGCTGTGGCTCAAGTGGTAGAGCGCTAGCCGTGAGCAAAAAGAAGCCAGGGACAGTGCTCAGGCTGAGTTCAGTCCCTAGGACTGGCAAAGTAATTCCAATAATAATAGTAATAATAAAATTAACAGCACTGGAAATAAGCATGGTAACGTGTACCTGTACCTGTAACTCCAGAAGACCCTGCTTCAAAAAGAGAACTGCACTAAATGCTCATTTATGCTACAGTAGAAAAAATCTGTATTTTATGTCTATTGAAAGGAAGTAGACAGTGAAATAGCTACTTTTTAGACAAATCTAAATTTGTACCCTATTGGAAAGTGAATTATAAGTAAATAAGAAAGCTGCCTGCTTGTGGTTCACACCTATAATCCTAGCTACTCAGAAATCTGAGATCTGAGAAACACAGTTCAAAATCAGCTCAGGCAGGAAAGAAAGTCTGAGACTTTTTTTTTTCTTTTGTTGGTTGTGGGCTTGAACTCGGGGCTTTTGACACTGTCCCCGAGCTTCCTTTGCTCAAGGCTAACACTCTACCACTTCAGCTACTTGGAGTCTGTGTCTCACAGACTTTCTTGCCTGGGCTGGCTGTGATTTTATTCTCCTGAAAATCTAGGTTTTCAGGTGTGAGCCATTGATAGCCAGCAGAAATTTTATTTATTTTTTCAATGTCAATTTCATGGGAGTTTTTTTTTTGGCCAGTCCTGGGGCTTGGACTCAGGGCCTGGGCACTGTCCCTGGCTTCTTTTTGCTCAAGGCTAGCACTCTGCCACTTGACTCTCAGCGCCACTTCGGCCCTTTTCTATATATGTGTTGCTGGGGAATCGAACCCAGGGCTTCATGTATACAAGGCAAGCTCTCTTGCCACTAGGCCATATTCCCAGCCTTTAATATCAATTTCAAAATATTTTCTTTCATAAGTTTAGGGCTTGGTTTTATATTTATAAAAACTTTCACCAGTCTGAGTTATAAATTATTCATGTTTTCTTTGAATATTTCTAAGTTTTTATATTTACATGTTATTGAAATTTTACTTTCAGTAAATCATTTTTCTGATAAATTCCAAATTCTAGTGCCATTTATTTGTGTGTGTGTGTGTGTGTGTGTGTGCGCGCGCGCGCGCGCTAGTCCTGTGGCTTGAACTCTGGGCCTGGGTGCTGTCCCTGAGCTTCTTGGCTGAAGACCAGTCCCCTACCACTTGAGCCACAGCTCTACTTCTGGCCTTTTTGGTAGTTTTGTGGATATAAAGAGTCTCAAAGACTTTCCTGCCCAGGCTGGCTTCAAAACACAATCCTTAGATATTAGCCTCCTGAGTAGTTAGGATTACAGGAATGAACCACCAGGACATGGCTCAGTTAGTTTCACTATAATTAGACTTCATTACAATTTAGGTCTATGGATAGTCAAAGAAATGCTTAGAATGAATGTGACTCTTTGGTCGATTCCCTGAATCATGGGGGACAACAAGAAAGGATTTTGGAAATTGTTGTAACAGGATCACTTCAATAATGTAGTTTATTGAAAAAACTATAGGACAGGTATCTAAGGTTCTGCCTCCAATGTTTCTTGCTGACTTTTTTAACCTTGGGAAACTTTTGTGGTTTTCCTTGACCTGTTTCCTTATTGATAAAATTAAGGATTCATGAGTCTTTCCTACCAGATCTAAATCTCTTTTTATATCTAACTTTTTAAAAAAATCTTTTGGTGCCAAGTCTGGAGTTTGCACTCATAGCCTATTTGCTTGTCCCTGAATATCTGATGTTGTTGGTGGTGGTCATAGGACTTGAGGGCTGGGAATATGGCCTAGTGGCAAGAGTGCTCACCTTGCAAATTTCATTATTTAGTGTAAAGCCAAGCTATGCACACCTGGAATGCTTGGTGCAGCCCTGCTTCAAATCTCAAATGAAAGAATGGAGGTAAAAAACATTCAGGGCAAAGAAATGCAATGAGCAAGGGACAAACGAGGATTCTGTATTAGGACATTTATATTTTCAGGTGGACAGACACACACATGCTGCTTAGGAATCAATACAGGGTAGCTTTGGAAGTGGACCATCCATGGGGCTTGGGCGGCATACCTGCTGTGGCCATCCCATAATGGAGCAACTTACAGTGAAGTATAAAAGTGAGAGTGGTTTAACCACACCAACAGCAAGAGAGTAGGTACAGATGACAGTAAACACTCTATTTGTACACTGAGGCAAGAATGGAATACTGCCTATGTGCCAGAGCTGGCTTGTCAAATATGGTACCCACTGGACATGTTTTATTGAAATTTTTGAAAAGTGACTCATTTCCTCAGCTCAAGTCTCATTAGCTTCCCATGACTCACAACTAGCAGTCCAGACTACACAGAGAACACTGCCATCATCACAGACAATTCTGCCAGCACTGCTGCGCTGAGTCCAAGGCAGAGATGGAGAAGAGACAGAACTACAGGGATCACAAAGGGCAAAGGGTGAAGATTCCACTCAGCTAAGCCTTACCTAAGCAAAAGCCTACCAAATGTGCCAAGATCGAAACTTTGACCATGCCAGCACATGTAAGAGCCCAAAGAAATCATAGGAAGGAACATTAAGCGAATCTCCAAATATATAAGCTTTATATGACACTATAATGGTCTCAGACTTACTGTGGTCACTGTACCGTCTCTGCTTCTGGCTTGAAGAAACACTTCTTTGCACTTTGTGGTGAGGAGACTGGCCAGTATTGTTGCTGAGGTCACTGCTTGGCCGAACCTTAGCAAGTGAAAGGTTGCTGCTAGAACTGGAGTCACTGGCATCCAGCTATGGGAGAACAAAGAATGGCAGCCACACAGACCCCAGTGGTTTGTCAGGAACTCAGCTTCTCATGACATACACACCTCTCATGAACATGTACTAAGAGAAGGTATCCTGACATAAAAAAAAGACAACCCTAAACTCAGGCACAACTATTTTTCTGATGGCTGGGGAAACAACACGAAATGATCTTTCTAGGTTTTTCCAAATAGCTTAATGACATTCTGTTTACTTTGCCACTTTGGAATTTCCAAAGTATTAACAAGTACAAGTTGGCTGGGAATGTGGCTTAGCAGTAGAGTGCCTGCCTGCCATGCACAAAGCCCTGGGCTCAACTCCTCAGTACCACATTAACAGAAAAGGCCGGAAGCAGTGCTGTGTCTCAAGAGGTAAAGTACTACCCTTGAGCAAAAGAAGTTCAGGGACAGTGCTCAGGCCCTGAGTCCAAGCCCTAGGACTGGCTAAAAAACCAAAAGTAACTCTAAGTTAATTTATGAACCACCAGTTTTGTTTTGTTTTTGCCAGGCAGGGCCTGGGCATTGTCCTTGAGCCTCTCTCTGTTCAAGGCTTGAGCTCTACCACTTGAGTCACAGCACCACTTCTGGCCTTTTTTGTTTATGTGGTACTGAGGAACTGAACCCAGGGCTTCATGCATGCCAAGCAAGCACTCTAGCATTAAGCCACATTCCAAGCCCTGAATAACCAGTTTTATGACACTGTCATGAGAGGAGTATTATATTGAAGTTAAAAAAGAATAGCTCAAAAGTTCAAGCACCATGACCAACCAAAAATAATAATAATAATAATAATAAATAAAATAAACCAAGAAGCCCTCGACACTGGCCAGAACAAATTATTTAAAAAAAAAAGAAGAGCTCATAATGGCCAAAGGAGTTAGATTTGTTATCTGCAGATAAGATTTTTTTCTTTTTCTTTTTTTTTTTTGGGGGGGGGGCAGTCCTGGGGCTTGAACTAGCCACAATGCCACTTCTGGCATTTTCTATTTATGTGGTGCTGAGGAATTGAACCCAGGGCTTCATGTATACCAGGCGAGCAGTTTACTACTAGGCCATATTCCCAGCCCCCATGTAGGCAGATTTTTAAAATGATGTGTTTATTTACTTTGGCCAGTCCTGGGGCTTGAACTCAGGGCCTGAGCATTGTTCCTGGCTTCATTTTGCTCAAGGTCAGCACTCTACCACTTGAGCCACAGCGCCACCTCTGGCTTACTCTATATATGTGGTGCTGTGTCATGCATGTGACACAGACACTCACTCTACCACTAGGCCATATTCTCAGCCCCAAATGATGTGATTAATGTGTTACACATGCATTAAAACTCTAAAGAAGAAAACAGTTCACAATAAACGGATAATGTACATAAAAAGATATTTTAGCTCTTCTCTGATTCTTCTTACCTCTGAAGATTTTCTCCCCAACAACAAATACGTAGCAGTGATTTCATCGTATTTCATTTTACTAAGAGATTCTTGAATTTCTTCTTGTGAATATCCCATTCCTACCATAATATCTACAAGAAAGGTAAAATATGGTTTATAGTATTCTAGTCTGTTAAGAAGTCATTTTGTTATAGGATCAAATTATTTCCCTTGTTTGACCTAAAAGATCCCCAATTTTCTAACACAAACATACAGCTATCTTTCTGAGTTACTGACTGCTAAAACAGGAAACTACAGGTACTATGACAGAACTCTTCCACAATTTTTTTTCCTTCTTATTTATTGTTAAAGTGATGTACAGAGAGGTTACAGTTTCATACGTTAGGCTTTGGTACATTTCTTGTACTGTCTGTTACCTCCTCATCCACAAATTTTGTGCTTATTTTCTCTTTATTCCTTTTTGAAATATACACACAGGAGTCAAACAAACACTTTACTTATACAAATACACATATCATGTAAACACGGAATAATTACCTATTCTTTTCTGGTCTGAGATGTCTAGTTCTGGTTCGACGAATGGCTTAAGTTCATCTTCCTCATGTCCTGCGTTGATCCACCTGTCCTTCATGATTTGCTGGAAAAGACAACTATCCTTTAGTAGCATAAAATAAAACAAGCCAATAACCACAATATTTAGGAAACTTTATTTTCAACATTTCATTGGTTACTGCTCAAGTAACTTAAGTTTTTGAAAACTCCAGGCAAGCATTTAGTCTGTAAATCCTCTCCCTTCCCACTGATGTGGTTACCTCCAAAGTGCCTCGTTTAACTGGGTTCAGCACCAGGAAGCGTTTGAGGAGGTTTTCACAGTCTGTGGACATGTAGAAAGGGATTCTGTATTTCCCTCTCAATACTCTCTCTCTCAGTTCCTTTGGGGATATAGGGAGGAAAGAAAACTAGTGAGTCAACCAAACAAAACCCACAAGAACCCACAAAAACTCCAATGCCAATATAATGTTAAAAATATTCATCCAGGGGCTTGCCTCATATACATGAAGTTCTGAGTTTGATTCCTTAGCACCACATATATAGAAAACGCCAGAAGTGGTGCTGTGGCTCAGGTGGCAGAGTGCTAGCCTTGAGCAAAAAGAAGCCAGGGACAGTGCTCAGGCCCTGAGTCCAAGACACAAGGTTGGCTCCCCCCATCAAAAAAAAACAAACAAAAATTCATCCAGAGCTGGGTGCCGGTAGCTCATGCCTGTAATCCTAGCTACTCAAGAGACTGAGATCTGAGGATCAAAGTTTGAAGCCAATCTGGGCTGGAAAGTCTACGAGGCACTTATATCTAATAAACTACTCAGAAAAAGCCAGAATTGGCACTGTGGCACACCTTGAGTGAAAGCAGCTCAGGGACAGCGCCCGCCAGAGTTTAAGCCCAAAGAACAGCAAAAACAACAACAAAACCCAGAGCAGCAACTACTTCTTATACCTTTAAGTTTTGTCCGTCAAAGGGAAGTGACCCACTGACTAGGGTGTACAGAATGACGCCGAGACTCCACACATCGACTTCTGGCCCATCGTACTTTTTGCCTTGGAAGAGCTCTGGGGCAGCATATGGAGGACTACCACAAAACGTGTCTAGTTTACTGCCAACAGTAAACTCATTGCTAAAACCAAAATCTGCTATTTTAATGTTCATATCTGCATCTAACAATAGATTTTCAGCCTAGAGGGAAAACATCGAAACAAAAACAAAGCTTAAATAAAATAGAGAATTAAAACTATGACAAGATTAGGCAATGAATGAAAGCTTTTTACGACAACATATGGTAATGCTTCCTAATTAATAAAATCAGAAAAAACTTTCTAGAGAAAAAAATAGAGCCTGGTGCTGGTGGTTCATGCCTGTAATCCTAGCTACTCAGGAGGCTGAGATATGAAGATCACGATTCAAAGCCAGCCTGGGCAGGAAAGTCCAAGACTCTTATCTCCAATTACCCACCAAAAAACCAGAAGTGGTACTATGGCTCAGGGAAAGCACCCAGGCCCAGAGTCCAAGCCCCACAATCATCAAAAAACAAAACAAAACAAAAAACAGAACACAAATTAGAACTCCTAGTTTTAGAACACCAATACTCTAATATAGATATAAAATATAGATTAAAAATAACAAATTTAAATACCCCACAGTCAAGAAAAAACTTTTAACAACTTTTTCTACTCAAAAAAAGAATAAGTTTTGTTTTTTTTTAAAGACATTTTGGGGGGGTGGGGGTGGGAGAGTGGTATCAGCATGGGACTTGAATTCAGGCCTGTGCATTTGTCCCTGAGCTTTTACACTTAAGGCTAGTAGTGTTCTACCACTTTGAGCCATAGCGCCACTTCTGGTTTTCTGGTGGTTAAGAGTCCCATGGACTTTCCTGGCTTTGAATCATGATCTTCAGATCTTAGCCTCCTGAGTAGCTAGGATCACAGGTGTGAGCCACCAGCACTCAGCTCCCTCCTTTCCTCCCTCCCTCCCTCCCTTCCTCAGTCCTAGTGCTTGAACTCAGGGTCTGGGCACTGTCCCTGAGTTGCTTTTGCTCAAGGCTAGGTCTCTACCACTTGAGCCACAGCGCTACTTCTGGCTCTTTCTGCTTATGTGGTACTGAGGAATGGAACCCAGGGCTGCATGTATGCTAGGCAAGTACTCTACCCCTGAGCAACATTCCCAGCCCCTAGCTTCATATTTTCTTTAGGCATATTCAAAACTGTTAAAATAGCTGTAAAAAGGCATTGATGGGGTGGGGAGAATCCTCAACATCATTCAAAAGATATAAATCACAGACAGTCACTTTCATTAATCACAGCCAATCAGGATGCTACTGCAAAGCAGATACTAGACGGTTATCTGGATGTACAATGATGAGTAAGTCAGGGCCTTGTACACAAGAGTTCTCAGTATAGAGATAAGTATTGGTCCTGAGACCTCAGTACTGTGACAGAGGAGGCACAATCTATGGGCTCAGCACTGTGAGGCACTCGGGCATGGTAGCTTCACAGAAGTAAAACTGAAGATCAAGAGGGTATAATTGTGGATGCAAAGAATATGTTTTCAAGGAGAATAAAGAGTCTGAGCTGGCTACTGGTGGCTAACCGTGGTAATCCTAGCTACTCAGGAGACTGAGATCTGAGGATCATGTTGAAGCCAGTCCAAGCATATAAATCTGTGAGACTCATCTCCAATTAACTGGCAAAAAGCCCTAAGTGGAGGTATAGCTCAAGAGGCAAAGCACTAGCCTTGGAAGAAAAAGCTAAGCAAAAGCGTGGTGCCCTGAGTTCAACCTCTCCTGTTAGTGACTTGTATGTAGCAAAGACACAATTCAAGTGGGGGGGGGGGGGCACCTACAGTGTGTGGGAGACAGATGCAGGAAGGGCTGAGAGGCCAGGCCCAAACAGTAGATGGACCTCTGACGGAGCTCTGCTCAAAGTTTGGATTTTCATCCTAAAGGCAGGAGGAAGCTATTAAAATCGACAAACCTCCATTGTGTTTTGTTTTGTTTCGTTTTAGCCAGTCCTGGGCCTTGGACTCAGGGCCTGAGCACTGTCCCTGGCTTCCTTTTGCTCAAGGCTAGCACTCTGCCACTTGAGCCACAGAGCCACTTCTGGCCATTTTCTGTATATGTGGTGCTGGGGAATCGAACCCAGGGCTTCATGTATACGAGGCGAGCACTCTTGCCACTAGGCCATATCCCCAGCCCTCCATTGTGTTTTAAAAAGATCACACCAATGGAAAATATAACAAGGAAGGAAAAGGCAGAATCAGCAGCAGAGAAGACAAGGCAAGACCAAGATGTGTTGGTCGGACCTAAGAGAGTGGAGTTGGGTGAAAGACACATTTGGGAGAAAGGAGTGGTGCTGGAAGCTTGCTCAGTTGGTTGTGCACCAGCCAATGAGCAATACCGTCAAGTACCCAATATGAGTCCTGGTCTTGGACCAAAAGACAGAGGGATGGACACAAAAGAAGCCAGACACTGGCAGCTCACACCTGTACTCATAGCTACTCAGAAGGCTGAGGTTTAAGGATCATGGCTCAAAGCCAACCTGGGCAGAAAAGCCTATGAGACTCTTATCTTCAATTAACTACCAGAAAACCAGAAGTAGAGCTGTGGCTCAAAGTGGCAGCTCACCAGCCTTGAGTAAAAAAAGCTTAGGGACAGCGACCAGGCCCTGAGTTCCAGCCGTACAAACAACAAAAACAAAAAGAATGAAAAATGTGCACTCCAGTTTAGGATGGTGTTCTGGCTTTGACCTGTCTGCACCCAAGGTGCAAATGCCCTCTTGCCAAGGGATTCTGGGTCCTGGGAGAGCTGTGGTTGCACAGGTGAACTGGAGGCCCCCGGGGGCAGCTACTAGTAATAGTGAATGCAATTAGGATGTGTGCTGAGAGGAATACACAGGTGGACAGAAATCCCATGAAGGGAGCAAAGAGTAAGGACCAAATTAATGGTAAAGAAAATGTTTAAAGGATGTTCTGCAAAGGTAGAGAAAGTTTCTTTTTCTGTCTGGAAGGACTAGGTAGAAAGCTTTTCTGTAAGAGATGAGACAGACATAAGCAATTAGAAATGTTACTGAAAGCAAGGAGGGAGAATGACCAAAAAAACTGAAGAGGAGAGGTAGTCAGAGCACAGTCCTGAAAAGAGCCAGGATCCAAGAGCCAGGAGCCAGATGCAGGGCAGGGGCAGTGGTGCCCATGTCCCTGTAACAGAATGAGGGCAGCAAGGACTGCCTGCAGGCAATCAGGCTGAGGGCCTACAGATACAGGGCTCTAGGAGCTTCTGCAACATCCTTCTCCACGGAGGGAGGGCACAGGTATGGGTCTGCAGGAAACCTCCATAGGTGCTGATATTGGCAGAACATGCTGACTTAGGAAAAGGAACAGGTGCCCCTAACTCATTAATTTGTTTATGTAAAGCCTACCCTCAAGCAATCAGCTACCAGCACCTGTACTGTAAAGTAAAATACTTTTAATAAATTTCATTTACTTTCAATGCTCTTTAATATATGAAACAATGGAAAAGACTCAATTATCACAGGACGTATCTTTTTCTTATTTAATAATATAACATTGCTGGCCACTGATGGCTCATGCCTGTAATCCTAGCTAGCCTAGACAGGAAAGTCCATGAGACTCTTATCTCCAAAACCATCAAAAAAGCAGAAATGGAACTGGCTCAAGTGGTACAGCACTAGCCTTGAGGATAAAAGCTCAGGGACAGCACCCAAGGCCAGAGTTCAAGCTCTAGGACCAGCACAAATAAATAAACAAGTTAATTAGTAACAATTATAGTAAACCTCATCAATGAAATAACCACCCAAGGAACTGATCACTTACCTTGAGATCTCTGTGAACAATTCTTTTTTGGTGGCAATATTGTACTGCAGACACAATCTGGAAAAGAAGGCATGGGTTAATCACTACTGGTAATTCTCAAGATGAAAGACTTGCTCAAAAATCTGAGTTCAAATTGTAGTGCCACTCAAAAAAAAAGTACTTCCAATCTCATTCTGTAGTGTACTGGGAGGTTTTGAGGCTGAGATCTGAGGAACGTAGTTTGAAGCCAGCCCAAGCA